>NC_090444.1:1266685103-1266988484 GCF_031143425.1 Pleurodeles waltl | reverse complement strand
GCATCCAGAGGAATGGGGCGGCTTTCTTGTAATATTGCCGACCAGAACCAAAACACAGTAAACACAATGGTAACTGTGTAGAATAAATACAGTAAAACAGAAATACAAAAGTCACAAAGGTGGTTTGCGTCGTAGTAGAACTAGGGAATGGTACCTACGATGTATGGAGCACTGTTCAGCTTACGAAGATAGAGGAAGAAGGCTTAGGGGCAATGGCAGCCATCTTGGTATCATTCATAAAACAGCAAAAGGGAAACTGCAGTGTCGAAAGCTGCGAGAAAGGAACAGTCATCCTAGCGTATGCGGGCAGTGGTAGTCATCTTGATATAGTGCAAATCTTGCCACAAAAACATGCAGCAACAAGAGGTAATTGCTGCTTGGATAAGCTTAACCAACCATTGGATGCTTGACGATGACAAACAAATTCGGATATTCACCAGATAATTTACATACAATGTATTATTACTGTGTAAAGTATTTACAGAAACACATACAATTCTCTGTCCACGTTAAGACCCAGGTCAACCGCACTTAGTTTAATGATCTATTTAGCTTTGCACCTTCTCAGTTTAGTGATCATGTCACCACCTTTTACATCATTGGTAATGCGTGTGATGCCATGGAATCTGATACCCATGACCTCTGATCCCTCATGCACAGAATTATAGTGGGCTGCCAGGGGGTAGTTGGGGTGGTTGTTCCTAATAGCTCTGGTGTGTTCCTGGATCCGTTCTTTCAGAGGGCTGATAGTGCTACCCGTTTGAACCACTGAGTTACGATAAGAAGCGAAACTTTGCTATTAGATTTTGCAAAAAGAAATTAATAGTTGATGTCAAGAAGATGTTATTAGCTTGCTTATCTGCATTCGTATTCTTTTAAGCCATGCACAACATAGAATTTATGATTTTAGGAAAATTCAACATAGTTCATCAGTGTTGTGCCTTAATATTGTTTCAGATATGTTGTTGGTCATTAATATAATTGAAAAGATATTGTGATGTCCTTAATATTGTGGCACATGCTATTGCAGGTAAGAATACCCTTTTTACTGTATTCAAAATATCATAGCATTGAATTTCTTTTTATTTAAAACTGTTTCAGATATTATCCCTTTGTGAATTTTTGTAAAGTATTAGATGGCGTGTTATAAATTATTTTGCTTTTATTGTTAAATATTGGTAATATATTTGAAGAATTATTTTATTATATTTAATTTTACTTTTTTATATTTAGTGGAAAGCTGTTAGTTTTGTAGAGGGGTCGGGTGGGAAGTGTTTTAAATTACAAATCTAACAATATCTTATAACTTATACTGCTCCTGGAAATACTGCAGCACTCCTAAAGAATCTGCTTTTATTAACTAATACAGATAAGTCCAGTGGAAGTGAGATCCTTTTATGGATGTTAAAAGCATCAATGTAGCAAGTAACAAATGCTGATAACTCCACAGCCACAGCTACCACGTGTTTCGTCACAAAAGTGACTTTTTCAAGGCCAATAGAGACCTAAGGTCTATCTCAGCATGAAGGATTTAGAGTACTCAGGCACCATTTGTGCTAGACAGGTCTAGCGTCAAAATATAGGAGTTAACATAATTTTTTTGGATGCGTGAACCCACCTTGCATCAATGAGATGCAAGGTAGGCGTTCCCGTCCAAAACATTACTCTAAGCCTGTAGCGCCATATTCATCCCCTGTGCAAAAATGGTGCATGGGTGGGAGGCGGCCCTAAATAATGGTGCTAAGCTTGCTTAGGTCCAATATTTAACATCTGGGTCAGACCAGGTGTTAAGATAACTGTGGACCCATTTCCATGGCCAAACTCCATGGAATGAGACCACATGTGCCCACTCCAAGCCCCAGGAACACCCCCACCCACACCAAAAGGACACCAGAGGATGGGGGACCCCATCACAGGTAAGTAGGGTAAGTATATGTAAATATTTAAAAATAAAATTCTAAATGCCATTGGGGGCCCTGAAATGGGCCCGCTACATAGCACTGGGTGTAGTGACCATGTCCATGGGACACTGGTCCCCTGTGCTGGCCATTGGGCTGGTGGGCATGACTCCTGTCTTTTATAATACAGAAATCATGTGTTATGGATGGTTGTGCATCAGGAAGTGACACAAGGCTGGTGAACTGCATTTTTTTGCCTCTAACCAGCCTAGCTTCATTTTCTGAGGCAAAACCCCCTTTACCCCTACTGCTATCCTGATCAGGCTAACGTCATTTTCTGACGGTAGCCCAAGCTTAGTCCCAGCTTGTGGCATTCCATAAAATTTGGTGCCCGGCTGGCACTTTGGAATGACGCAAGCCGGTGGTAAACTTTTTCATGCAAAACTGTGTTAGTGAAGTTTTGCACAAAAAGTATGAATATGGGCCTGGCTGTGCAGCTTTTCTGAATGAGGTGCCTGATATTATGTTAACCCACATTAGTAAAGGCTGTTAGGCAAGCTAGAGGGTTTTGAAATTGATACATTTTTCAATCGGAAGCCAATGCTGGGTCTCTAGCTGGGAACAGGCAGAGTTACGATTGGTGATACAGCCAAGTAGTCATGCCATTGAGTTCTGATTTATCTGAGTCCTCTTAAGTGATGTTTGAGAAATGGTTAAATACATAGCTCTACCATAGTCCAGGTAAAATGTTATTAAGTCTTAGATAATGTTTTTTTGCGTGAAAATTTGGAGGGTCCATCATATTTTCCTCAAGAATCACTAAAGTTTGAAAACAGTGTGCAGTCACAGTTTTTAGCTGGTGATTGTATGTTAAATAAATATTCAACCAGATACCCAGATTTTGGATTTGAGGTTTGGGGTCAGGAGACACCAGGGCTTCAGGGCATCATTGAGGACCTCAAAGAATAGGCATGTCCCTGAACACCAGAATTGTGTCTATGTTCAATGTGTTTCTTAAATGTAATAATGATTTTAACATTTATTTTGGGGTCCTGGGGTTTCTAAAGAATAGGGAAGTAGGATTGTAACTGTTTATAATTATAATTTAAATTTTTTGTGTATATATGGGTATCTATATGCATATCTGGATGGTTAGGTCAACCAGAGGGATCCCTCGGGGCCAAAAGCAAAAACAAAATTGCTGTGGTCCTATAGGGCTCCAGTGGGCTAATACAATTGCAGCTGGGGCTGTCTTAATAATTATAGGCCCGGGGAGCCCACCCCCAGGGGTGTATTTAATTAGGAGAGAGGGGACACATGGCCTCCCATGCCCTAGCAATTAAAGGCACTGAAAAAAGGCCCTCCAAAAGCCAACTTTGCATAGAAGGAAAAGGCCCCTCTGTGATCCTCCAGAGGCCCTTGGGTCTTCATTCCTGTGACCAATTTCAATAATAAAGGGAAGAGGGCCACTCAGCCCCTGTCTGAGCTATCAGTGGCCCTTTGGAGCCCACCCCAAGGGCTGAAAGTTCTATAACAACTGAAAGGGGCTGCACAGCCCCGATCCCGAGCTCCTAAAGACCCAACATCTGGGGACGCTAAACTCTTTAAAAAGGAGAGAGCAGCCCCACATCCTGGGCCATTAATGGGACCCCATCTGCATCCACTAGAGCCGGCTCAATCTCAATGTCCCAGGGAGTCTACCCCCGGAAAATAGTGGTTTCCCCAGCCACAACAGCATGGGCAGAGAAACCAGTGTTTACTGTCGCTTGACAGGAGCATATTTGAATCTCCTACCAAGCGGGAGCAAACATAAAGACTGCTCCTAGTCTGCAGCAGTTTTAAAAATGCTGCTGCCAGCTGGGAGTAGACTTTTGATCTATTACCCAGCCTACAGTGGTGCGGGCAGGGAAACAGATAAAAATATTGATCTCACCTAGAAGGAGCATCTTAAGGAACTGCTCCCTGCAGGCAGGGGAAATGCCAGCTCCCACTGCTTGTGGGGATATGGCTGGGTGGGTGTGGGCCCTAGTGCTCCCACCATGGCCCCCAACAATTGCATGGTGAATGCCCTTATTCGGCACCAGGGCACCCACCTTCCTGGAATTAAGGCCCCCAGAGATGGAGTCCTGGGGGCCAATAACAGCTTATAGAATGGGCCACATGGCCCCATCTCCTTATTTTAAGTAGTGGCCCTGTGGTATTGGCTCCACCAGACGTATTAAAGCTTGGGGAAGAGAGTCATGTAGCCCGTTTGTAAGTTTTAGCCTTGAGGTGGGCTCCACAGGACCTATAATGGCTTTGGGTGGGGGTGTCATGGTCCAGCTCCCCTTTAAAAAAAAAAAAGCCCTGGGGAATGGGGTCCCCGAAGCATCTCATTTGTAAGACTGAATTTTCAGTGTTTATGCTGAGGTGTAGTTGTGACATGATATACATAGGGAGTGCTATCCTACAGGCTCACAAACAAATCCTGCTTCACCTGAGGGCAATTAACAATCGGGACAACACCTACCCTGTGGCCAGATGTTTTTGAAAGAAACATTAGGGAGATGTTGAACAATTGCTGTAGTCAGTGTTAGACACTTTTTTAAGCCTCAGGCATTGGAACAGAGAGAAAGCGCTGCATAGGTTGGAAGCACAATATGTATTTGACTCGTTGGAACCAAGAGGTTTCAAAGTAGACACAGAATTGCATGTGTTCATATGAAATAATGTTTCTGTTGTTTCTCCCAATTTCCTCAGTTTTTTCTGTTTTTGACTATTTTTAAATGTTTCCTTTTTTTCTACATTTTCACTATTGACAGGACCAAAATAGTCTATTGAACAAATAGTCGCAAATATAATTTTAATGTTGATGTTAAAGGGACTTTTGGTATGTATATGGCCTTTAATGAAGAAAATGCACTGGTTCTGTGAAAGCCCACTAGGGTACAATTGGAACAATGGCATATGTTATGTCTTTTTTGTTTTCCTTTATCCGTCCCCGCTGAAGGTGATGGGTGGGACTGAACAAATATGGTAAAAGGTGCATGTAACTAAGAAGACTTTGGAAGCTGCTGGCATTCACTTATTTATGTATTTGAAACATTATTTTTGTTGGCAATTGAAAACTTTGTGAAGTGGACCTTCTTTGAGAAAACAAGTTGTGTTAATTATGGACAAGTTTTATTTTTAATTTTAGAGGGTTAAAACCAAGACATTGTAAGAATGCAGCACATTTTGAGTATTATTGTATGACTAGGAATGGTCTGTCATCTATGTTTGGTTTTCTATTGTTTAAAAGCAATTGAAAAAATGGAACTAGCAACCGCGATGAAGGTCCCAAGAGGACTGAAACACATTGGTTGGCATCAGCGTGAATAAAATACACTGAAGCACACATGCTGGGAGGTGCTTGGATTGATGTTAGGCGTGTTGGCCATCACACTGTGACGAGCACCAGTGACAGTCAGGAGCAGGCATCACAGCTGACTGCCAGTAACATATAGATATATGTGTGTGTGAGAGTGAGTGTTGTATATATATATAGATATATGTATGTATGTATGTATGTATATATATATAAAACAGGCTGTCTATGGAAACTCATATAATTAGACTCACAGCCACTTGTTTTGCAGGACTATGTAATCTGCAATCTGCTGAAGATCTTGCCTCTAATGCCCACTTCTGAACGGTCACTAATTGTCGTAGAGCTATTATGAGTCAGTTGGATTATTGTAATGCCCTATTACTGGGCACAACAGACTACCATTTCTCTCTGTACTGTGTTCAAAGCTCTCAAAAGGTCGTGGACAGGTGCCAAAGTGAAACAACTTGCAAAGATATTACCCTGGGAGGTGCCTTCGGTCGGCTTCTGTTAATTTTGTCACTATTCCAAAATGAAGGAAATATAGATGAAGGCCAGGCTGTCTCTGTCATAGCTGCTCAATTGTGGAACTAGCTACCTGGCTCCATTAGGTCCTTGACAGATATCATGAATTTTGGGAAAGCACTGAAAAACTGCTTGGTTCCACAGTAATGATGTCTCAATAGTACTGCGGGTCTGTAGACTTCTAATGGCTGTAGCCTCTCTACTCCTATTTTTCTTAAATCTGGTCTGTGTCTTGCCCTTGTTTTCCTCTCTCCTTTTCCCCTTGCTGTTTTTGTGCCCCCCCAAAGCCACGATACCAGAATCGGACACAGCGCGCTACATAAATGTTTAACTATATATATATATATATATATAAATATATAATACACACATATATATATATGTATATTATATATATAAACATATATATATATTTACATATATATATATGTAGTTAAACATTTATATATTTTTTTCACTAAAAAAACAAAGGTTACAGGGACGTTATGCTCATAAATCACATGTACAAAACCAGTGAAACTCAGCAGTAATAGTTATGTCAACTAACTATAACTTGTGCCCCCGTAATACACTGCTCATGATCTCACATACTACATTACTCATGACATGGTCAGTGACATCACTGACCATGGGCCTCTCTGCCCCCTGCATACTATATTCCATCAGCCTGAAGTGTTGACAGCCAATCTGATATCTGCACGGGGACAGTTGGATCCATGGAGGATTGGCGTCCCTATCAATCTATATTTTTTAAACTCTAATTTCTCCAAAACTACTTCATGGATTTACATCAAATCACAAAAAGCATGCTTTTAGGACAAAGATCTAGTTTTCTGCCAAACCTGGCATAATTCTGTTCAGCAGTTTGGGCTGTGGTTGTGCTCATAATTTTGAAAAATGCCATTGACATGGAATGGGGAAATAGTGTTTTGGGACCCTCCTTTTTCTTGATTATTGGATCACCCCAAAACTTTTAAGACAGCAGCTGAACTGACCAGTATATGTTTAGAAAATTCCATGAAGATTCCTCAAGCGGTTCCAAAGTTATTGGCAAAACAAAAAACACTCTGTCTATGGTAAAAAAAATGTTTTAAAAAGTCCTAACTATAACTACCTACTGGCGGTCTGATGAGTCACCAGTAGATAGTTATACTTAGGATCTAATTTCCATAGGAAAAGCGATTTTTGACCTGGCTATATCTTTGGCATCATTTGATAAATGTTATCAAAAGATTTTTTTTTTAAAGTGTTAGGTCCTGTTGTGCATGGAAAGATTTGTGTGATCCGTCCAGCAGGGGTTGAGAAAAATGGGGGGGTCAAAAAAAGTGTGCTTCCCATGTTAATTCTCATAGGAATTTTGAGCGCAACTGCAGCTGAAACCGCTGGATAGAATTACACCAACTTTGGGAGAAAGGTATCTCTTGGTCCAGAAAGCACGCTTTTTTGTTATTTGGTGTAAATTTTTTCAGTCGTTTTTGAGATATTAAAGGGAAAAGAAATATAGATTTCTAGGTCTGCTGACCCCGGATCTCATGCTGGGATCTGATTGGCTGCCAACACTTCAACCAGAAAGTGTTGGCAGTCATTTTGTGACACGGTTTCAGTCAGTCCCAAAAATAAATGGAAAAAAAGAAAAAGGGGCAGGGTAGGAATACCGTAACCCCTAGCCCCTGGGGCACTGTCAGGGCAAAAAAGCATTTTTTTTAAATTCACCACGTTGAAGGCCCCACCCCCTTTCTCTACCATTCTGCAAACACTCTTTCTGGTGCTCTACTCATTAGGGGATGAAGTCACCTTGGTAGATGAGGGTCGTAGGGGGCAAAAAAACACTCCTGTTACCACAAGTAAGGCCCACACAGCGGAATTGCTGAGAGCTCAGCAAAGGTCCTTCCCTCTTTCTCAACCCACTGCACAGACCCATACAGCCACTCACACACCCACTCACAGACCCATACAACCACTCACAAACCCATTCATACACCCACACAGCTACTCATACACCTACTCACAGACCCATACAGCCACTCACACACATACTCAGAAATCCATATGGGCACACAGAAACCCACCCACTCAGCTACTCACAAACCCACTCACACACCCACATAACCACTCACACACCCAGTCACAGACCCTTACAGCCGCTCTCACACCCATTCACCTAACTATACAGCCACACACACCCACTATAAAAGGTAACAGTTAGTAATTAAATTTTTTTACAAACTTTCAAAATTCACAAAAAAAAACAAAGGTTACAGGGACATTATAATTAGGAAATAACATTAAAAACCATAGAAATTCCCTGAAAAAACCAAAGGGTACAGGGACATTATAGTTAGGAAACAGAATGAATAAGTCTTACAAATTTAGTGATGTCATTACTGATGTCTCTGACCATGTCATGAGTGACATAATATGTAAGTCATCAATAGGGAAGGGGAGAAGAATTCCACTCCACCAGTCAGAATTTGGTGAGCTTTTACCACTCCGCACAGAGCGTGGATCGCGGAGTTCAGAAAAACTCTGCAAAGCGACGCGGAGCAGAGTTTTGTCTCTCCAGAAACTCACCAACGTTAAGTTGACAAGTGCAAGCATGAGAAATTGCTAACTTGCCGAGCACAAGTGAGATTTCTGAAATGGGCAGTCATGGCAGGTCGCTACCCCTCATGTTAAGAAAGCTGCCGTTCATGTTGAGGAAGCTGCCACTCATGTAGAAAATCTACTCAAGTAGCAGAAGGAAGTTAGCGCCCTCTGGCGCTCCATCTAATACCATTCATGCTGGTTTTACAGTGCAGGAGAAACTCCTGATGCTGAAAATCAGCATAAACAGCTTGACTTACATAAGCTCTGTTGCTTGTGGATCTCCACATTGCGCAGCAGAGGTTTTTCGGCACTTCGTGGAGTTCAGTGTAGCAGGACTCCTTCCAGTCCTAGTCATAAGCAGTGTATTGCAAGAGCATGAGTTATAGTCAACTCAGGTAACCAAAACTGCTGAATTTCAATGACTTTGTGTGTGTAAAATCTCAGCCTAACTATAAAGTCCCTGTAACCTTTGTTTTTTAAGTGTATATATAAATATAGTTAGAAATGGGGTCTTTGGTCAGCAGTCACTCTAGTCAGGGCAAAAGAGAAACACACAGAGTTAACCCCTGTTCACCCCCTTGGTAGCTTGGGACAAGCAGAAAGGGTTAACCCACAAGAAAAGTCTAAAGTATTTGTTTCAACACACACAGTATTACAGTGAAACAGTACAAAATGACATGACACAGGTTTAGAAAAATAGTAACAATTTATCTAAGAAAGCAAGACCAAATACAATACAAATCCACAATACACAATTCAAAATATGACTTTTCCTATTAAGAACACAAAAATAGTGCCTAGAAGCACCAATGCTGCAATTTGATGTTAAGTGGCATCATGACGGAGTTGATTCCCACAATGCAACGCCACTGACACCGTTTTCGGAGTCACACAGACCCCCAGGTACAGTACCTTACCCAAAGTGTAGAAAATAGGCCAGTGCACAGAGTCGGGGTGTGAGGCGTCGCTGGATCCGAGGTGGCATCGGTTTTGGTGCTGCAAGGCGGAGGAGCAGAGGCGTTACGAAGAGGTGTTGGGTCCTTGCTGCAGAGAGATGGAGGTGAGGCGTGTCGGTTTCAAAGGAGTCGGTCCCTGGGCACCTCCGGCAAAGTCAAAGCCTCTCGGCACTATAGTTGAACAATTGTCATTCAACAGAAATGTCTCAGCAGCGATGTCTCAGAAGAGAGGCCAGTCCCTACCAACACCCTAGTAGGCATACATATCATCCAAAAGTGAGATCTAATGATAAGGGCCAGACATTCCCCACACCCTACTACATATATCTGTCATCTCAGAGAGCTCTTGGTGGAGAGGCTAGTACCTCCCCGCGCCCTACTAAGGACACCTGTGATCTGAGAGAGATCTCAGTGTAGAAGCTAATTTCTTCCTAAACCTTAGCACACACAGTCTTCATTCAAGAGCCAGTCCTTCTCCACACTTTATTGCAAATCCTTATTGTCCTAGGGATAAGTCTTTGTGGAATGTCCATCCCCTATTATAGCCTACAATGTAAAGTGTTTTTTCTGTGGTTGGGTGTTTTTGAAGAGTCCAATCTCTCCTTACTCTCTGCTCCATAATGCTACCATACTTTACACAGATTGGACTGGAATGATCACTTTTACCTAAACTCCTAGGAGAAGGAACTTTAAAAAAAATTAACTATCTCGTAATAATCTTGTAGGATCGTATTAAAAAAATAGGGTAGAAAAGACTTGTCCATATAAAGTATACAGGTTACAGCAGGATATGTTGAGAGAAAATGCGAATTCCTTTATAAAAGTATGGTCTTGCAAGATGCTCTTCCACACAAGCCAGCAAACATTTTTCCCTCATAGTTGACATGAAGAACATAGCGCCATATTTACAAACTGTTGCAATGCTCGCATTTCACCACGTTGAGACCCCCTCGTGCCACATTATGCCTGCACCAGGCATAATGTATGCAAGGGGGGTGTTCCCGCACGGCAGCCAAAGAAATGGTGCAGTGAAATTTACAACATTTCACTGTGCCAATTTTTTCTGTCATTTTTAATGCCTGCTCAGAACTGGTGTTAAAATGATGCACTCATTATATTCAATGGGCCTCTCTGTGCTTTGCTGCACTAGCACCAAACTTGTTATGGTAATGTAGCAAAGCACCATATTAGCATAAAAAATGTTGACTTTATTGTGCCAACGACCGCTATGGTGTGCCGTATTTTAAATACGGCACAGCCATGGTGTGGTTAGGTGCCGGTAGGGGGGTTCAAGAAAAGTGGTGCATCATCTATGATGGCCTACTTTCCTGTAAATATGACCCAACATTTCTCACATGTTTTCTTTTTCGTTGATGTAGTTTCTAGACAGATATTATGAAGTGAAGTGAAGCTGGAGGTGGGCATGTCCACATTCTTTTGAGGGTAGAGCATCACTTTTACAAGGTGACCGCAGTGTTAGAAGTGACTGTGGAATCCTGTGAAAGTGAATTACGTTGTACCTTGACAATGCTAGCGCAGGTGTCTTAATTTGAGTTATTAATGAGTGTGTATGTATTTTGAGTTTATGTAGAAAAAGAATTAACGCAGAAAAATAATGCACACATTTGAAAATGTGACCTCAAAGAATGGCCACCAATGTTCACAAAATGTACTAATTAATGATTAATACATATGAAATGTTGAAAGGGTATTAGATTAATTCAGTAATATGTCCTAATAAGTGTTACAAAATATGCTTTAGCTTTATTAATTGTAGGCCTTAACTTACTGAGTGTCTTAGCCTATTTTGTCAGACCTCATGCAGAAACTGTATTTCTTAGTGTTTAATAAAATGTTGACCAAGTAAATTAAACTATGAAATGTCCGTTGTATTGTTAAATGTGCTTAACGGACGCTTTTTGTGAGAACCGAGTGCTAGGAGATGATGTTCTTGCAAGTGCAACATTTTATCTGTAATGTGAGATGGACTTTCCCAGGACAAGATCAATGAAGATGTTGACTGGAGGGGAAGCTGCAACAATATTGTTACCTGACAAGCTGGATGATAAGAACATCGTAAGGCTAACCAATCAACTGTATGAGAACACCGAAATATTAGAGTTCATAAATTTGGTATAGAAATATTATTGGACAAAGTGTGCACATATGATTAACTGACCAATAGAGAATTAGGGGATAGTTTAGGTGACTTTGATATACCAACGCTACAGAGGGAAAATACCTCAGAGAGAGACTTATTTAGATTTTTCAGACACTTTAGGAGAGGGAGAGAAATTCATTCCAACATTGGGCTCACATTCCCTGACTGAGAGCCTGATGCCTTGCTGATTGACTGATGACCTGAGGACAAAGACTGATTCTGCTTTGCTGACCCCTACTGAGGATAGGTATACATTGAAATGTGATTATTATGCATATTTTGCTTTTCCTTTCTAGGTACCAACTGCGCTGTTTTGTCTATGACTCTATCATAGTTAAATGTTTTCCAAATTTGTGTTACTAAATCGTTTTGCATGAAGCCCAACATGCTGATGCTAATCTGGTGTTAGTTGAGGATTCTGACTTTTGACGTAAGAGTCTAATGTCTGATGGATTTCTCTGCTTAACTACATGCATTACATCTCGTTAATGCAGCTGACTCAGCTATTGATCTGCACTATAACTTTAGAATGTCTTGTAGTTCAAGCCTTGATTAGATTGCATTTCTTCCACCGATTTGGACAACCAGTGTTGTTTTTGTAGGTGTTTCATTTGATATTGATTAATCTACATGACCTTAGCATTGTTAATATAGGGAAATAAACTTACTAAACTTTTACTAAAGGTGTGGTTATTCATGGCTGAAAGGTCATGGTGCGTGACACCTACTGACTCCAATAATTGTTGATTTTATTGATTATTAATGACTGTTGATTATTGTGTATTGATTATTGATTATGTACTGGAGCTATGGTAAGAACTTCTTAATTGGGAGTCAAAAGGTTCATCGACCTATTCGCGTCCCCTTGTAAGTATACTTATTAAGGTCTGACGCGCTAAGAGTTATGGTAGCAGACTGATGGTTTGTCTCATTAAGAGCTTGCCATAGATGTCTGGTACAGAGTAAGGACAGTTATGGTAGCAGTGTAAAGCTGGTCTTTTCGAGAGTCATTATTATTGAGATTTTTTTTTTTTTTCAATGATGATAATTGGAGAGAAAATGATGTTCCCTGAAGTCCAGAAATGACTTTCCCAAATCCTGGATCCTGCTAATGGTTGTTTGGGGATGTTCTCGGCGTTCTAGTGATAGAGTCAGTGAAATAGATTGCGCTTGCACAGCTTATGCAAATCGCCGGTGAATTGTGAGGTTGGTGATGACATTAGAGAGCTTGCGTACTCCAAATGAAGTTGTAGTAGGAGTGTGCGTACTCCGCAGTGTGAGTAGGGAAATCGTTGAACTTCATATGTGTGTGGAGCTTTGTGCTCAGTAATTGTATACGTGGTTGTTGATGTACGGACCCTGCGTGGTCTAAGATTCAGGAGTATATTGAAAAGTGTATGAGACACTTGATTATATGTTGTAATTTGTCTGGTTAAACAGATTGATCAGGCATGGTCAACCAGTTAGTGTGTGAGTTATAGTGGGAGAGAGAAAATTTTGACTGAGATTTGGTGAGTCCTATGTGCACCAGGACAGACCCATTGATCAGTTGAGAGTAAAATTTGCGGGTCGAATTTTGCTTGCAAATCTGAAGGACCAAGAAAGCTGTAAGTGTGGAAAGAGCCATCAGTGAAAATCCGTATGGTCTCTGAAGCGTTTGTGTTACCTTCCCTATAGTAAAACAGCAGATTTGTTTCTGTTTTTTGGTTAGGGCTTGCAATATTTTGCAGTAGTTTTGTGTGGAGTTGAGTTTAGAAGGACGAGCCGCACGACTTTGTCAGCCGCAGTGCATGTGAGTGTGATGCCATTTGAGCCGCGCTGGGATAGGTCGGTTAGTGAGAAGGGTCACGCACGGATTGGCAGACGTCTGTGAGAGGCAATTGGTTAAGAACGTGGGTGAAAAGAATCTTGGGATTAAAAGTCACATCCTGATTTAATTTTGAATAAACAAAAAAGTAGAAAAAGATGAAGTTTTTCAAAGCATTGAGAAGTGCCCTAAGGGGAGATACGTACATTACAGCGAGTGTAGGCGAGCCCACACCGCCAGCGAATACACTGGCTTACATTGTAATGGAAGAGAGAGGTGTTGCACCATGTCTTTGGTAGAAGCACCCTTCCGAGACCAGCACAGTTTCAGGCATTAGTGATCTGGGAACTAGTGGCCAGGCAGCAACAGCAATTGAAATTCGAAAGAAGGATAAGAAAGGGAGGAAAGACTCTAGCGGAGGCTAAATGGGATTGGGATTAGAAGGTATGGAGAATAGAGACTTTGCAAAGAGTTAAGTTGTTTCTGGCAATTACGCAGGAAAATGAGAAGGAAGGAAAGAAAGCAACTAGGAAGATGAATAGAAGTCCGTCCGAAAGTAAGGGAGCTAGAAAGTCTTCCACAGTGGAGGAGGAATCGGATGACGAGAATTTTCTTAGACAGTTATTGAGAGTTATTGAGAGATCGACCACCACCATATACAGTACGTGAGAGTTGTCCGACCAAGTGTTAGCCAGAGCCTGAAATTATTGACACTGCAGACTCCAAATATAGTTGCACAGCAGGTGCCTCTAGTCCAAGCAAGTAACATTTCGATACAGGGACTGACAGCTCAGAAGTTGACTGAGTGGTTAGACAAGCTAAATACTCCGCAGAATGCACCTAAAGGAGAGGAGTATTTGAATTGTGCCAGACTAAACATGGAAGCGGGTGAACTCAGTGAGGGAACAATGGGGGTGAATAGGTTAGAATCTTACACAGAAGCAGAGTTGAGATATTTGTGCCCAAAGATTACGAGAGAAGTGAGCAAAGTGCATTAGAGATTAGCAGACTTGGCAGAGAAGTACGGCATAGCGATTGAGAAGACGAAGCATTTGAAGAGGAGTTACAGGTTCGATTTTGAGGCAAAAGTCTTTGAACACATGAGGTCGGCCGGAATGAAGGTACATCTTAAAGAATTACTGCAGATTGCTCAGACCTGGGGAGCATTAAACAAAGGGGAATGCAGATGGGTAAAGAAAAGAGACAAGAGTAAAAAGGGATTCGTTGGAGCCGACTGAAAATGTGCAGCCGGATAAAGATCCTGTAAAGATTTTACCAGTGAGAGAGATTCCAGGGGGAAATTTTGTTCATGTCCCTTGGAGCAGAGGTGACATTTTATCATTTACAAATGATTATCCAAAACCGAGAGAAAAGCCAGTAGAGTGGTATCAGAAGACAGACATGTTTGTGAAACTTGTGAAGTGTTTGTGACAGGACTTGAACACACTACTAGAGACAGTGGCTCCAGCTGACTTATGGGTCGAGTGTAGGAGGAGTATGGACTGGCCAACAAGTGAACTGGAGAGAGATAAGAATACAGGTGCACCGTCTCCTGAGGTAGTAAAATATTACTATAAGGTGATCGAGTTTCTGACTCAAGAATTTTGCCCCAAAATATTGATTGGCAGAGGATTGACAGAACAACACAGGAAGCAAAAGAGTAGATAAATGTGTATTATGAGAGATTGTTGCAGGCATTCAATCAATCAATCAATCAAACATTTGTTAAGAGCGCTACTCACCCATTAGGGTCTCAAGGCGCTGGAGGTGGGTGCTACTGCTCGAACAGCCAGGTCTTGAGACGCTTCCTGAAGGCCAGGAGGTCCTTCAAGCATTACAGTGGTACAGAAACAATTAAGGCAAAGGACATGCTACATTTTGTGTTCAGATTTGTGGAAGGATTGAGATCTGAAATTAGCAAGATGATTAGAAATCATTTGATGTGCTGGCAATCGAAGCCGATTGATGAAGTGTTGCATTATGTGAAATACTGTAGTGATGAGTTTGATTTGAACGAGAAAAAGTTGAAAGAGAAAGTGATGGTGATGGTGATGCAGGTTAAGACAGCTCAAACAGGAGTGCAAGGGAATTTTTCACAGCAGATGCCACAGCAGCAGGAAAATATCATGTTTCAGCCCCAGATGAGAGGTAGAGGTCGTGGAGGTAATATGAATCGTGGTCTGGATTTGAATACTATAGTGGTTCAGAATGATGTGCAGGAAATTAAGAAGCTATTGCCGTGTCACATTTGCGGAGCCATGGGACATTGGAAACGGGAGTGTCCAATGATGGTGCAGGAAGGTATTGCACAGCAGAGTAATGACATCAGTTCATTTCAGAATGTGAGAGGACCGAGACTAAGGGGTCCTAATCCAAATTTTCAGAATAATGTGAATCAAGTGTAACATTTTCAGCCCATGCAGCAGGTGCATATGTCCTGTGCACAGGTGTCACAGTTACAGTCGATGCAGCAGCAGGTTCCCATAGTACCTAGACAGAAAATGCAAATACCTCAAGCCCCAATGGAGCAGCAACAGATGATGCTTTCTCAACAGGTCACAGGACAGAGGCAAAACAGAAGTAGTAACACAGTGCATCAATTCCCATTACACAGTGAGGATGGAATAAATGGTGAGCAGACAAATGACAGTTCAGATGAGGAGCCATGTGTGCTTACGACTTCTTTAGACACAGGAGCCACATGCTCTATAGTGAAATGTGCAGAGGTTCCCAATTTGCCCCTTCAGGTAGAACAGTTCAGGTTGTGGGGGTAGCAAACCAGTATTTGACAAACCTGACTACAGATTCAGTTCAAGTTGAGACTGGCAATTTTCAGGGATTGCATACATTTGTAGTCTGCAATTTAAGTCCGGTATCCCTATTGGGAAGAGACTTGCTGTGTAAGACAAAGTGTTTGATTACTTGCTCAAATGACGGAATTGAGATTCAGACAAATAATGATGATGAGGAAGACCAAGCCCCAGAAAAAGAAGATACAACTACCAATGAGGAGTACCCTTTGATTTAGTTTTTCCCGATGTTTACTGTGAAAGAGCTCCATCCTGATTTGCAGGGAACTGTACAAGAGAAGGTGTTGGATTAGAGAGGAAAAGAAGTAGGTCTGATTAAGGGAGTGGAGCCAGTCAAAGTTACCATAAAACTGAATGCAGTTGTTCCCCATCTTCCGCAGTACCACTTGCCACAAGATGTCTTGATGAAAGTGGCTCAGATAATTGCAGATTTTGTGAAGCAAGGGGTTTTGAAGGAAGTGCTGAGACTGCCATGTAACTCGCCAATAATGGGTTTGAAAAAGCCCTGTGGGAAGGTTCGAATTGTTCAGGATTTGTAAAATAATTGAGATTGTTGTCAAATGTTGTCCCGTAGTGCCCAATCCAGCTGTGATAATGTTCAAAATTCCATGTGATGCAGGGCGGTTCACAGTCACTGATTTGTCACAAGAGTTATTTTCTGTGCCTCTTCATGATAGCCAATTTATCTTTTGTTCCAAATTCCTGGATCGAGTCTATTGCTGGTGCAGAATTCCTCAAGGGTATTCAGAGTCACCTTCCACATACAATCAGATCTTGAAAAAAAAATTTGAGTCATTGGAATTGCCTTTCCGATCGACTTTGGTGCAGTACATTGATGACTTACTGATTGTGTCCAAAACAAGGGACGAGTGCAAGTATGATACAATTGCCCTGTTGAACCATTTGGGAAAGAATGGTCATAAAGTGTCTCCACTGAAATTGCAGTACTGTCAGAAAGTAATGAAGTATTTGGGTCACCAGATTGAGAAAGGGTCAAGAAAGATATCCAGAGAAAGGATTGCAACGATATTGCAGATAAGTCCCCCAACCACACAGAGAGACGTCAGGATGTTTTGGGGGATGGTGGGCTATTATCGCCAATGGATTCCAAATTTTTCAGTCATTTGAAGACCATTGCAGAAGCTGACTCATAAGGAGGTCACTGATCCCATAGTGCTAGATCAGAATGAAATGAAAGCGTTCACTGAGTTGAGAGAGAGTTTGTGCAGAGCTCCAGCACTGGATATGCCTGATCACACAAAGCCTTTCACTTTGTTTTGTCACAAGAGTGATATATGTTCTTTTTCTGTCTTGACACAAGTCCATGGAGGTGCACATCGCCCAGGAGCAAATATTTCAGCTACTTTGGACCCAGTCGCAGCAGCCTTACCAGGTTGTTTGCGTCCAGTTGCCGCAGTTGGTCAAAGTCTTTCACGGCGTGAAGGCATGGTGATGGGATGTCCCCTGACTGTAATGGTCCCTCACTCTATTGAGATTTTACTGACAAGGACGAAAACCCAATACTTGACTGGTGCGAGGCTGACTAGATATGAAACGAGTATTATGGGATCACCGAACGTGACATTGAAAATGTGTAAAGTGCTGAACACGGCAACCTTACTTCCCAGTCAAAATGCTGTAATTGCAAAAGAGGAAGATGTTGAACATGACTGTCTAGAAGTAACTGAGTTGTGCACAAAACCGAGACCTGACATTAGAGATACCCGATTGGTTGAAATTGACCAAATTATCTTTGTTGCTGGTTCTTGTCTGAGAGACAATACAGGGACACTGAGAGCAGGATATGCTGTGTGCACAAATACAGGTACCTTGGAAGCTTCCTGGCTTCAAGCAGTGTATTCTGCCCAGGTAGCGGAACTGGTAGCCCTCAATAGAGCGTGCCATGTTTCTGATCAACTGAAAGTTACAATCTATACAGATAGGCAGTACGGATTTACAATAGTTCATGATTTTGGTCAATTGTGGTCACAAACAGGTTTCCTGACCTCTTCTGGTTCACCAGGTGAGAAATGGTGAGAGAATCAAAGAACTGTTATATGCGATTCAAATGCTTGAAAAGATTGCTGTGGTGAAATGCAGTGCACATCTGAAGTCGCAAGACTATGTGTCATTGGGAAACGAATATGCGGATCAAGTCGTAAGGTTTTGTGCATTGAACTGTATTTCATTTAAAGACAAGTAGGAACTGTTACCTGAAGAAGACAAAACTTGTACAAGTTATGCATTGAAAATAATTGACACTTGGGAAGAACTAAAATCTTTGCAGAATAAAGTTAAGAGGGAGGAGAAATGTTCATGGAGCAAATTGAAATGTGTACAAAGATAAGATAAATTGTGGGTTTCTGAGGAGGTTCAATTGGTTTTGCCAAATAGCCTGTTGTCTCAAATGGCAAGATACTATCATGGTCAGGCACATATTGGTAGAGATGTCATGGTTCATCTGTTCAAACATGATTGGTTCAACCCAAAGTTTAGACAAGTTGCTTAGGCAATTTGCCATTGTTGGGTCATTTGCCAACAGTTAAATGCAGGGAAAGGGACAGTGGTTAATCTGAGCCACATTGGAAGAGTAGGCGGTCCATTCAGCAGAATGTAAATGATTTTTATTGAGATGTCTGTGTATGGAGGTTTGAGATATGTGTTGTTGATAGTTTGCATCTTTAGCCACTGGATTGAAGCGTACCCTACACAAAAAAATGATAGTCTCACAGTGGCGAAACTACTGCTTAGGGAACTGATACCGCGTTTCAGGTTTCCGATCTCTTTAGAATCAGATAGGGGAAGTCACTTCAATAGTGACGTAATTAAATTACTGTCTGCAGCATTGAACATTGAGCAGAAGTTGCATTGTAGTTACCGCCCTGAAGCATCAGGACTAGTGGAACAGATGAATGGTACCTTGAAGTCAAGAGTTGCAAAGATGGGTGTAGCTGCAAATTTGAGATGACCTGATGCGTTGCCTCTATTATTAATGTCAATGAGAAACAAACCTGACAGGAAGACAGAATTGTCGCCTCATGAGATCTTCATGGGCAGAGCAATGAGGTTACTAGCGGTGCCAGCAAATGCACTTGTCAAAATAACAGATTATATGGTGTTGGATTACTGCAAGGGTCTGACTGATGTAGCCCCCTCTTTTTTTTTCTCAGCGGGTGGAGGCCACCACACTGCCACAGATCCATGACCGAGGGCACAACCTGAGAGCTGGGGACTGGGTTGTCATCCGAAAGCACGTGAGAAAGACGTGTTTAGTGCCTCATTTGAAGGGACCTTACCAATTGGTCCTAACGACTACTAAAGCTGTGAAGTGTGCTGGGATTCAGAACTGGATTCATGCTGGCCACACGAAGAAAGTGGCATGTCCACTGGATAATGAAGAAGCGTTGTTGAGAGTACCAACAACAGTGAGACAGGTCTCAGGTCTGAAAGGAGATCAAAGAGGAACTGAGACCAGATCTGAGCTCGTTGAGGACGGTTCAGTCACTCCTGTGAGAGACGAGGGAGGAGACCTCCAGGAGAGTATTGAAGAGCCTATCTCAACTGAAGCAGCAGGAGAGCCTAGTCAGAGAAGAGCTTTCCCAGAAGCAGACAATCTTGAGGGACAGACAGAGCAATTGCCAGACCCAGAAGGGGAAGGAGTTGAGGTGGCTCAAAGTCAAAGTGATCTGACTCCTCCCGAACCAGTTGCAGGTCCGTCAAGAGAAAACACCACTGAGCAAGGAAAAGGTTCAAGTTCAATCTTGAAGAAAATACTGACTAAGGGACCACTGAAAGGAGATATGTGGCCAGAATCACAAGTGGAAAAAGAGAAAGAGGTGGTTGTCGAACCAACAATAGAGGAAAAAGTAGATACCACAAGGAAAGAAGATGTAAGGGAAGGGGAATTGAATGGTGATCGAAAATTGAAAAGAAAGAGAATAGCAAGTTGAAAATACGCAGGTCCTGAATGGGTGTATGCAACTACAAATGAATGGCAGCAAGAGTTTTTGTCTTTTTGTTTTGATAGGCAAGTTCTGGGTCAGTATTTTGGCATGTGAAGGAAGCTAATGAACTGAATTGTTGAAACAATCTGATAACATTTTTGAGAAAGAGACTGTTGAAAGTAACCAGAAGAGACATTGATAACCTGATTTGACTTTTGAAACCTGATTTTGACAAAGCAGCTAACCGATTTGGACAAGAAAAAGGGATCCTGTAAGTGAAACTGAACTGTTGAAAGAAGAATTGTCCATTTTTGATCTTTTGCTGCAAGTTTTCTAAATTTATTCTGCTTTCTGATTCTTTAGAGATCATGAGTAACATTAGTCAACAAGGTAGGGGTGCTAGCCACTGTATATATATGTGCATTGGTTTGGCAATTATGTGTGGGATATTGTTTGTGGTGTTGATTGTGGGTATGTCTGTTCTTGATACGAGAGGAGCCAACCATATGTCTCCTTTTGAGATGACTACTGCACTAACGGCATTGGAGAAGTTTAAGTTAGATGAGAAATATTTGCATGACTATACTTATGTGCAGGGAGACCTCTTTTCTAACGTTTTCTATCGCTTATTAACCGGTTCTGTGCCTTGGACGAGATGATCTCGTCCAAGGCTACAGTTCCCCTGTGCCTTGGACGAGATCATCTCGTCCTAGGCACAGGGGAACTTGGGGGCGCGCTAGCGTGCCCCCCGTGCACCCCCCTTCCCCCGCCCCCCCCACGGCAATCCGATGACGTCAGCGCGCGCACAGCGCGCTGACGTCATCTAGTGTTGCCGGCGTGCTGGAAGCCATTTGCTTCCAGCGCGTCTTCGGAGCAGGAGCTCAAAGGTGAGTCCTCTCCGTTTTTGGGGGGCGGGGGGGTTGAGACAACAGACACGGTGGGAAAGGAAAGGGTTTTTCCTTTCCCCCTGTGTCTGTTTTCTCAAGATTCCTGCTCGACGATCGCGGGCAGGGCCCGCGATCGTGGAGCAGGAATCTCCACTAGCCACCAGGGATTTTCTTTTTGCCTAAATTTGGGGGCGACCCCTTGGGCAAGGGTCGCCCCCCCTGGGGGCAATTTTTATTTGTATTTCACCCCCCCCTGGGGGCAGATCCGCCGATTTTTCGGCGGATCTGCCCCCAGGGGGGGGCGAAACCACTAGACACGAGGGATATCTTTTTTTATGTTTGTTTTTGGGGGCGACCCCTTGGGCAAGGGTCGCCCCCCCGGGGGCAATTTTTATTTGTATTTCGCCCCCCCCTGGGGGCAGATCCGCCGATTTTTCGGCGGATCTGCCCCCAGGGGGGGGGGGGGGGAAACCACTAGACACCAGGGATATCTTTTTTTATGTTTGTTTTTGGGGGCGATCCCTTGGGCAAGGGTCCCCCCCCCCCGGGGGCAATTTTTATTTGTATTTCGCCCCCCGGGGGCAGATCCGCCGTTTTTTCTGCGGATCTGCCCCCAGGGGGGGGCGAAAACCACTAGACACAAGGGATATCTTTGTTTATGTGTGTTTTTGGGGGCGACCCCTTGGGCAAGGGTCGCCCCCCCCCGGGGGCAATTTTTATTTGTATTTTTCCCCCCCGGGGGCAGATCAGCCGATTTTTGGGCTGATCTGCCCCCGGGGGGGTGCGAAAACCACTAGACACCAGGGATTTTGTTTTTATTGTTTATTTTGGGGGCAACTCCTGTGGCAAGGGTCGCTCCCCTGGAGAGCTTTTTTTTTTCTGTTTCGGCCCCCCACCCGGTGGCAGACCAGCCATTTTTGGGACGATCTGGCCCGGGGAGGTGGGTGGAAGCACACTAGGTGCCAGGGATTGTGTTTGGTGTGTGTTTGGGGGCACCCCTTGGGCAACGGTCGCCCCCCTAAGGTGGGGAAAATTTGTATCGCCCATCTCTGCCCATAATTTTGTAGGGCCATCTGCCCCCAAGGAGGGTAGAGACCACCAATACGGCAGGGATTTTTTTGTTTTGTGTTGTGCTGGGGGTGCCCCCTTGGGGAAGGGTCGCCCCCTGAAAGGGGGCACAGAGGTGTTGCCCATTTCTGCCCCCCTTGGGGTCAGATTGGCCAATTCTTTTACGCCCATCTACCCCGAGGGGGGCAGGATCCACTTAGGTACCAGGGACAACTTCTAAGTTCTTGGTGGTGGGGTGTTTGTCAACTGGCAAAGTATTTGTATTTGTGATTATAACAATTTATTTCTTCTTTTTCTTCTAGTTCAACGCTTTTGCTTCCTTTGCTGTGGATCTTTGCGGTTTTGGCAGTAGTTGTCCTGTGGTTTGCATAGTTGCATGTTTTAGGTAAGTGAACGCAATTTACTCCAAAGGAGTATTGTTGACATGTTTGTAGGTGGTGTACTAAATGCACTATTGTGTGTTTGACATTGTCCTTAGATTTGAGCACAGTGGTGTTTGTGTTGTCATATGTCTAAATTGCTTTTTTCTTTTTTTCTTTTTAGTGGGATATCATTGGTGATTGCTGTCTGTGCAGAGTAGTTGCTTGGTGAGTAGCTATTTCAGGCAACTGTGTGGTATAGTTTTTTGTAGTACATAACTCTTTGTGATAAAGCTACACTTTGTTTATTACTTATTTTAGTGCTAGTTGTTGTTGGCAATCCATTTGTTGTTAGGATCATGGCTAGCCTCAAAGTGACCGCTCAGCAGGTTGTTCGCATGCTCTTTGAGTCGTCTTCAGACCATGATTACGACACTGACTCTGCATCTGAGGCAGAGGAGGAAGCAGGAGATTCTGGAAGTGAGTTTTCTGTCCGAGAGTATTCTTCTGATGAGGAAGCTACTCTCAGTGCAGATGAAGAGCCTGTGTTAGAGGAGGACATTGATGTGCCAAGAGTGCAGCAGCCTAGGGCTGCAGGGTTTCCCATTGGAAGACCTGACACCTGGATTGCCCCAAACATGGAGCAGCCACAGTTACCTGCATTTACTGGTCTCCCAGGGTGTAGAGTTAATACGGAAAACTTTCTGCCTGTCCATTTCTTTCACTTGTTTATGGACGATGTATTTTTGGAAGAGATTGTGGAGCAGACAAATGTGTATGCAGAGCAATATTTGCGGGACAACGCTGCCAGACTTAAGCCTCAGTCTAGAGCTACTCATTGGGTTCGCACATATCTGGAAGAGATGAAAAGGTTTTTAGGTTTGTCTTTCTTGATGGGGTTGATCAGGAAGCCGTCACTGGCTTCTTATTGGTCTACTAGTCCCTTGATGGCAACTGCTATATTTCCTGCAACTATGACACGTAATCAGTATTTGCTTCTTCTTCGTATGCTGCATTTTGTAGACAATGCTTTAGCCTTGCCACGAGATCACCCTGATTGTGGCCGACTTTTTAAGATTAGGCCTGTCCTTGATCATTTTGTGGATCGGTTTTCAGAGGTCTATGTCCCAGGCAAAGAGATAAGTGTGGACGAGTCTTTGGTCCTTTTCAAGGGGCGTTTAGTTTTTAAGCAGTACATTCCTAGTAAGAGGGCACGTTATGGGATTAAATTGTATCTGCTGTCAGAAAGCAGTACAGGATATGTGTATAATTTCCGGGTCTACACTGGTAGGGATTCCAGTATTGACCCTCCTGGTTGTCCGGCCACTTTTGGAGTTAGCGAAAAAATTGTGTGGGAACTTGCTAGACGGCTGTTTAACAAAGGTCACCATTTGTACGTAGATAATTTCTACACTGGAGTGAAGTTGTTCAAGGAGTTGTTTAGGGTGGACACTGTTGCTTGTGGCACAATCCGTTCTAACTGGAAAGGCTATCCAAGGGAGCTTGTCTGTAAAAAACTTGAGAGGGGACAGTGCAGTGCCTTGCGGAATAATGAGCTGCTAGCTCTGAAATTTTCAGACAGGAGGGATGTGTACATGCTATCGACCATCCATGATGAGAGTACTTCCCCTGTGGCTGTTTGGGGTCAGGTTGCGGAAGTGCGCAAACCTGCGTTCATTTTGGACTACAATAGGCACATGGGTGGTGTTGATAGAGTAGATCAGAGGTTAGAACCTTACACTGCTCTTCGTAAGTCATATGTGTGGTATAAAAAGTTGGCCCTACATTTATTTCATTTGGCAACTTTTAATGCCTTTATTGTATACAAGGATTGTTCACCCGAGTCAAGGATGACATTTGTTAAATTTCAGGAGTCGGTGATAGAAAGCCTTATTGTGGTGGAACCGGCAAGAGTTCCTAGAGTAGAAGTGGTGGAGGATGTGGCTAGATTGAAAGATCAGCACTTTCCAGATCACATTCCTCCCACTCCCAAAAAAGACATGCCCACAAAGAAATGTAGAGTATGTGCCCGGAGATTAATCCGGAGGGAGAGCCGGATGTACTGCCCCGAATGCCCTTCAAAGCCTGGGCTGTGTGTTCCCGGCTGTTACAGAAGTTACCATACCCAAAAACAATTCTGGGAAATACCTTGAGCGTAAGCTGTCTGTTTTATATTTTCATATGTTTCACGGTTGGCATCTGTTGTGTATTTAGTTAGAGCTTTTGTGTTTGTAGTTTTGTGCTTATTTTATAATTAGTAGTTTCTTTGTTGTTTATAAATAAAAAAAAGTGATTGCGGTGTGCGTGGGGTGGCGCTTGGCTGGCGGTGTGCGTGGGGTGGCAGTCCACACTCCCATCAGCTGGTGTGATTCTTGTATCAGGCATGTGGGCGTATGTAAGTGATGGGCCCTTGAGTGGCGCGGTCTGTCGATGTGAGTGTTGTAATGTGCTGGGCCCGTGGCTGGCGGTGTGAATGGTCTTGTGCGTGTCATGTATGAAAGGTGTGTGAATGGCCTGTAAAGCGGTTGGTGCCTTGTCGCGGCTTTACAGCTCACGAGCGGTGAGTCATTGGTTCACTTTTTTGCCTTTCAGTTATTAGCAGTGCATTTCATTTTTGTGAAATCTCTTGTTAATAAAATTTGATCCACTGAACCATCACTCACCCTTGTGCCAAATCCAACCAGTATGTGTTGTAAAAAAAGACAAAACCTGCTCCGCTGTAATCAGGCGTCGCTGCACACCTGTGACACGCTAGGTGCCTCGGGTGGGACCCCGATGATGAAGCATGCCACCAACTTGGTTGGTGGGTGAGGGGTCTTCTTCACATAACCTAAGTGTGTTTCTTTTCACAATTTTAGTGTTTGGCACATCACGGACGTATGTGCACACATCAAAGTGATATATTCCAAAAATGCCTGTATTTGGGGGGGGAGGGCCCACCTATGTTTTTGGTCCAGGGTGCGGCTGTCATGTGGGGAAACCTACAAAACCCAGAAACTTTTTAAAAATAGGCACCCCGAGGAGTCCAGGGAGGTGTGGCTTGCGTGGCTCCCCCAACTATCCATTCTATCCCTTCAGGTTTTGGGCCTTATTCTGTTGCAGGCACCTGGCCCACCCACACAAGTGAGGTATCATTTTTATCGGGAGACTTGGGGGAACGCTGGGTGGAAGGAAATTTGTGGCTCCTCTCAGATTCCAGAACTTTCTGCCACAGAAATGTGAGGAACATGTGTTTTTTTAGCCACATTTTGAGGTTTGCAAAGGATTCTGGGTAACAGAACCTGGTCCGAGCCCCGCAAGTCACCCCATCTTGGATTCCCCTAGGTCTCTAGTTTTCAGAAATGCACAGGTTTGGTAGGTTTCCCTAGGTGCCGGGTGAGCTACAGGCCAAAATCCACAGGAAGGCACAGTTTTCTTTCAAAAAATGGGATGTGTCCACGTTGCGTTTTGGGGCATTTCCTGTTGCGGGTGCTAGGCCTACCCACGCAAGTGAGGTATCATTTTTATCGGGAGACTTGGGGGAATGCTGGGTGGAAGGAAATTTGTAGCTCCTCTCAGATTCCAGAACTTTCTGCCACAAAAATGTGAGGAGCATGTGATTTTTTAGCCAAATTTTGAGGTTTGCAAAGGATTCTGGGTAACAGAACCTGGTCCGAGCCCCGCAAGTCACCCCTCCTTGGATTCCCCTAGGTCTCTAGTTTTCAGAAATGCACAGGTTTGGTAGGTTTCCCTAGGTGCCGGCTGAGCTAGAGGCCAAAATCTACAGGTAGGCATTTCGCAAAAAACACCTCTGTTTTCTCCCAAAATTTTGGATGTGTCCACGTTGCGCTTTGGGGTGTTTCCTGTCGCAGGCGCTAGGCCTACCCACGGAAGTGAGGTATAATTTTTATCGGGAGACTTTGGGGAACGCTGGGTGGAAGGAGATTTGTAGCTCCTCTCAGATTCCAGAACTTTCTGCCACAGAAATGTGAGGAACATGTGTTTTTTTAGCCAAATTTTGAGGTTTGCAAAGGATTCTGGGTAACAGAACCTGGTCCGAGCCCCGCAAGTCACCCCTCCTTGGATTCCCCTAGGTCTCTAGTTTTCAGAAATGCACAGGTTTGGTAGCTTTCCCTAGGTGCCGGCTGAGCTAGAGGCCAAAATCTACAGGTAGGCACTTCGCAAAAAACACCTCTGTTTTTTTCCAAAATTTAGGATGTGTCCACGTTGCGCTTTGGGGTGTTTCCTGTCGCCGGCGCTAGGCCTACCCACGCAAGTGAGGTATCATTTTTATCGGGAGACTTGGGGGAACGCTGGGTGGAAGGAAATTTGTAGCTCCTCTCAGATTCCAGAACTTTCTGCCACAGAAATGTGAGGAACATGTGTTTTTTTAGCCAAATTTTGAGGTTTGCAAAGGATTCTGGGTAACAGAACCTGGTCCGAGCCCCGCAAGTCACCCCTCCTTGGATTCCCCTAGGTCTCTAGTTTTCAGAAATGCACAGGTTTGGTAGCTTTCCCTAGGTGCCGGCTGAGCTAGAGGCCAAAATCTACAGGTAGGCACTTCGCAAAAAACACCTCTGTTTTTTTCCAAAATTTAGGATGTGTCCACGTTGCGCTTTGGGGTGTTTCCTGTCGCCGGCGCTAGGCCTACCCACGCAAGTGAGGTATCATTTTTATCGGGAGACTTGGGGGAACGCTGGGTGGAAGGAAATTTGTAGCTCCTCTCAGATTCCAGAACTTTCTGCCACAGAAATGTGAGGAACATGTGTTTTTTTAGCCAAATTTTGAGGTTTGCAAAGGATTCTGGGTAACAGAACCTGGTCCGAGCCCCGCAAGTCACCCTTCCTTGGATTCCCCTAGGTCTCTAGTTTTCAGAAATGCACAGGTTTGGTAGGTTTCCCTAGGTGCCGGCTGAGCTAGAGGCCAAAATCTACAGGTAGGCACTTCGCAAAAAACACCTCTGTTTTTTTCCAAAATTTAGGATGTGTCCACGTTGCGCTTTGGGGTGTTTCCTGTCGCCGGCGCTAGGCCTACCCACGCAAGTGAGGTATCATTTTTATCGGGAGACTTGGGGGAACGCTGGGTGGAAGGAAATTTGTAGCTCCTCTCAGATTCCAGAACTTTCTGCCACAGAAATGTGAGGAACATGTGTTTTTTTAGCCAAATTTTGAGGTTTGCAAAGGATTCTGGGTAACACAACCTGGTCCGAGCCCCGCAAGTCACCCTTCCTTGGATTCCCCTAGGTCTCTAGTTTTCAGAAATGCACAGTTTTGGTAGGTTTCCCTAGGTGCCGGCTGAGCTAGAGGCCGAAATCTACAGGTAGGCACTTCTCAAAAAACACCTCTGTTTTTTTCCAAAATTTAGGATGTGTCCACGTTGTGCTTTGTGGTGTTTCCTGTCGCCGGCGCTAGGCCTACCCACGCAAGTGAGGTATCATTTTTATCGGGAGACTTGGGGGAACGCTGCGTGGAAGGAAATTTGTAGCTCCTCTCAGATTCCAGAACTTTCTGCCACAGAAATGTGAGGAACATGTGTTTTTTTTAGCCAAATTTTGAGGTTTGCAAAGGATTCTGGGTAACAGAACCTGGTCCGAGCCCCGCAAGTCACCCCTCCTTGGATTTCCCTAGGTCTCTAGTTTTCAGAAATGCACAGGTTTGGTAGGTTTCCCTAGGTGCCGGCTGAGCTGGAGGCCAAAATCTACAGGTAGGCACTTCGCAAAAAACACCTCTGTTTTTTTCCAAAATTTAGGATGTGTCCACGTTGCGCTTTGGGGTGTTTCCTGTCGCCGGCGCTAGGCCTACCCACGCAAGTGAGGTATCATTTTTATCGGGAGACTTGGGGGAACGCTGGGTGGAAGGAAATTTGTAGCTCCTCTCAGATTCCAGAACTTTCTGCCACAGAAAGGTGAGGAACATGTGTTTTTTTAGCCAAATTTTGAGGTTTGCAAAGGATTCTGGGTAACAGAACCTGGTCCGAGCCCCGCAAGTCACCCCTCCTTGGATTCCCCTAGGTCTCTAGTTTTCAGAAATGCACAGGTTTGGTAGGTTTCCCTAGGTGCCGGCTGAGCTAGAGGCCAAAATCTACAGGTAGGCACTTCGCAAAAAACACCTCTGTTTTTTTCCAAAATTTAGGATGTGTCCACGTTGCGCTTTGGGGTGTTTCCTGTCGCCAGCGCTAGGCCTACCCACGCAAGTGAGGTATCATTTTTATCGGGAGACTTGGGGGAACGCTGGGTGGAAGGAAATTTGTAGCTCCTCTCAGATTCCAGAACTTTCTGCCACAAAAATGTGAGGGACATGTGTTTTTTTAGCCAAATTTTGAGGTTTGCAAAGAATTCTGGGTAACAGAACCTGGTCCGAGCCCCGCAAGTCACCCCTCCTTGGATTCCCCTAGGTCTCTAGTTTTCAGAAATGCACAGGTTTGGTAGGTTTCCCTAGGTGCCGGCTGAGCTAGAGGCCAAAATCTACAGGTAGGCACTTCGCAAAAAACACCTCTGTTTTTTTCCAAAATTTAGGATGTGTCCACGTTGCGCTTTGGGGTGTTTCCTGTCGCCAGCGCTAGGCCTACCCACGCAAGTGAGGTATCATTTTTATCGGGAGACTTGGGGGAACGCTGGGTGGAAGGAAATTTGTAGCTCCTCTCAGATTCCAGAACTTTCTGCCACAGAAATGTGAGGAACATGTGTTTTTTTAGCCAAATTTTGAGGTTTGCAAAGGATTCTGGGTAACAGAACCTGGTCCGAGCCCCGCAAGTCACCCCTCCTTGGATTCCCCTAGGTCTCTAGTTTTCAGAAATGCACAGGTTTGGTAGGTTTCCCTAGGTGCCGGCTGAGCTAGAGGCCAAAATCTACAGGTAGGCACTTCGCAAAAAACACCTCTGTTTTCTCCCAAAATTTAGGATGTGTCCACGTTGCGCTTTGGGGTGTTTCCTGTCGCCAGCGCTAGGCCTACCCACACAAGTGAGGTATCATTTTTATCGGGAGACTTGGGGGAACATAGATTAGCAAAACAAGTGCTATTGCCCCTTGTCTTTCTCTACATTTTTTCCTTCCAAATATAGGAGAGTGTGTAAAAAAGACATCTATTTGAGAAATTCCCTATTATTCACATGCTTGTATGGTCACCCCGGAATTCAGGGATGTGCAAATAACCACTGCTCCTCAGCATCTTATCTTGTGCCCTTTTTGGAAATGCAAAGGTTTTCTTGATAGCAATTTTTTACTCTTTATATTTCAGCAAATGAATTGCTGTATACCCGGTATAGAATGAAAACGCACTGCAGGGTGCAGCTCATTTATTGGCTCTGGGTTCCTCGGGTTCTTGATGAACCTACAAGCCCTATATATCCCCGCAACCAGAGGAGTCCAGCAGACGTAACGGTATATTGCTTTCCATAATCTGACATTGCAGGGAAAAGTTACAGAGTAAAACGTAGAGAAAAATTGATGTTTTTTTCACCTCAATTTCAATATTTTTCTTTTTCAGCTGTTATTTTCTGTAGGAAACCCTTGTAGGATCTACACAAATGACCCCTTGCTGAATTCAGAATTTTGTCTACTTTACAGAAATGGTTAGGTTTCTGGGATCCAGCATTGGTTTCATGCCCATTCCTGTCACTGACTTGAAGGAGGCTGAAAGCACAAAAAATTGCAAAAATGGGGTATGCCCCAGTAAAATGCCAAAATTGTGTTGAAAAATTGGGTTTTCTGATTCAAGTCTGCCTGTTCCTGAAAGTTAGGAAGCTGCTGAGTTTAGCACTAGAAACCCATTGTTGATGCCATTTTCAGGGGGAAATCTACAAGCCTTCTTCTACAGCCACTTTTTCCATTTTTTAAAAAAAAAACGAAATTTTCACTGTATTTTGGCCAATTTCTTGGCCTCCTTCAAGGGAACCCACAAAGTCTGGGTACCTCTAGAATCCCTAGGATGTTGGAAAAAAAGGACGCAAATTTGGCTTGGTTAGTTTATGTGGACAAAAAGTTATGAGGGCCTAAGCGCGAACTGCCCCAAATAGGCAAAAAAAGGCCTGGCACAGGAGGGGGAAAAGGCCTGGCAGCGAAGGGGTTAAGTGAGCCTGTTGAGACAATGGATGTGAAGACTTGTTTTGTGTGTACACAGATTCCTTCATCAGTCGAGGAAGGAGTCACATATCATAGCTTACCTCTAACCTCCGGGATGGGTTGAAGTCTGTTACTAACACGGCTTTATAACCAGGAGTACATTCAGTACTTCTATTCAAATCAGGATCTTGTGTTTTCGTGTGTTCCTATAATTAGTTATTTGAGTAAAGTAGCTAAGGATAATGACATAGTATTAGTTAGAGCATTCTTTGAACCCGCATTAATGTTTGGCACAGCATATGCGCACTGCAACAATCTGACATGCTTGCTTACAACTTTAGAGAAGAGATTTTTAGATCACACAGATGACAGGAGAGAAGCGTTAAAGGAGAAATTAGAAAAAGACTTAGAGAAAAGGTCTTACATGAATGATTATGCTTATAGTGCAATTAAAACGCAAGGAAAATTAGCTTTAGATGCACAACACATAGGGAAGCTTTGCATATATATAGGCCTAAATTACACACTGATACTTTAATTGTGGGTAGGAGTGAATGCAGGCATGTGTTTTTGTTTCAAAGTAAATGGACTTTTATGTTGAATGGGCAGGACCCTGCAATTCCAGGGATATACTATATTTGTGGACTTAGTGCTTATTACCGTTTTCCCAGAGGATGGTATGGGACATGTTATTTGGGGATAGTTTTCGCAAAGATTTATCAAATGGAGGATTTGAAAACGTTTCAGAAAGTGACTGAATTACATCTTAAGAGACAAAGGAGGGAGTCCTATTCTGAGATAGTGGGAGATATATTTCCGACATTGGGCTCAGATCCCCTGACTGAGAGCTTGATGCCTTGCAGATCGACTGATGACCTGAGGACGAATACTGATTCTGCTTTGCTGACCCATGCCGAGGATAGGTATACATTGAAATGTGATTATTATGCATATTTTGCTTTTCCTTTCTAGGTACCAACTGTGCTGTTTTGTCTATGACTCTATCATAGTTAGATGTTTTCCAAATTTGTGTTACTAAATCATTTTGCATGAAGCCCAACATGCTGATGCTAATCTGGTGTTAGTTGAGGATTCTGACTTATGACGAAAGAGACTAATGTCTGATGGATTTCTCTGCTTAACTACATGCATTACATCTCGTTAACGCAGCTGATTCTGCTATTGATTTGCACTATCACTTTAAAATGTGTTGTAGTTCAAGCCTTGAATTAGATTATGTTTCTTCCACCGCTTTGGACAACCAGTGTTGTTTTTGTATGAATTTCATTTGATATTGAGATTAACCTACATGACCTTAGCATTGTTAAATAGGGAAATAAACTTACTAAACTTTTACTAAAGGTGTTGTTATTCATGGCTGAAAGGTCATGGTGCATGACACTTACTGACTCCATTGATTATTGATTTTATTGATTATTAATGATTGTTGATTATTGTGTATTGATTATTGATTATGTCCTGGAGCTATGGTAAGAGCTGCTTAGTTGTGAGTCAAAAGGTTCATTGACTTATTCGCGTCCCCTTGTAAGTATACTTATTAAGGTCTGACACAATAACAACAATCCAAAACAATCATGCAAATCAAACTTTGGAAAACTGTAAGAGGAGTGAAAAAAAAAGCTGTACTGAACTGGTTGAATTTACCATTGACATTACTAAATTGCCATAGTAAAATGTATCCTACCACATCTACTTGGAGAAAATGTCTTGTGAATCGGAGCTGTTGCATTTCAATACTAGGCTATTACCTCCGCTCCTTTGGTGGAGGATGGGCCACCTTCCAAACTTCTTATCGGATTCATAGCTCCTATCTGCATAACACTGTGATACTGATGTCTGGGTATTGATGATGTTATTTTTCAATTGCCTGTGGTGATCTGTTCTCACAATACTAGTGACTGTGCTGCTACCAAAGATCAAGAAATGATGTTACTGTTGAAAGTGCTCATGCTGCTAGCAAAAACAGAGCAACAGTGCTGCTGTCTGAAGGCAGGTACTTCTGTGTATTTCATTCCCATGCTCTACACTCATATTGAGCTGGCTTTAGCTGAGAGCACGTTGGGTGGCCCTACTATAACATAGCACTCTTGATGACCCCTATATATCAAAGCCAAAGTATTTTCGATGTAATTTTGTAAGTGGGATAAGCGCTCTATGGCATGTGCTCTTGGAAGGAAACACGAAAAATGTCACGTGGCACACAATAGCAAATATAAGTAAGGGGTGACTCTCTCATGATGAGAGACCTCTAGGAACTCTCCAATAATTTATTGGAAGATGTTGCAGGAAACTTCTTTGACTTTGAATGTATACGAATAACCCCACGGTACCTTTCCCACTGCCTTCAAATCATAGCACCTTCATTAAACAAAGTAATTAACCAGATTACAAATCCATAGCCACCATGTTGTGTCCAATTTCGAGGGAGCAGCCCATATGTGGCTATGGATTTTTGACCTGGTTAATAAACGTATTATTTCTTTCCAAGTGAGGTATGGTTAAACAATTGTGTTAGACATTCCCAGTATATTGTACATCGCAACATTCATTATATGCGTCGATTCCTTTTTCTTTGTTGGTGTAATGTTTTGAATCTCAATAAAAAATGAAAAACAGAGATCTGTGTATTGACCAGAGACTGTCGTGATTTCGTAATTCCATTCAAGGTGAGAGCCACACTGGAATTTGTCAAGAGTTCCTTTCCAAATAAATTCTGCCAAATATGCTGCTGCTTGACACACCTTCAACTTTGTAACGACGCTAGGAAGTGCTTAGAAAACTGAAGAGGTCATTAAGAGTTCTCCCTTTTGGTGTATCCCGATGATACGGAGGCTTGGCTCTTGGGACAATCGACAGTCATCATCAGGATGTTTTTCTTTAGTCATTTTGTTTATTCCCTTTTCTTTATAGTAAAAGTAGATCAGTCAGAATGTATGAGATAGAACAATGAGCAGTGCTAATTAATTGAGTCAGTAGTCACCATATTATATGACACACACATGAGTGTTTCATTTCTATTTGTGAGAATCAGTTGGATGAATAATAATATATTTCATTTTAAAAAAATCTTCCGCAATTTGGGAAATTGCTAAAAGACTGTACATGGTGTATAGTACGCAGGTCTCTTAAATTTCCACATATCCAAACAAACGTTGAGAAAACTAGTTGTGTGACTTTTGAGTTGTGAATGCAACATGGACGTAGGCACAAAAAACCCACGCAAACATTGACAAGTTTCAACGAACAGCGACATTAGCCACAGGCGATAGAGAATAATGTTTTAGGAGCAGTCCTAACTAGCTGGGCTTGAAGTAAATGTGAACATATTTCATTTTCCTTCCTCGCTATATAGCTCATTGAAATAACTTAAACACAACACAATCGGAATTGTCTCTGAGAACTCACATGATAGGTCACATTATAATCCTCCTCTGTGCGGTTCCTGGAATAATGAAATTATGTACCCGGTGATTGAAGTGAACCTTGCCCTTCCGATAACCTTGTAATATTGTGTCTGTGGGTGCAAACGAGCTTTGACTACTGATTGCCTATGGTGAATGTTCTGGGTGTGTTGACGGCACGCATGCATGGCTGCTCGTTTTGCGGTGTGTTGTGCTATGTGCAAGGAAAGATTGCAACTTTGATCCCCCTGTTATCTTACGGTTCCCCCAGTGCTTTCGGCATTCCCCGTCTAAATTATATATTTCTTCACTCAACCCAGCTCCCCCTCACCCTTCACCACTGACCTCCGGCTTTTCTAGCTGAACGGATCCGTTCCCTTCATAGTCACAATTATTTTGGTCTTATTGTAGTGAAATCATGATTACCATGCTTCAATTAAATACAACCGAGCTGTTAAGATCAGTACAGCACAGTCTCGAGCTCTATGCTGTATCACAGACACAGAATAGCTACAACGTGCAACGGATGTCTTCAAGAGTTGCCAGGGTTGGCAGCTGCAACCCCTGACTCTCCCCTTCTGACCTGTGGCTTTGTGACTCCAGCGCTCAGAGATCAGAAAGACAGTGCCAGGAACTGAAAGGAAAACGGTCCTCAAATAAGCCCTATTTACTTTCTGCTGCTTCACTACCACAATGGCCTTCAGCATGTCCATCACACTGAAGAATATTTTTATTTTGCAAAACAAAAACCCATACCTGTCATAAAAGTTTTCAAAACTGTATCACTTTCCAAAAAAGTGTTTATTCTCCATTCACCTTAATGGGATAACCCAGTTATAATCCTGACTTCACTCACATTTTTGAGTCAAGAGGATGACAGATACGAATACATTCTGAAGAGCATGGAATGCACTCTCTAAATAATTAGAAAGTTGCGAAGGACAAAACAGTCTCTTCTGTTCATTTCAGTCTGCACTCCAGCAAGTCGTGTTTCACTTTCTGCTGCTGTGTAGGTCGCACGTCCCTGGAAAGTCCCCTCTCCCCCCCCCCCCCCCCCTCACCTTCCCTGAAAGCTGGAGGAGAAAAGACAATTCATTTTGGTAGAAGGTCGCTCACATCGCCTGGGATCAGGGGAGGGGTTGGTATGGTGTGATACAAAACCCAGGTCCTGCTGCCTGCTGTCCAGGTTCTCAAATGCAGTGACCTGGTTACCATCTGCCTTCTTTAAAAAAAATTCATTTCCTACAGTTAAATACCCTTGTCCTGGCTGGTGCACCATTCCATGTTTGTCCCCTGGCACCCTTGATCATAGCTGTAAATATTAATAAAATACAAAAATAGCTATTCGACATACACGTGTTTAGTACTACAGGTGGCCTGGGGGCTTGTATGTTGAAGCTGCCAGAGCTTCCCTGATGCTTTGAGTTTGTGCAATGTAAGGATCGTAATCAGAATGCATTCCATGCCCCTCTTAGTGTTACTGCAGCCGGGTACATGGATCACAGAGTCTTTAAATGGAAAGGTAGTTGGTCGACAATTTCAGGTAGTTTCTGCGTTTATGCTACCATCTATTCACATCATTCTGGGATTTGCGGTTTTCACTTTACGATTCCAAGCGTATATTTTTAAAAATCACGACTAGGAATGTGTTGCTGCATAAATTCGTAGTTATCATGAATGTCAGGGTACCTCTAGCAAAGCTGGACATGTCTAGCCCAACTCTGGTGGTGAAGGAGTATCTATTGGTGAGGTAAGCTTGTATTGCAGCAGCTCGTGCTTTTCTTCTTTCATGGGCGAGGCTTGCACTGTTATTGCTTCCTGTACTGCATTGTGAGTGATAGGCTGACACAGAAAGGACCTGATTCTAACTGGCCTTTAAACCCGGTTGGTAATAACACCCATTAGATAGTGACATTAGTGGGTGCGGTATTTACAGGGTGTGCAATTATCACACATTTCGAGGTTAGAACTCCAGATTTAGCAATAGCATACTAAAGGCCTGATTATAAGCATAGGTGCTATTTATTGCACATGATAAATAATACCACAGGATATGTTGTTTTTTGGGTGCGATAACTAGCACCTACTACGAGTTGGTAAGGGAGTTACATTTGGATTTTTGTGTTTAATGCACTAAAATCCACTTGCTACATTAAATCCTGTATGCCATTCCCTAGTTAAATTTCAGTAGGCTTGAGCTGCTCAAATTTACCAAAGGATGAGGTATTTAATTATCGGATATGTTAAATACCTTCTAACGCATAATTCCATTCCCTGCTAAAACAGAGGTTTACACATGGGTCGGCATGCACCACCTCACTTGTATTAAGACCCTAATAGTATGTGTTAGAAATGGGGTTTTTGGTTGGCAGTCAGGTTGCCCTCTGTCCAAGCAAGAACCCTCACTCTAGTCAGGGTAAGTCACACACAATCCAAAATCAGCCTGTGCTCACCCTCCGGTAGCTTGGCACGAGCAGTCAGGCTTAACTTAGAAGGCAATGTGTAAAGCATTTGTGCAATAAATCATACAACACCATAGCATAACACCACAAAAATACACCACACAGTATTTAGAAAAATATATAATATTTATCTGGGTATCTTCAGGTCAAAAATGATCAAAGTTGCAATACGAATTTGTAAAGATATCACTGAAAAGTGATAGAAAGTGTCTTAAGTCTTTAGAATATAAACAAAGTCTCTTTCAAGCACAAGTACCTGGTTGGGAGTGGAAAAATCTCCTCAGAGGGCCACAAGAGTAGAGGTGCGTGGAAAAAGGGTGTGTGCGTCGATTTCTCCCCAGCACACATGGACTTGCGTCGTTATTTTCCACGCGGGGAAGTCGGAATCGTTTTCCGGCGCGTAGACAGTCTCTTTCTGTGGATCGCGGGGATTACCAGATGTCCCGGGTCTGTGCGTGGATTTTCCTGCTTGTTCTCCGGCTGCGCGTCGCTCTGCGGGGCTGCGCGTCGAAATTACGACCACACGGCAGGCATCGCGTCGATTTCTCCTCTAGACTTCGATCTGCGGGGCTGCGCGTTGAAATTACGATCTCACGGCACGCGTCGCGTCGATTTCTCCTCTAGAGGTCGGGCGGCGTTGTCCTTGCGAGGCCGTGCGTCGGATCTTCGATCGGCCCCAGAGCGTCGCGTTGATCAGCGTCGGAGTGCGGCGTTTTTCTCGCCGCGAAACAAGCTGTGCGTCGAAATTTTCGGCGCACGGAGCGTCCAAGTAAAAGAGAGAAGTCTTTTTGGCCCTGAGACTTCAAGGAACAGGAGGCAAGCTCTATCCAAGCCCTTGGAGAGCACTTTCACAGCCAGACAAGAGTTCAGCAAGGCAGCAGGGCAACAGCAAGGCAGCAGTCCTTTGTAGAAAGCAGACAGGTGAGTCCTTTGAGCAGCCAGGCAGTTCTTCTTGGCAGGATGTTGTTTCTGGTTCAGGTTTCTTCTCCAGCAAGTGTCTGATGAGGTAGGGCAGAGGCCCTGTTTTATACTAAGTTGTGCCTTTGAAGTGGGGGTGACTTCCAAGAGTCTCTAAGAAATGCACCAAGCCCCCTTTCAGCTCAATCCTGTCTGCCAGAGTCCCAGTAGGGGGTGTGGCAGTCCTTTGTGTGAGGGCAGGCCCTCCACCCTCCCAGCCCAGGAAGACCCATTCAAAATGCAGATGTATGCAAGTGAGGCTGAGTACCCTGTGTTTGGGGTGTGTCTGAGTGAATGCACAAGGAGCTGTCAACTAAACCTAGCCAGACGTGGATTGAAGGGCACAACAAGATTTTAGTGCAAAGAAATGCTCACTTTCTAAAAGTGGCATTTCTAGAATAGTAATATTAAATCCGACTTCACCAGTCAGCAGGATTTTATATTACCATTCTGGCCATACTAAATATGACCTTCCTGCTCCTTTCAGATCAGCAGCTGCTACTTCAACAATGTATGAGAGCAGCCCCAATGTTAGCCTATGAAGGGAGCAGGCCTCCCAGTACTGTGAAAACGAATTTAGGAGTTTTACACTACCAGTACATATAACCACACAAGTACATGTCCTGCCTTTTACCCACACAGCACCCTGCTCTAGGGGTTACCTAGGGCACACATTAGGGGTGACTTATGTATAGAAAAAGGGGAGTTCTAGGCTTGGCAAATACCTTTAAATGCCAAGTCGAAGTGGCAGTGAAACTGCACACACAGGCCTTGCAATGGCAGGCCTGAGACAGGGTTAAGGGGCTACTGAGGTGGGTGGCACAACCGGTGCTGCAGGCCCACTAGTAGCATTTAATCTACCTACCCTAGGCACATGTAGTGCACTCTGCCAGGGACTTACAAGTAAATTAAATAGTCAATCATGGATAAACCAATCAGTAGTACAATTTACACAGAGAGCATATGCACTTTAGCACTGGTTAGCAGTGGTAAAGTGCCCAGAGGTCAAAAGCCAACAACAACAGGTCAGAAAAAATAGGAGGAAGGAGGCAAAAAGTTTGGGGATGTCCCTGTCAAAAAGCCAGGTCCAACATGACCCCCCACCAGCCTAAAGCCAGGGGAGAACAATCACTATCCTGATGTACTTCCCTGTTTGAGGCGACAGAACAAGGACCCAGGCCCACAACAGCAGTGGCATGCTCCAGTTCTTCGCCTTCCTGACTCCAATTGGATCACTCTGTCCATACTCTCAGGGCCCACTAAGCCAACCCATGGGGAACCTTTCTCCTTACCTGCGGATCCCATCTGTGCAGCACCTAACCTTACTTTGCTCACAGATGTATTCCAGGAGCAGGATAGTACCACCATGACCAACACAGTGGTGTTGCCCACTCTACCCCCGGGGTGTGACACTTGTCCCCTCCCCAGGGATAACTCTGTCCACCCGGACAGCAAGCCACAGTGATTACTGACAGCTGCCAGGGATGAGAGCCAGGCCCCAGGCCTCTCAAAGCTCTCTAACCACTGTGGCTGTGGAGAGTGGGGGGCGGAAGCCCCAGGTGCTGGGCACCCTTTAACCACTCTCCCTTCCACCAGGTCAGGGATGACAGCCTGAACCTGGTCTTCCCCTCTGGGGCTCTGTACCCTCCCTCCTGGAGCGGTACCCCAGAGTCCAACATGGTCAGGGTGCTTACAGAAGTCGCCCTGTACCATTCCTCCACCAGTGCAGGGCTGTTAACCTGAAACTGGCCCTCCAACCTGGGGCCTGTACCTTCAGGTTGGACTAGAGCCCGGGGTGAGGCTTCCCTCCCCCTGCCCTCCCTTCTGGGGTCCAGCACCCTCCAACTAGGAGTGGCCTCCTCAGAAGACAACATGGTAGGGGCACTGTTATCAGTAGCCCCTCCCTCCAGGTCCGGGGGGACACCCTGAACCTGGTCTTCCAGCCCAGGGTCTGTACCCTCAGACTGGATCACTGCCTGGCAAACCAGGACTTCCTGGGGGGCACACCTACTCCCCACTAGGTCAGAGTTTAACCTCTGCACCTGACCATTCAACTCAGAGTCACCACCCTGAAGTTGAACAATTGCCTGGCACGCCAGGACTTCCGGGAGGGCACCCTGACCCTCCACCAGGTCAGAGTTTAACCTCTGGACCGGGTTCTCCAACCTAGGGTCACCACCCTGAGGTTGGGCAACTGCCTGGCACTCCAGGGCTTTCTGGGGGGCACACCTACCCCCCACCAGGTCAGAGTTTAACCTCTGAACCCGGTTATTCAACCCAGAGTCAGCACCCTGAGGTTGGACAACTGCCTGGTACACCAGGACTTCCAGGGAGGCACACCTACCTCCCACCAGGTAAGAGTTTAACCTCTGAACCTGGTGCCCCAACCCAGGGTCACCACCCTGAGGTTGGGCAATTGCCTGGCACGCCAGGACTTTCTGGGGGGCACACCTACCCCCCACCAGGTCAGAGGTTAACCTCTGAACCTGGTTCTCCAACCCAGGGTCACCACCCTGAGGTTGAACAATTGCCTGGCACGCCAGGACTTTCTGGGGGGCACACCTACCCCCCACCAGGTCAGAGGTTAACCTCTGAACCTGGTTATCCAACCCAGAGTCAGCACTCTGAGGTTGGACCACTGCCTGGTATACCAGGACTTTCTGGGGGGCACACCTACCCCCCACCAGGTCAGAGTTTAACCTCTGAACCCAGTTATCCAACCCAGAGCCAGCACTCTGAGGTTGGACCACTGCCTGGTACACCAGGACTTTCTGGGGGGCACACCTACCCCCCAACAGGTCAGAGTTTATCCCTTGAACCTGGTTAGCCAATCCAGAGTCACCACCCTGAAGTTGAACCATTGCCTGGCAGGCCAGGACTTCCAGGGAGGCACTCTCACCCCCCACAAGGGACATACCGTCCCCAAGGGTCACACAAGAGTCTGGTTGGCGCAGGTCTCCCGACCTCTGCCCATTCGGCAGAGTCTGGGTTTCTCCCAAACCAGAAACGGTTTCACCTGGGTCATTCCTGGGGGGCTCTGCTCTCAGAGCTGTCCCCTGACTCTCAAGGTCCTCCACTGGGGTCTGCAACCCCCTCTCAACCCTATGTCTGGACTTCTGCACCCCCTCACTTGGAGGGGTACTGCCAGACACCAGAACTGTTGGGATGCTGGCTACAGTCACCCCCCCCCAGTTCTTCTGACACTGCGGGGCTTCCCTCAAAAGGTGGCTCTACGGTACAGGCTAGGCTTGTCGCGCCGCGCCACGCGGCGCAAGCCGAGCATTCGGCTCGCGCCGCACAGCGCGTTCTCAGGACGCGGCGCGCCCCGAGCCTTCTCTGCACAGCGCGAGGCCCCAGATTTTACTTGGGGCCTCGCTCTGCCTTTTGTTGCGTCCCCGTTTTTCCTTGACCTCTCCTTACCTGTTTCTTTTTCTTCTTCTTTTCTTCTTTCCTTCCTGAGGCATTTTCTGTCCTTTCTTTATGTCTTTCCCCCTTCCCATGTTACCTTTTTTCTTCCCAGCATTCCTTGTTCCCTATTTTCTATGGTTCCTGTTCTATTCTATCCTATGTACTTTTTCCCTATCCAAGATGGTGTCTTTTTACTTCCTGTTGGTCACTTCCTGTTTCTTGGTATATAAGGGCTCTGTTTTCTCTCCTTCCTTGCGCTGCATCACTATCTGCTCTGATTGTGTCTTCGCTCCTGATTCTAGCCTTCGGTTCTGGATCTTGTCCATTTGTTTCTACCAGCATTTTTGTATCTTTTTGATTCCTGTTTTTGTTCTTGTTTCAGGAATCCACTGTTTGGAGGTTTTTTCCCCTTTTGGGGTTTTTTCCCTCTGGCACTATTTCTAAAGGGCACGGTCTGTTCTTGGCGGTTCCATTGCCGACAGCACCGTGGCTACTAGAAAGAGTTGCCCCTTTCTGGGCCAGAGCCGAACCTTCAAGACCCACGCCACTAGATCTGTGGTTTCCTGGCGCAAGCAACACGTAAGTCGTGACAGATTGCAGCGCCCAACCATTCCGACGTCCTCTGACACTATGGATGATACAGTGGCGGCGGCTGCAGATCCTGATCCATCTCTTTTGACTACCATTCAACAACAAGCTCAGGAATTGCAACAATTGCGCAACGAGAATGCGGTGTTGCGACAGGCTTTGGCCCTCCGCAGTGGCGATGTTCCGACTATCTCTGCCTCTACTCCTCGCTTCTCTGGTGAACCAACTAAATTGCGTGAATTCCTGGATGCACTAACGGTGTACTTCGCCTTCAGACCTACCCAATTCTCTCATGACAGAACAAAGGTGGGATATCTTATTAGTGCATTATCCGGTTCTGCCTTGGCCTGGGCAACCCCGATGGTGTCGTCCAACGATCCGGTATTGTCGGACTATTCTGCCTTCGTGACCCGCTTCAAACAAATGTTTAGTCGTCCAGGATTGGAAGCCTCGGCAGAGGAAGCCTTATGTGATATCCAGCAGGGTTCCCAAGATGTCCTTCAATATATCACACGTTTCCGTCAGTTAGCGGCAGAGACCACTTGGGTGGAGCGTACCCTGGTAACTTTGTTCCGCAGAGGGCTTAAGGAAGAAATAAAGGATGAATTAGTACATTCCACTAGAGTTGAAGATCTTCGTGGCTTGATGGATCAAGCACTTTCCATCGAGTATCGTCTTCAAGAACGACGAATGGAAAAGAGAAGGAGTAGAGGATCTTCTCAGCCAAACTCTTCACGGATGTATCTACCTCGTCCTGAGGAATCTCGTCCTCCTGTTAGAGACACAGAAGGGGAACCCATGCAAGTGGATACTACTCGAGGGCCGCTCTCCGCTAGTGAGAAGGAAGACAGACGGAAGAAAGGATTATGCCTATACTGTGGTTCTGCTGGTCACATGCTTCGTACCTGTCCTGTGCGTCCATCTAGACCCTCGGGAAACGCCACTTCCCGTCCTCTGTAAGAAGGGAGGGGACGGGATCATCGGCTATACCTTCCATCAGTTCATTCAATGACAATACTACATACTTGTTCGTGTTATCTGTCATATTACAGCTACCTGATGGCCGCCAAGAAAGAACTCTGGCATTGTTGGATTGTGGCGCTAGTGGTATATACATGGATAAGACCTGGGCCACTAAGCAACAGATTCCCACACAACCCAAAGACATTCCTGAACAAGTACACACCGTGGATGGATCCTTGATATCCTCAGGTCCAGTCGGCACTACGACCTTGATGTTAAATTTACAGTTTGGTAATCATCAAGAACACCTCTCCTTTGATCTCATTTCGTCTCCCAACCATACCATTATTCTCGGAATTCCGTGGTTTACAAGACATAATCCATATGTGAACTGGGTAACCCGGACAATATCCTTATCCTCACAGTTTTGTCTAGAAAACTGCTTTGCTTCCGATAAGTATTGGTCACCAAACAGACTAACACCTATTAAGAGTACTACGGAGTATTCCATCAATACTATCCAAGGTGTTCCTGAACATTATTTAGAGTTCCAAGACGTGTTTTTAAAACCATCCAGACCTGTATTACCTCCACATCGAGAGTACGATTGTGCTATTCCTTTGGAACCTGGAACAGTCGTCCCCTTTGGGAGGATGTATTCACTCACGGAACCTGAAAAGGAAGTTCTTAAGGAGTATCTGGAGGAAAATGTACAGAGTGGTCTCATTGTTCCATCGTCTTCTCCGGCAGGGGCTCCTCTCTTTTTTGTACCAAAGAAGACCAAAGATCTTCGCCCCTGCCTAGATTTTCGAGGCCTAAACAAAATAACTATCAAGGATCGTTATCCTTTGCCCCTCATCAAGGATATTCTAGAAGCGGTCAGAGGGGCTCAACGTTTTACCAAGTTGGATCTTCGGGGAGCTTACCACCTTTTACGTATAAGAGAAGGAGACGAATGGAAAACAGCATTCAGGACACCGTTTGGTCATTTTGAGTATAAAGTCATGCCCTTTGGTCTTACGAACGCCCCTGCAATATTTCAAAGATTTATGGACTCCATATTTTCCGATCTCTTGAACCAGACAGTCGTAATTTACTTAGACGACATCCTTATTTTCTCCAGACATCCCGCACTCCATTCTGCTCATGTGAAACAAGTCCTTCAAAGACTCCGAGCACATCAACTATCCTGTAAGCCCGAAAAATGTGAGTTCGATAAGACGGACGTCAAGTATCTGGGTTATCATTTAAGTCCCACCGGCATAGCTATGGACCAAGAAAAGGTACAAGCAATTCTCGATTGGCCTTCTCCTTCTTCTATTAAAGAAACACAATGTTTCCTAGGATTAGCAGATTTTTACCGGCAGTTCATTCAAGACTTTGCTAAACAGACCAGCCATATAACCCATACTTTAAAGAAGGAAAATCTTAAACAAGGGTTTGTCTGGACTAAGGCGGCTGAAACAGCTTTTCAAGATTTAAAAAAGGCATTCACTCAAGCTCCCATCTTAAGACACCCAGATACCAACAAACAGTTTATTGTAGTTACCGATGCCTCCGAAAGAGCTATTGGGGCTGTCTTACTCCAACTACAAGAGGATGATGGTCTTGAACATCCTGTTTTCTATTTGTCCCATATTCTCTCTTCAGCAGAACAACACTACTCAGTGCTAGAAAGAGAGTTGTTAGCCCTGAAGACAGCCTGCATCGAATGGAGACAGTTTCTGATGGGTTCCAAGGAGCCTTTCGAGGTGAGAACAGATCATCGTAATCTGCAATGTCTACGTAATTTTGTATGCCAAAATAGTCGCCAGGCCCGTTGGGCCTTTTTCTTCAGTCAGTATGACTTTTACATCACCTATATTCCTGGATCTCAAAACATTCTGGCTGATGCTCTGTCTCGCCGTTATCCAGATTGTACTCCTTCCCCGTCTCAGTTTCTACTGGAGCCTAGTAAGATCATTGGAGTTGCTCAATCTTTTCTGGAGGAGGTACAACTGGAGTACTCCAGCCTGTCTAATAGTGAAATAGAGAAATTAAGAACCTTTTTACGCAAGAAGGAAGGATACTATTATCATCAAAATCTGTTATTCCTCCCTACTAACAAAGTTCGAGACAAGGCATTACAGATGTGCCATGATTCACCGATTGCAGGTCATAGAGGTATCAAGGCCACACAAGAACTTCTTTCGCGATCTTTCTGGTGGCCTACCTGGAAATCAGATGTTGAAAGATACGTTCAGGCTTGTCCCATATGTGCGCAAGTCAAGATTCCCCGTAGTAGACCTGCAGGATTACTACAGCCTTTGCCAGTTCCACCAACTCCATGGCATACTATTTCCACTGACTTCATGTGTTCGCTTCCATCATCAGCTGGAAACCAGGTTATCATGGTCACTGTTGATTCTTTCGCTAAAATGGCTCACTTCACTGCCCTAAAGAAGTTGCCTACATCCCAAGAATTGAGCCAGATATTTATCGACCATATTTTCCGTCTCCATGGACTTCCACATACCATTGTGTCTGACAGGGGGCCTCAGTATATTTCTCGGTTTTGGAGACATTTTTGCAAGACACTAAACATCAATATAGCACTATCATCCGGGTTCCATCCTCAGACCAATGGGCAAACCGAGCGTTTAAACCAAGGATTAGAACAATACCTTCGCTGCTTTTGTAATTCCAGCCAAAGCAATTGGAACACTTATCTTTCTATTGCTGAATATTCCTACAACAATACTGTCCATAGTGCCTCTAAGGTCACTCCTTTTTTCTGTTCCCATGGCTATCATCCTACCTCTTTTCCTACTTCTCCTCAATCTACCTCTCCTCTGCCTGCGATTACTTCTTTTTCCAAACGTCTCCTGCAACTCCATAAACTCATTAGATCTAATTTATTGAACACCAAGAGATATATGAAGAAGATCGCTGACAAAAAACGTGGACCCACTCCAGATTATCACCCTCAAGATAAAGTCTGGCTTTCTTCCAAATTCTTGCCCTCTCGCCTTTCTCTGAATAAGTTCACGCCTCGCTATTATGGGCCTTTCCGTATTCTTCAGTTGATCAATCCTGTCACTGTTCGTCTTCGCTTGCCTCATACTTGGAAGATTCATCCGGTCTTTCATGTATCCCAACTCAAACCTTTTGTCCCTGATCCTTTCTCTCGTCAGTTTCGTTGTCCTCCTCCTGTGTTGGTGAATGATGCCCCTGAATATGAGGTTCAGGAGATTTGTGACTCTCGCCTTTTTCACCGACATCTTCAGTATTTGATTCACTGGAAGGGTTATCCTCTTAGTGAATGCTCTTGGGAGGATGCATCTTCTGTTCACGCCCCTCTTCTGATTTCTCGTTTTCATCGTTTGTTTCCCTTCAAACCTGGACCTTCGGGGGGGGGACCTACTGTCGCGCCGCGCCATGCGGCGCAAGCCGAGCATTCGGCTCGCGCCGCACAGCGCGTTCTCAGGACGCGGCGCGCCCCGAGCCTTCTCTGCACAGCGCGAGGCCCCAGATTTTACTTGGGGCCTCGCTCTGCCTTTTGTTGCGTCCCCGTTTTTCCTTGACCTCTCCTTACCTGTTTCTTTTTCTTCTTCTTTTCTTCTTTCCTTCCTGAGGCATTTTCTGTCCTTTCTTTATGTCTTTCCCCCTTCCCATGTTACCTTTTTTCTTCCCAGCATTCCTTGTTCCCTATTTTCTATGGTTCCTGTTCTATTCTATCCTATGTACTTTTTCCCTATCTAAGATGGTGTCTTTTTACTTCCTGTTGGTCACTTCCTGTTTCTTGGTATATAAGGGCTCTGTTTTCTCTCCTTCCTTGCGCTGCATCACTATCTGCTCTGATTGTGTCTTCGCTCCTGATTCTAGCCTTCGGTTCTGGATCTTGTCCATTTGTTTCTACCAGCATTTTTGTATCTTTTTGATTCCTGTTTTTGTTCTTGTTTCAGGAATCCACTGTTTGGAGGTTTTTTCCCCTTTTGGGGTTTTTTCCCTCTGGCACTATTTCTAAAGGGCACGGTCTGTTCTTGGCGGTTCCATTGCCGACAGCACCGTGGCTACTAGAAAGAGTCGCCCCTTTCTGGGCCAAAGCCGAACCTTCAAGACCCACGCCACTAGATCTGCGGTTTCCTGGCGCAAGCAACACGTAAGTCGTGACAAGGCTTCCCTCCTGGTGTTCCCTCATGGAACCCTCTAGGACCTGGGACCTACCTGGGACACTACAATCCTTTCCCACCTCACTCGGTTGGGAACCACCTAGACCACTCCCTTCAGGAGCACCCCCTAATGCCTCTTCAGACTCTCTGGTACTCACCCAGAAGTCTGCCTCCATTGTAAGTTCCCTGGGGTCAGAGAACTCACACTCCACCTGGTGTTGGCGTAGCTCTGGAAAATAAGGACCAGACATATGCTCTCCAGCAATTACATCATTCTGCCCTTCACATGTATTAACCACAGTACCCTTCACCCAACTACCCAGTAACGCAACCTTGGAAAAGCACTCTACTTCACCCTCCTGAGACTGGTGAGACAGTATCTGTCTGTCCCTGACACTCAACCCATACTCTTCTGGGATGTCTCTACACTCTATATCCAGGACGTCCACCAGGGGGGAACCCTTTTCTCTGTCACTCTCTGCTAGAGTCAGTAAAGTGTCCCTCCCCCCAGTAGGAATATGACTCCCTGTGCCAGTTCCCCAATCCTTATCAGGGACCCTGTGCATAACGGGAACTACCTCATACCCTTGAACTGCCTGGGGTGTGTCAACTCCCTTCTTCAAGTTGGGCACCACATCTCTGGGCTTGTGCCCTTCTTCAGCAGTACTAGATGCAAGATTTTTGCTGCCACCATCTGAACTGGACTCAGCCCTTCCGGCCTCCAGTTTCAGCTCTTTACAGCTCAGCTCTTGAGCTGCAATCTTTTCTTCTTCCAGGGCTAAGAGTCTTTTTGCCTCAACCTCTGCAAGATACTCCTCTAATTGTTGCTCCTGTCGCCTTTGACCTCGGAGCCATTCATCTATTTCTGGGTCACTGTCCAACTCTGAGTAGTCTTCCTCCTCATCTGAGTAGTCTTCCTCCTCATGTGTGTAGTCCTCCTCCTCATCTGAGGGGTACTTAGTCATTTGGTTTCTTGCTGCCTCTCTCTCTGCCCATCTTTCCTCCCCCCAGACTATGTAGTGATGGAGCATCTCCGCTTTAGTAGATCTCCTTGCTACAGGAAGGCCCCATTGTCTGCAAAGCTTCCTTAGGTCAGCCTTAGTGAGGTGGTCAGTACGAACAAAGAATGAGTAGGTAAGCAATCCCATTCTGATAAGATCTTACAAGCAAAAACCAAAATCCAAAGTCCAAAATATCAATAGTATATCCAGGAGGACATCAGAGAACCAAAAGCCAAAAAAAGATGAAAAATCAAGTTGACCTTCAACTGTGGGTAGGTAGTGAAATACTTAGCTACTGTATGTCACTGCACAAACACAAGTCCTATCCTCACCGCTGATCACCAATGTTAGAAATGGGGTTTTTGGTTGGCAGTCAGGTTGCCCTCTGTCCAAGCAAGAACCCTCACTCTAGTCAGGGTAAGTCACACACAATCCAAAATCAGCCTGTGCTCACCCTCCGGTAGTTTGGCACGAGCAGTCAGGCTTAACTTAGAAGGCAATGTGTAAAGCATTTGTGCAATAAATCATACAACACCATAGCATAACACCACAAAAATACACCACACAGTATTTAGAAAAATATTTAATATTTATCTGGGTATCTTCAGGTCAAAAATGATCAAAGTTGCAATACGAATTTGTAAAGATATCACTGAAAAGTGATAGAAAGTGTCTTAAGTCTTTAGAATATAAACAAAGTCTCTTTCAAGCACAAGTACCTGGTTGGGAGTGGAAAAATCTCCTCAGAGGGCCACAAGAGAAGAGGTGCGTGGAAAAAGGGTGTGCGTCGATTTCTCCCCAGCACACACGGACTTGCGTCGTTATTTTCCACGCGGGGAAGCCGGCGTCGTTTCCCGGCGCGTAGACAGTCTCTTTCTGTGGATCGCGGGGATTACCAGATGTCCCGGGTCTGTGAGTGGATTTTCCTGCTTGTTCTCCGGCTGCGCGTCGCTCTGCGGGGCTGCGCGTCGAAATTACGACCTCACGGCAGGCGTCACGTCGATTTCTCCTCTAGACTTCGATCTGCGGGGCTGCGCGTTGAAATTACGATCTCACGGCAGGCGTCGCGTCGATTTCTCTTCTAGAGGTCGGGGGCGTTGTCCTTGCGAGGCCGTGCGTCGGATCTTCGATCGGCCCCAGAGCGTCGCGTTGATCAGCGTCGGAGTGCGGCGTTTTTCTCGCCGCGAAACAAGCTGTGCATCGAAATTTACGCCGCACGGAGCGTCCAAGTAAAAGAGAGAAGTCTTTTTGGCCCTGAGACTTCAAGGAACAGGAGGCAAGCTCTATCCAAGCCCTTGGAGAGCACTTTCACAGCCAGACAAGAGTTCAGCAAGGCAGCAGGGCAACAGCAAGGCAGCAGTCCTTTGTAGAAAGCAGACAGGTGAGTCCTTTGAGCAGCCAGGCAGTTCTTCTTGGCAGAATGTAGTTTCTGGTTCAGGTTTCTTCTCCAGCAAGTGTCTGATGAGGTAGGGCAGAGGCCCTGTTTTATACTAAGTTGTGCCTTTGAAGTGGGGGTGACTTCCAAGAGTCTCTAAGAAATGCACCAAGCCCCCTTTCAGCTCAATCCTGTCTGCCAGAGTCCCAGTAGGGGGTGTGGCAGTCCTTTGTGTGAGGGCAGGGCCTCCACCCTCCCAGCCCAGGAAGACCCATTCAAAATGCAGATGTATGCAAGTGAGGCTGAGTACTCTGTGTTTGGGGTGTGTCTGAGTGAATGCACAAGGAGCTGTCAACTAAACCTAGCCAGACGTGGATTGAAGGGCACAACAAGATTTTAGTGCAAAGAAATGCTCACTTTCTAAAAGTGGCATTTCTAGAATAGTAATATTAAATCCGACTTCACCAGTCAGCAGGATTTTATATTACCATTCTGGCCATACTAAATATGACCTTCCTGCTCCTTTCAGATCAGCAGCTGCTACTTCAACAATGTGTGAGAGCAGCCCCAATGTTAGCCTATGAAGGGAGCAGGCCTCCCAGTAGTGTGAAAACGAATTTAGGAGTTTTACACTACCAGGACATATAACCACACAAGTACATGTCCTGCCTTTTACCCACACAGCACCCTGCTCTAGGGGTTACCTAGGGCACACATTAGGGTTGACTTATGTATAGAAAAAGGGGAGTTCTAGGCTTGGCAAATACCTTTAAATGCCAAGTCGAAGTGGCAGTGAAACTGCACACACAGGCCTTGCAATGGCAGGCCTGAGACAGGGTTAAGGGGCTACTGAGGTGGGTGGCACAACCAGTGCTGCAGGCCCACTAGTAGCATTTAATCTACCTACCCTAGGCACATGTAGTGCACTCTGCCAGGGACTTACAAGTAAATTAAATAGTCAATCATGGATAAACCAATCAGTAGTACAATTTACACAGAGAGCATATGCACTTTAGCACTGGTTAGCAGTGGTAAAGTGCCCAGAGGTCAAAAGCCAACAACAACAGGTCAGAAAAAATAGGAGGAAGGAGGCAAAAAGTTTGGGGATGTCCCTGTCAAAAAGCCAGGTCCAACAGTATGGTTTCCCCAAATACAAAGGGGCATATTTCTGGGGATTTGGTGTAGGGCAGCGCTGCCCGACACCAAAGTGAAAGGGCAGGAGTGCACAGTATTTATGGAATACAGTACATTCCTGTCCTTTCCCCCTGTGCTGGCTCCATTTCGACCGCTTAGCGCCAAAGCAGGCACCCTTGCACCATGATGCAAGAGTGCCTCTGTTGCATGCAGGATTGTATAAACAACCCAAGAGGCATGTATCTCTTTCTATGTGTGCTGTAGAATGCAGCACACATGGAATGAGGAAAAAATGAGGAGGAATACATATATTTCACCTCACTATGCCTCACGTCAGGTGATGTAAGGTTTTGGCGCTTCCCCAGGTTTACATGATTTTGTTAATCTGGGGCGATGTCAAAATCCATGGGTGTTGCATGAGAAAACCTACCACAAAGCCCATGGAATGCCTCACTGGCACATAATAAGGCAAGGCCGCAACTTGTGCTGGCTTGCCTTACTCCATATCTATGAGGCCATTCAAAGCCAATTTGTGATGCACTTAGTATAAGAAGTGGGGTGTTGTCAATGGCTTTCTACATTAGGTAAGTGCAAGAAGAAGCTCTCTGAAGCATGCGTCACATTCTAAGATCCCGAAAATATACCATTATGCATATGGGTTTCTAAATTATTGATCGTATATAACAATGAGTTCATATTTATAAATTCAAACAGCAGTCCATTCAGATTGTCATGCAACATGGATTAAAATATTTTACATAGCTTTCACACTATGAACTTCTTGATTTCAAATGAAGGGTGATAATCACCTGAGAGCAATGTTACTGAATGCCTTGGCTGTCAGTGGTTGTGCTTGGTCATTTTAGTCTACAATTTCATTTGGCTATGTTTAGCATTTAATGGTCGTACATGGGTGGTCAATGCTTGTACTTCTCGCATATTATGCAAGCACCTTGGTTCATTAAACGATTCTTGGTAACTAAAATAGACACATATCTGGTTTAGTAACCAGTGTGGTACTTTATTATTCTTGCACTTTTTGTAGGGATCTTAACTCTTAGGTGATGTAATTAAAGTGATGCTAGCAATAAAAAAAAAGGCCACATGACGCATTACTGTCTGACATCAGAATCAAATGATATCACCCCCTGTGAGGTGATTGAGGACAAAGGTTTGAGATTTCACTTCTGCTGGACCTATGATTATTATGAACCAACAACTATGGCACGTACAGCAGCATTTCATGAGTTCCTACGGAAACAAACATTCAAATGTCTTTTCAACATACAAAAGAAAAAACTACTACTATTCCTAAAGAAGGGATGAATTATTACTGTGCACATTGATAATTCCGCACCTCAATCCTGGAGAGTCCTTATTTTCGCCCGTTATCCTCCTGGAGGCTTATCCCTGCTTGTTACGAGTGAAATTTACGGGCGGAAAAACACCAGGGTTCCAGTACACTGGTGGGCCTTGTATTTCTGATGGGGGCAGGAAAAAGAGACAGTGACTGATTTGGTCAGGAACAGTGTTTTGAAGGCCCGTAGGAACTAAAAGAACCCTTGTAAGGAGGTCCTAAGGGGCTTTTCTTAACAGCATTTTTATTTTCCCACCATCCCCTTCTAGTCTAGCATTTTCAGCATCCAAAATATTTTTTATGTTTTGCAAAAAATTAATTTTCTCTCCTTGAATTCAAAGTGTGTGCACTTCGATGTCCGTTTTTGTTATTATTAAAGCCATTTGCATGAACCCAACTTCCAGGGACTAACATTCATCATTTTCTGTAGAAAGTTAAGCGCCTCAGCTGGAACTTCGCACCTTTTATTATTCGTAGTGATCATGTTTTTGTTACACAGAGGGCTTCTGAAAAGTATGTCAGGCACAGTTTGGTTTTCCCATTATGAGATTACAGGAACTCTATATTTATCAAAAGGGTCCTCGAGCAGAAATGAGAAAATAGTTTAGCACATGAACTTAATGTCTAAAGCAGCTCCAAATTGCGGCAAACAGTCATTGATTTTAGTATACACAAAACTTTAACTCTGTCAGGTATTGATTAAAGAGAGAAAGCCTTGTCCTTCCTCAGCTCTCAAAGGAGAAAAGCTGCATTTCTCAGGCTCAGAAGAAGAAGAATGCAATATGAGTAAGTCATTAAAGCTAGGCCAAGTTTGTATAGTTCCGAATGGGGCTTGTTTCTCCCAGATGGATACATCAATTGCTGTTTTTAATCATGTGGTTACAGAATGGGACTTTTTTTCTCCATTCTGTAGGCGATGATTATTGTATTTTGCTCCTTTGCAGTCTCAATCAGAGACAATATTCGCAGCGATGTTAACACAGTAACTCATAGTGTGAACATTTCTTAATTGTGAAAATGGGAATGGACACTACAATTTCATGTCAGATGATATAACTAAACAATGGTTACGATTTGTCATATACCGTTATCTTTTCTTTTCAGCATGCATTGAGATTACTGTCATAATGTAATACAAGTGAATTTCACACAATCGTGATGTTTCTGCCAACATATCATAACCTGGTTCATCTTGCTACAATTGTGCCTTAACAAGTATGGAACAATAAGCACCAACATGTTTTGTGTTTGATTGAAAAAACGGCATGGACTGACAATTGATGGTACATGCATGAAATTTCACAAAGTCCCCACCCTCTACCAGAGAAGCACGGGAGCAGTTTCCTCACTAGCTTGGCCCTCTTTGACGTCTGCTATGTGGTGGAATTGTATGTGTTACTTACAAATAAACATTCCCAAAATTTCAAAAAGATGGTTCAAGGGTGTAATGAAGGCACATGCGAAATTTTTATACACAAATGTATCCTACATTAAGACCAAATAATGGATTTCACGTACATTACAACTGTTTTCCATTTAAATTTACAATTGTGCCATTTTCGCATGCAGAAGATCCGTTCGAGTAGAAAATACCTTGCAGCAGCAGTAAAACTGAATGTGCACTGTCCCAATATTTTGGAAATTTTGTGAAGAATAAATTGAGCAGCTATCTTTTATGAATTTCGTACACAAGAGTAGATTTACACACGAACGACTGAAATTTGAATGCACATTTTACCTGGGGAAAAACTCTCAGGGCCAGATTTATGGAACGTGGCGCTGCACAGAGTGAAGCACCACTTTCCCTGCACCCCTTAGCACCCCTCGTAAAATATGGTGCACCATGGCGCAGGGTAGGGGTTATAGCTTCATCTTTCATGATGCTATTTATTTACTCTGCAGGAGTAGCGCCAAAATATTGGCGCTACCCCTGCAGAGTACATAGGGCCCCATTCTAAAGTATGGAAGGCCCCTTTCAACGCCTGCTAATGAAGTATATATGAATTAAAAATATATAATTAGGTTTGTGTTTCCATAGGAAATGCTTTTTTTGAATTTGTAAATAACTTTACTGCTGCTTGACAAAACTCCACTAAACATTCCACTGCAACTTTTTGACTAGTTTGCACAGGGTGATCCATCAAGTGAGGGCCAAAAAAAAAGAAGGTTTCAAAATTCATACTCTCCATTCATTTCTTCATGGGAAATTTAGACACAGCTACAGCCCAAAAGGCTGAATGGATTTACACCAAATTTCCCAAAAAGCTAGATCTTGCTCCAGATAAAGTCCTTTTTTGATTTTATATAAATCCATTTATACGTTTTGGAAAAACTAGGATTCAAATACTTTGAGTAGATCCTTTGTGATAGATTTGAAAATCTGTAAGCCATACCTCACATAGGGGGTGATTCTGATATTGGTGGGCGACGGGAACCGCCAGAAGACCGTACCGCGGTCGAAAGACCGCGGCGGTCATTCTGGGTTTCCCACTGGGCTGGCGGGCGACCGCCAAAAGGCCGCCCGCCAGCCCAGTGGGAAACAGCCTTCCCACGAGGACGCCGGCTCAGAATTGAGCCGGCGGAGTGGGAAGGTGCGACGGGTGCAGTGGCACCCGTCGCGTATTTCAGTGTCTGCATAGCAGACACTGAAATACTTTGTGGGGCCCTCTTATGGGGGCCCCTGCAGTGCCCATGCCATTGGCATGGGCACTGCAGGGGCCCCCAGGGGCCCCGCGGCACCCCCTACCGCCATCCTGTTGGATTCTCAAGGGCAGCGGAAAGTCGGCGGTACACCGCCGACTTTCCGTTTCTGGCCGCGGCTGAACCGCCGCGGTCAGAATGCCCAGCGGTGCACCGCCAGCCTGTTGGCGGTGCTACCGCGGTCATTCGCCCTGGCGGTTTAGAATGACCCCCATTGTCATTAGCTGGCAGCAACTTGAACAGCAAGTTGTGACTGCCTTCCTAAGACTTGGGGACTCGGTCCCAGTGTCATCTGTAAAATTGTGAAAGAGATAGAAGGGAGCACAGTCAAGATACCCTGAGCCCCTGGTTCAGTTGAGTGTGTCGTGAAGGATCCCCCTGTGTAAATGAACCTGATTGAGAAAATATTTTTTTGATCATACAGTGGATCCGTGGAGCCATCCCAGCGCTCAGGATTGCTCTTCGAGTCTTTGTGATGGATCCATGAATCAATGCAATCATTTTTATTTATAAAGATATACACAAAGGGACACATGCACACACAGACATTCGTACAGTTACACAATGCCATATGCACACATTTACACCCACACAATCATTAGCACTCACACACATAAATCCCTGTAAACAACCCCACATACATCCCCTCCCATACATTTACACAATTACACACACACACACACACACACAAACACACACACATACACTTACACAATCCAGCACACAGAGCCATATAAGATCCCTGTTAGACCTGACAGCCTTAGGGTGGTCACCCCTAACTTTTTGCCTTCCTCCCTCCACTTTTTGGACACTGTTTTTGATGGTTTTTAGACTCTGCGCACTTTACCACTGCTAACCAGTGCGAAAGTGCATAGGCTCTCTCCCTTTAAACATGGTAACCTTGGATCACACCAAATTGGACTATTTGATTTACTTGTAAGACCCTAGTAGAGTGCACTATATGTGCCCAGGGCCTGTAGATTAAATGCACTTTAGTAGCCCCTTTACATTGTCTCAGGCCTGCCATTGCAAGGCCTGTGTGTGCAGTTTCACTGTCACTTCGACTTGGCATTTAAAAGTATTTGCCAAGCCTAAACCTCCCCTTTCTCTACATATAAGTCACCTCTAATGTGTGCCCTATGTAACCCATAGAGCAGGGTGCTGTGTGGGTAAAAGGCAGGACATGTACCTGTGTGGTTTACATGTCCTGGTAGTGTAAAACTCCTAAATTCATTTTTACACTACTGTGAGGCCTGTTCCCTTCATAGGCTAACAATGGGGCTGCCGTCATACATTGTTGAAGTGGTAGCTGCTGATCTGGATGGAGTAGGAAGGTCATATTTAGTATGGCCAGAATGGTAATATAAAATCCTGCTGACTGGTGAAGTTGGATTTAATATTACTATTTTAGAAATGCTACTTTTAGTAAGTGAGCATTTCTCTGCACTTAAATCTTTCTGTGCATAACAATCCACGTCTGTCTGGGTTTAGTTGACAGCTCCTTGTGCATTCACTCAGACACACCCCAAACACATGGTACTCAGCCTCACTTGCATACATCTGCATTTTGAATGGGTCTTCCTGGGCTGGGAGGGTGGAGGGCCTGCTCTCACACAAAGGACTGCCACATCCCCTACTGGGACCCTGGCAGACAGGATTGAACTGAAAGGGCACCTGGTGCACTTCTAAGCCACTCTTTGAAGTCTCCCCCACTTCAAAGGCACATTTGGGTATAAAAAAGGGCCTCTCTCCTACCACCTCAGACACTTCCTGGAGAAGAAACCTGAACCAGAACCTGCACCCTGACAAGAAGAACTGCCCGCCTGCCTAAAGGACTCACCTGACTGCTTTCTGCAAAGGACTGCTGCCTTGCTGTTGCCCTGCTGTCTTGCTGCTCTCTTGCTTTGCTGCAGCAGTGCTCTCCAAGGGCTTGGATAGAGCGTGCCTCCTGTTCCCTGAAGTCTCAGGACCAAAAAGACTTCTCTCTTGCAACTGGACTCCTTGTGTGGCAAAAAATTAGACGCACAGCTTGTTCCACAGTGAAAAATTCACCCCACGCCGGACCGGAAAGATGGCGCTCGACTTCGCTAGGAAAAGATCGACGTGGCGCCTGAGGTGCGACTTGAACTTTGACGCACGGCCCGCCTGGACAACGCCGCCTGACTTCCAGAGGGGAAATCGATGCAGAGCCTGCCGTGAGGGAGAAAATTCCACACACAGCCCACAGGAACAACGCGCAGCCAGACAACAAGCCCAGGATTCCACGCTCAGACCCCGGGGCGTCTGAAAACCCCAGGACCCACAGAGGATATCTGTCCACGCGCCGGAAATCGATGCAACATCTTCCCCGCGAGAAAAATAACGACGGAAGTCCGTGTGTGAAGGGGCGAAACCGACGCACACATCATTTTTCCACGCATCTCCTCCTCTGCGGTCCTTCGCGGAGATTGTTCACTCCAAACCAGGTACTTTGTGCTTGAAAGAGACTTTGGCCCTCATTACGAGCCTGGCGGTCTGTGACCGCCAGGCTCGCGGTTGGCGGGAGCACCGCCGACAGCCCGGCAGTGCCCCGCAGGGCATTCTGACCGCGACGCTTTGGCCGCGGTCAGTGCAGGAAAACCGGCGGTCTCCCGCCGGTTTTCCGCTGCCCGTTGAAATCCTCCAAGGCAGCGCAGCTTGCTGCGCCGCCGAGGGGATTCCGACCCCCCCTACCGCCATCCAGTTCCCGGCGGTCCGCCCGCCGGGAACCGGATGGCGGTAGGGGGGGTCGCGGGGCCCCTGGGGGCCCCTGCAGTGCCCATGCCACTGGCATGGGCACTGCAGGGGCCCCCGTAAGAGGGCCCCTAAATGTATTTCACTGTCTGCTGCGCAGACAGTGAAATACGCGACGGGTGCAACTGCACCCGTCGCACAGCTTCCACTCCGCCGGCTCGATTCCGAGCCGGCTTCATCGTGGAAGCCTCTTTCCCGCTGGGCTGGCGGGCGGCCTGAAGGCGGCCGCCCGCCAGCCCAGCGGGAATGTCAGAATTACCGCCGCGGTCTTTCGACCGCGGAACGGTAACCTGACGGCGGGACTTTGGCGGGCGGCCTCCGCCGCCCGCCAATGTCAGAATGAGGGCCTTTGTTTGCTTTTTAAAGACTTAAGACACTTTATATTACTTTCCAGTGATATCTTTACAATCTCCTATTGCATCTTTTATCGTTTTGACCTTCAGATACCCGGATAAATATTATATATTTTTCTAAACACTGTGTGGTGTATTTTTATGGTGCTATATTTTGTTATTGTATGATTTATTGCACAAATACTTTACGCATTGCCTTCTAAGTTAAGCCTGACTGCTCAGTGCCAAGCTACCAGAGGGTGGGCACAGGATAATTTGGATTGTGTGTGACTTACCCTGACTAGAGTGAGGGTCCTTGCTTGGACAGGGGGTAACCTGACTGCCAGCCAAAGACCCCATTTCTAACAATCCCCATACACGCATGCCCTACATACACATCACAATCACACACAGTCACAGCCACACTCACACTTCCACTCACAAAATCATACATACAACACAACACCACACACATTCAAACAGATAGCACACACAAAAACCCCCCACACACTTAGACTAATGTCCACCTCTTACACACACAACCACCCCCACACATAGAGTGACACCCACCATCACACTCACATAGCTATTGCCACAATCACACATCCACATAAGCCCACAAACTCAGTTTTACACACACACACACACATGTACACAATCACAAAAACACATATTCACCTACACTTTCACTTACCCACACAGCACAGATACACACAGTGACATACACAACCACATAGTCACATATGCACTTACTCACATACCCACCTTCACAACTACAGCACACTTCCATACACACCCTCATAACTCTGTGCACTCAGATACAGAGACACATGCACACAATCCCACACACACATACCCACCAACAGAACGCCAAACACAGACTTAGACTCAACCTCACAATATAGGCACACAACTACACAATATCATATACACATAGTCACACATGTACCCAAAGAACCCTAGACACTGAAATATATATATAGCCCTTTCCTATGACACAACCAACCGCATACACACATATTCACACAGATACACTGACAAGTATACATACATGCAGATAGCAACACAGCCCCACACACAGTCCCACACAACCAGACACAAACCTGCACACACACACACTTAACTGTCAAGATATACATTCACATACACACTGATACACCCACTCACTCTGACACACAGCAAGTCAACCACACACACAGTCACACAATTACACACACAAGTTGACACATGCACAGTAACATATACACCTACACATATACCCCTATACCGACATAGAGACACTCCCATACAAACATGGAAATAGACCTACTAATACACACATTTAGTCATTCACACACACTTATTTGCATCCTTACTCACACACACACATTCAGATACACTTTCACTTATAGATGAACATAGACTTCCACTGAAATGTCTTTGTACACATATATACAGAGATGTAACTATTTCTACACACTGGTGCTCAAAGTCACACAAAGAGAGACACATGTAGAAATAGACACAATTCCATACTGAGGAATACACTTAGCCACACATACACACACACACACACACACATTTACTCACACACCTCTATAGACACACTTTGAAACAATGTATTATTTTAATTTTAACTGGCTCTGAGCCAAAAAATTGTCAAGTGGGCAGAGAGACAGATGCATGCAAGTAGCAGTATTTATTGCATTGAGGCTCCCCTGTGGCCCTCAACACCAAACATCGGGTGCTCTGGGTGGAGCCAGGGTACCTAGCATGAAGTGGCCGGGCCCCAGAGAGTTAGCTCCCCTTTGCTCTAATTGGCCAGGCAATGGGGAATAGGGTCCACAGGGCTGTTTTTGGCTTGGGGAAGGGGGCCCTGCAGTTCCCTTGCACTAAGTGGCCAGGCCCCAGGAATGGGGTCTCTGGGGGCCAACATTGCATGCAGCCCCCCCTCCCCTTGCACTAATAAGCCTCAAGGGATGGGATGCCCAGGGCTGAAATCAGCCAAGGGAGAAGGATGCAGGGACCCCTTCCCTTTTTTGTAATTGGGTGGACTGCCCGGGGAAGTGGTCACTGTGGCTGTAATTGGCCTGGAGTGGGGGCCTGCATTTTGAGGATGGACCACAGGGACTTGCTGCAGGCTAGGCCCTGTGGGTGACCCTGTGCTGAGCATGGATGAAGGCTGTGCAAGACATGGTGGTGGGTGCCTACAGGGGGTTGGCAACAGTGCCTGGCCACAGGACAGGCGCTGTGGCTGACCCCGCAGCAAGCACATCCAAAGGCCGTGCATGGAGTGAGGTTGGGTGCCTGCAGAGATTGACCGTATGCCATGCGTGGTGCTGGGTTAGGCGCCTACCGAGGGTTAGCTGCAGGGCCTGACCATAGGCCAGGCCCTTCAGACAATCCCCACTGCGCACAGCCAAAGGCTGTGCACAGCGGGGTTCGGATTAACATAAGCCAATTAAATATTACTTGATATTTAAAAAAACTAGAAATTCACTGAAAAACAAAAAGGTTACATGGCGGTTAAAGTTAGGTTCAAAGTTTACACACACAAAACTATAGAAAGGCAATAGTTATAGTTATACTTATCTAAAAGTACTAAAACTTGTGCCCTAAAGTAACTACAACCTGCACCGTCACCATGCAGTTCTACTTTCCCCCCATATATTACATCAGTAATTACATCTTCTATGACACAATTTTATAATATAACTGCAACATTTGCAAAATAATTATTGATAAGAAGTCTGTGCATGGTGGGGGAATGTGTTATAGTTACCTCAGGGTACAAGTTTCAGTTTTGTGAGATAAGCACATCTATACGATTGGATTTCTATGTTTTTGTTTATGTACAATTTGAACCTAACTATAACACCCCTGTAACATTTGTTTTTCTCATTTAATGAATAACCTCATACACCCACAGACATACATTTAGATACCCTCTCTCTCTAGGTTAGATGGAAATTTACTAGTTCTGGGCAGAACTCGTGGAGGTTTGCTTTGTGGACTTCCATAAAAAGTCTACAAGATTCCACGGTGTTCCAGGAGTGGGAGCAATTTGGGCACTTGGTGCTGCTATGCTGATTTTTAGCATGGGGGCTTTTCCCATGCTGTAAAATCAGCACACGTGGCACCACACAGCACACCAGAGAGTGATGCTTCTTTCTGCTGCTCAAGAAGATTTTCTACATGAGCAGCATCTTTTCTGACATGAATGGTCATGATCTGCTATGACCATTTGTGTCGAGAAATCTCGTTGGGACGCATTTTAGCATTTAAAAATCAATCAATCAATCAAAGAGATTTATAAAGCGCGCTACTCACCCGTGAGGGTCTCAGGGCGCTGGGGGGGACGGGGAGGGGGATGGGTCTGGGAGGATCACTGTTCGAAAAGCCAGGTCTTGAGTTTCTTCCTGAAAAGAAGTAGGTTTTGGGTCTTGCGGAGGTGGGTTGGGAGGGAGTTCCAGGCTTTGGGTGCAAGGTAGGAAAAGGATCTGCCCCCGGTGGTGGTGTGTTTGATGCGGGGGATGGAGGTGAGAGAGAGGTCGGCTGAGCGGAGGTGGCGTGTGGGCGTGTAGAAGGTGACTCTTTCGTTGAGGTAGGCAGGGCCTGTGTTGTGGAGTGATTTGTGTGCGAGGATGAGGATCTTAAAGGTGATCCTTTTGTTTATGGGGAGCCAGTGGAGGGATTTGAGGTGTGGTGAGATGTGTTCGTGTTGGGGAGGATGAGGATGAGTCGTGCCGCTGAGTTCTGGATACGCTGTAATTTGCGCTTGAGTTTTAGTGTGGTGCCAGCATAGAGGGCGATTCTGTAGTCAAGTCTGCTGCTGATGAGAGCGTGAGTGACAGTCTTTCTGGTCTCTGTGGGGATCCACTTGAATGTTTTTTTCAGTATGCGGAGTGTGTTGAAGCATGAGGAGTTGAGAGCGTTGATTTGTTGGGTCATCGAGAGGGAGGAGTCCAGGATGATGCCGAGGTTACGTGCATGGTTGGCGGGGGTGGGTGCGGGGCCTAGCGTGGTGGGCCACCAAGAGGGGTCCCAAGTGTTTTTGTGTGGACCAAAGAGGATTATTTCGGTTTTGTTTGAGTTGAGTTTTAGGTGGTTGGCTGTCATCCATGTGGCGGTGTCGAGGAGTGCGTTGTGTAGGTTGGATTTGGCAGTGTTGGGGTTGCGGGTGAGGGAGAGGATGAGTTGAGTGTCATCGGGTTATGAGAGGATGGTGATTCCGTGGGGTTTGATGATGTTGGCTAGTGGGGTCATGTAGATGTTAAATAGTGTGGGGCTGAGGGAGGAGCCTTGGGGGACTCTGCAGGTGATTTTGGTGGTGGGAGATTGGAAGGGGGGAGACGGACTTTTGGGTGCTGTTGGTGAGGAAGGAGGTGAGCCAATCCAGGGCTTTGTGTCTTATCCCTGCTTTGTGAAGGCGAGGGCTGAGTGTGTGGTGGCAAACAGTGTCAAAGGCTGCGGAGAGATCCAGGAGTATGAGTGCTACGGTTTTGCCCATGTCGACCCTGGATCTGATTTCGTCGGTGCATGCTATGAGAGCTGTTTCTGTGCTGTGGTTCTTGTGGAACCCAGATTGGGAAGGGTCGAGTGTGTTGTTTGTCTCAAGGAAGTGGGCTAGGCAGGAGTTGACTATTTTTTCCGTAACCTTGGCTGGGAATGGGAGGAGGGAGATGGGGTGGTAGTTGGAGAGGTTGTCTGGGTTGGCTGGGGGACACAAATTCTCTGCCTTTGCTGTTGGCTGAGTTTTGCTGGAACTCCATACTCCACCAGCAGAGTGTAATTTTTCACCCACCCCTAAAAATGACATACTCTCCCAAACAGTGCATCACACATACATAAAAAAAAAACAAATATGCCCTCATTTTTTCCCTGGTGGTCTTCTGACCACCAGGGTTAATGTGGCAGTATTACCGCCAACAGGCTGGTGGCACATACCGCCATGGCGGTATGAGCCACAGGGCCGGAGATTTCAATCTCCGACCCTGCGGCCCACAGAGTACCGCCAACAGCATTATGAGCTGGCCTACCACCATAGTTTCCGTGGTGTTAGGAATGCCACAAAAACAATGGCGGTAGGCCCTACCTGTGACAGGGAATTTCTTCCCTGTAGGCAGCTCCCCCAACACTCAGCTGACACCGCTCACACACCCCTCTGTCCAAACACCCCCACCCCTGATTCAAATACTCCCCCGCACCCTCTGATACACGCATTCACCCCGCCCCCCATAAATGCACATAAACGCACACATCACCCTCTCCCCCACCCCAACTACAATCACATTGCCCCACACCCGCCTCCCCCCATACACCCACACACACCACTCATACACCCATTCACGTACACTGGCATACGCACATTCACTCATTCACTGGCATAGACGCATTCACATACGCAGGCGTCCAGACATACTCACACACATTCTTACACACAGACACACTGACATGCAGACACGCACTCACTTCACCATTCTTACACATATTCACTCGCCCATACAACCATGCATACAACACAACACACACTCACATACACACATGCACAGTATTACACACACATACTCTGTCACACATGCACCCAACTCCCCACTTACCTACACAGTGACACAACTATACACATTGCTATACAACCACAGAACCTTACACACTAATAGACATTGTGCTGAACTCTCTCCACTTTGACATAATGACAGATATATTTATAACACACTAAACATACATTCACACACTAATTAATGCACACAACATGTGTAAGGAAATGGCTCCCTGTTGCAATTACTCCCCCACTTTTTGCCTGATACTGATGCTGGCTTGACTGAGAAGTGTGCTGGAACCCTGCTAACCAGACCCCAGCACCAGTGTTCTTTCACCTAAAATGTACCATTGTCTCCACAATTGGCACAACCCTGGCACCCAGGTAAGTCCCTTGTAACTGGTTCCCTTGGTACCAAGGGCCCTGATGCCAGGGAAGGTTTCTAAGGGCTGCAGCATGTCTTATGCCACCCTAGGGACCCCTCACTCAGCACAGACATACTGCCTGCCAGCTTGTGTGTGCTGGTGGGGAGAAAATGACTAAGTCGACATGGCACTCCCCTCAGGGTGCCATGCCAACCTCACACTGCCTATGGCACAGGTAAGTCACCCCTCTAACAGTCCTTACAGCCCTAAGGCAGGGTGCACTATACCACAGGTGAGGGCATAGGTACATGAACACTATGCCCCTACAGTGTCTAAGCAAAACCTTAGACATTGTAAGTGCAGGGTAGCCATAAGAGTATATGGTCTGGGAGTCTGTCAAAAATGAACTCCACAGCTCCATAATGGCTACACTGAATACTGGGAAGTTTGGTATCAAACTTATCAGAATAATAAACCCACACTGATGTCAGTGTTGGATTTATAAAAAAAAAGCACACAGAGGGCATCTTAGAGATGCCCCCTGTATTTTACCCAATTGTTCAGTGCAGGACTGACTGGTCTGTGCCAGCCTGCTGCTGAGAGACGAGTTTCTGACCCCATGTGGTGAGGGCTTTTGTGCTCTCTGAGGACAGAAACAAAAGCCTGCTCTGGGTGGAGGTGCTTCAAACCTCCCCCCTGCAGGAACTGTAACACCTAGCAGTGAGCCTCAAAGGCTCAGGCTTCGTGTTACAATGCCCCAGGGCACTCCAGCTAGTGGAGATGCCCGCCCCCTGGACACAGCCCCCACTTTTGGCGGCAAGTCCAGGAGAGATAATGAGAAAAACAAGGAGGAGTCACCCACCAGTCAGGACAGCCCCTAAGGTGTCCTGAGCTGAGGTGACCCCTGCCTTTAGAAACCCTCCATCTTTATTTTGGAGGATTCCCCCAATAGGAATACAGATGTGCCCCCCTCCCCTAAGGGAGGAGGTACAAAGAGGGTGTAGCCACCCTCAAGGACAGTAGCCATTGGCTACTGCCCTCCCAGACCTAAACACACCCCTAAATTCAGTATTTAGGGGCTCCCCAGAACCTAGGAAACTACATTCCTACAACCTGAAGACGAAGAAGGACTGCTGACCTGAAAGCCCTGCAGAGAAGACGGAGACCCCAACTGCTTTGGCCCAGCCCTACTGGCCTGTCTCCCCACTTCAAGAAAAACTGCAACAGTGACGCGTTCCCCAGGGTCCAGCGACCTCTGAAGCCTCAGAGGACTACCCTGCATCTAAATGGACCAAGAACTCCTGAGGACAGCGGCTCTGCTCCAAAGAAGAAACATCTTTGCAACAAAGAAGCAACTTTTAAAGACCACACGTTTCCTGCCGGAAGCGTGAGACTTTGCACTCGTCTCGACCTGCGGAGAAAAAATACAACAGGGAGGACTCCCCGGCGACTACGACCCTGTGAGTAGCCAGAGTTGACCCCCCTGAGCCCCCACCAGCGACGCCTGCAGAGGGAATCCAGAGGCTCCCCCTGACCGCGAATGCGTGCTTCTAAGAACCCGACACCTGGTAAAGACACTGCACCCGCAGCCCCCAGGACCTGAAGGATCCGACCTCCAGTGTAGAAGCGACCCCTAGGTGGCCCTCTCCCTTGCCCAGGTGGTGGCTACCCCGAGGAGCCACCCCCTTGCCTGCCTGCTTCACTGAAGAGACCCCTGGGTCTCCCATTGAACTCCATTGCAAACCTGACGCCTGTTTGCACTCTGCTCCCAGCCGCCCCCTTGCCGCTGAGGGTGTACTTTTTGTGCTAACTTGTGTCCCCCCCGGAGCCCAAAAAAAAAACCCTGGTCTGCTCTCCGAAGACGCGGGTACCTACCTGCTGGCAGACTGGAACCGTGGCACACCCTTCTCCTTTGAAGCTTATGCGTTTTGGGCACTACTTTGACCTCTGCACCTGCCCGGCCCTGAGCTGCTGGTGTGGTAACTTCAGGGTTGCTCTGAACCCCCAACAGTGGGCTACCTTGGACCCAACTTTGAACCCTGTAGGTGGTTTACTTACCTGCAAAACTAAAAAACACTTACCTCCCCCAGGAACTGTTGACAATTGCACTGTCTCTAGTTTTAAAATAGCTTATTGCCATTTTTGTGAAAACTGTACATGCAATTTTTCTAATTCAAAGTTCCTAAAGTTCGTAAGTGAAATACCTTTCATTTGAAGTATTACTTGTAAATCTTGAACCTGTGGTTCTTAAAATAAACTAAGAAAATATATTTTTCTATACAAAACACTATTGGCCTGGCATTGTCTTTGAGTGTGTGTTCCTCATTTATTGCCTGTGTGTGTGTACAACAAATGCTTAACACTACCCTCTGATAAGCCTACTGCTCGACCACACTACCACAAAATAGAACATTAGAATGGTCTCTTTTTGCCACTATCTTACCTCTAAGGGGAACCCGTGGACTCTGTGCATGCTATTTCTTGCTTTGCAATAGTACATACAGAGCCAACTTCCTACATTAACATGCGTCACACATATTCACACAGACACTGACCACTGCACAAATGCTCTCATGAAACTCACTCACTTATATATGTGTGGACTCTGTCAGGCCGTCAGTGACATACACATACTCAAACAACCACAGCTGTCTGTTTGAATTGAGTCACACAGAAGCACAATTGCAACCACACTAACTTAACTTGACAGTCTCACTCAAACACATGTACAGTTGGACAACTGTGCTTGAACATATATACCCAAAAGTCAGACAAGTGCACTAACAGCCTGAGCACAATCACATACACACACCCTGAATCATATACACACAGACTCTACCAGTGAGTGTATTAAACCAAAACAAACATATATACACTTCACCACAGTGAGTTATTTTAACTTACTCACAGATACATTTTCTCACATATTCATGTGGAGTTGTGCACTCACAGTCTGCACTCACTGACTCACTTAACTACATATAAGCTTAACTAATACCTCTGTCACACTCACAATAACACATATGTACATACATGGCAACAGTCATTCATATTTTGACAAACTAACAAATAACATATCGTTTTTCTTTCTTCAGACCAAAATAGGTGATTCTGAAAAGAAACATTTCTTTTTATTTTTTTATTTTTTTAAAATGTTTTTTTTAAGTAAAGCTAACTTGTATAAAAACAGACACAGGACGCCTGTAAACAGGAACAATAAAAAAGCAAAAAATTACATTTGTGGCTGACCTCAGCCTGAATAAATGCTGGCATTAATTGGTCTCCCACACTCACAATTTTATTGCACCACAGAGGAATGTTTGCAGTTACTGAAAGTGACACTGCATCTCCAGCAGTCAGATGTGGTTGGGCTGTGCAGGTTAAGGCTTCTGGTTCATCATGGGCAATTTCAGCTCTTGCCATCTGGAGTCGATGTATTATGCGCACATGTTTTTTTAGCATGCTGCTGGTCCTGTGCACACACAGTTTTGATGCTCCTGAGGCAATTCTTTTTTGTAAACGTTGCATTTTACAACCTTTGCAATAACTTGTCTACTGAAGGGATTGAAAAGAACTGCCAAGCTACTGATTCCTTGTTTTTGCAGGAAGTTCTTTCTCCTCTGCTTCTTGATGCTCTGCCTCCTCCCTTTCTTCATCGGTTACCATAATTTTAGGTTTTCTCATATAATAAAACAAAACACCAGAAAAAAAAAACTAGCTCAGCTAGAGATGTTCCAACAATAACCATACACACCCAAAGAAGAGTAAATGGATAGGAGCTTCCTCTACAGGATGGCAGACCTTCCAACCAATTAGAATTCTTAGGTTATCACTTGACATATGCAGCGCTGTTGTGGTCCTACCACAATACAATTCTGGAAATATTTAAGAAAGGTTATAATCAATAAATGATTATTGCAGTAGAAGTTGCTATACTTTAAAAAAAAAAATGGATTCAATGTTCAATGATGCATTTCCTATATATGGTTCTAACTATTTTAAAAATCTTGTTGGATCTGGAGTGGTCCTGTGAATCCCAGAACAGGGAGTATGGGCTCAAGGAGACCACATCATTGGACATTGAGATTCATGGTGGATCTGCAAATCCAAAACAGTTCATAAAAAACAAAACTCTGATTTCATACTGTTCTTGTGTATAAGTTAAATATACTCATGCACCCATTCCCAAAATCACTAATTAATATAATAATAAATCTAGAATATGTACTTATTTTTAATTCTATGTACGTATTTTGACATTGCAACACCTTCAGGCTGTGGGGTAATGAAACAGGATAGGGATGGTTGGAGATGGGGTGGTCTCATGATCTCTTTCAGAGAACATCTGAGTTGCATGTTTGAATGTAATAAAACAGTGGTTGCAGGTTGTGAGATAAGGCTTTTTACTATCCTATAGAAAAAGTCAAAGAGATTGGAGAGTTTGTTAATCTATTGCCCCCCAGATCCTGAAAAACAATTTATTGATCATTGGTGGCAAGTGCTGGAGCCTCTTGTTGTATGTAAAAATATGGTCATCTTGTTGGATTTTAAATTTCATTTAGAACAGGCACAAGATCCAGATACAAGGGTGTTGGGAGATCTCATGAGTGGTTTTGGCCCAACCCAATGGGTCACGTCTTCAACTCATGTAGCAGGGCACACCCTTGATGGGATTATTAGTTTTTTGGAGTAATTGAAGGTTAGCGACTGCCTGCAGTTAAACTGGCCCGACCATTACCTCATTGCATTCAATGCCATCAGGGTCCGGGTACCGGGAGGGGTGAGGCGTTTTATGAAGAATACCAGGAATAGGGAGAAAAGAATGTGAGAGAGTTTTTCAGTGTGTTGGAGGTCAATAAGTAGAATGTTTTCTTGATACACAGTCCCATAGCTGAGAAGTTTAATAACTGGGTTAGCCAGGCAGTACAGGAAGCCACCCCACTGAGAAAATCAGGCCCTAAGAGCAAGTTGACAGCTTCTGCACAATGGTTCTCTGCTGAGCTCAAAGATCTCCAAAGACAACGTAGAAGGTAGGAGCATAGGTCGAGATTGGACCCTAATCAGGATGAGACAGTCAATTTGAGAGAGCTCACACTTATATACAAACAGGCCATTAGGACTGCAAAATCAAATTGCTTAGATCAGAAGATATAATCTGCCATAAATACTCTGAGAGAATTATTCAATACTCTGTGCATTTTAAGTGTCCTACCTTCATCACAGGGCATTGAAAGTTTTCAATCATTCTGTGAGGGAGTGGCTGAGGTTATAAGTAAAAGATCTTGAAGTTCTATGCAGAGTTTGAGTCTCCTAATGAGGGTGTAGTGGCAGGTACAGTGACAGGTGGGCTGACTCTACTGGTAAGTGAGGAGGGTAGGTTGTTAGCATCATCTGGTCATAATGGCCTAGACAGTTTCTCCCCATTTCTGGCTGTCAAGATCAAGTCCCTGTTAGCTGGCTGTACTTCTGTCTCACCAGATGATCCTTGTCCTCCGAGAAACCTACAGTTAGCTCTGGACTTGATATCAGAGGTGTTAGAAAGGATCTTTCAGGAGATCCTGGATTCTGGAGATTATCTTCTGGACTGGAAAAAGGCAGTGCTTTTTCCTTTGAAGAAGAAACCGGATGCAGGCCACAGGCAGTTGAAGACTTTGTGCCACATTTCCCTATTGCCCTTACTGGCCAAGATTTTGGAAAAGAACATCAATAAGAAAATTGTCTGAGTATCAATATGATATAAACAATCTGGATCTATCACAGTATAGATTCCAGAAACACCACAGCACAGAATCAGCTCTCATTTCTGACGGATCTGATCTGTAGACAAGTTGATCAGGATAGGTCTGCCATTTTGGTCCTGTTGGTCCTGTCTGCTGCCTTTGACACCATTTCACCTGAGTTTATGGTGCAAAGGCTGCAGCAGGTCTGTCTGAAGGGCAAGGCCCTGAGGTTACTAGAGATCTTTTTTTTCAATAGAACCATCACTGTTAGCTGTGGTGATTTTAGAGCTACCCCTTCCAGTTGCCCCGTGGGGTGCAACAGGGGTCTTCACTTAGCCCCACTTTATTTAACATAAATGTCACCCCTTTGGAAAACTGATTTAATCATTTAGCTTTTTAGGTTTTGTCATATACAGGCGACACCCAGATCATCATGCTCATCTCTGATGACTGAAGAAGTGGCTGACGAGTTTAGGTTGTGTACAGTGGAGATCAGTTGCTGGATAAAAAAAGAACTGGTTAAAGATGAACGGTGAGAGATCATGCTTTTCGGGATAGACAGTGTTATTTGGAATGATCATTGGTGGCCAGGTGACTGTGGTACGTCATCTGTTGCAGTGAAAGAAGCTAAGAACCTGGGGGCTTTGTTTGATGACACCTTATCATTTGATGCTCAGGTTAACAGAACCATAAGCTCCTGCTTTTGGTTGGTTACTATGTTGAAGACAGTTTTGGTCTTTCTTCCTAGAGATGATAAGGTGGCAGTAACCATTGCCTTAATTACATCTCATTTGGATTACTGCAATGCTCTCCAGCTCAATGTGAACCAATTCTCTATCAACAAGCTTCAAATCATTCACAACATGGCTGCCCACCCGGTACATGGTCTTCTTAGACATTGCACAGTGAGGGAGGGGCTGAGATCCATGCACTGGCTCCCAATTAAGAACAGGGTGCTTTTTGAAGAATTGTGTTTTATGCATGAAGCTCTTCATGGGCAGGGCTCAAATTATCTTAGGTCAACTCTGAATTGGTATATGCTAAGGAGAACGTTGAGATCCTTGGGACAGTTTAAGGTGACTGTACCACTGTAGGAAAGCTGGGATGCTCGGTCCTTCACAGTTGCAGCTGCCAGGCTTTGGAACTCTCTCCCTATCACATTAGGTGTTTAAGTTCCCATCTGCTGTTTCATAAACAGGTTAAAACATGGCTTTACCCATCTGAGTAGCTGTTATAGATGGTTTACTTGCTCTATAGTGATCTGATATTTTTCTTGTTTTTTTTCTTTTACTGTTCAGTCTTTCTCTCGGGTTTCCCCTTCTTTTAGCGCTTTGATACCTTTTTGACTTAACACGCTATACAAATTACAAATACAAATACATATTACTTAATTTGTAGCCTATGAATATATCCTCAGAGAATTTTTCCCACTGTGTTTGAACGGTGATATATTGTAACATCCTGCTAAAAAAAGTCTAGAACACTGAAAAACCAAAGATTAAAGGGATGTTATAGTTAGGTGTGATGATTGCATCAGATTTTGTTTATAAAAAAAAAATCATTTGAAATTGACTGAAAAACAGAGGTTAAAGTGACCATAATTAGGGGGAGTGGGGCAGCACAGGCCCCCTCCATCAAGTCTATTTTGGCCCGAAGACTCCATCTCTTTGGGATAAATGTTATAAAAAAGGAGAAGCGGGCCCCCTTTCCCTAAGCCTTTTTAGGCTCTTGGGACCCATCCTCTTCGGCTGGATTTTATTATTAATGGGAGGGGGCACTTTTGAAAAGTTTCGTAAAGATTTGCCAAATGGAACCAAAGTTATAAGCAAACCAATAAAAGCTCTTTCCATGGAAAAGCAGCCCTAACTATAACCACCCAGTGGTTGACTGCTACTATATAGTGAGCTGGGAAGAGTGTATATTAAGGTACACAACCTATAATAATTTGAAGGTGGAAGATAAATTGTAAATGAAAGTTATAACTATAACTTCAAAATTTCTAAAGGTTGTGTAGGTTAACCTTGGTTTGTATAGAGAAAATATGTTTTTGTAACAATAAATAGGCTCTAACCTTTGTTTTGTTTTATTGCATTTCAATGTTGTTTTTTTAATCTTTCATAAAAATATTTTTCAAATCATTGTTCATTGTTGCAAGTGGAGAGTTATGTGGAGTGTTGTACAGTACAGTGGGAGAGAGTGTTTTGAAGTCTATTGTCATAGACTAGGATATTGTAGATTCAAATTGAAGGGAATAGAGAATGGTGGAGTAGCTTACTGTACTTTGCAGTAGAGTGCTATATGGTGTAGTGACATGGTATCTCATATATTGGAGTAAAGTATTGTAGACTGGAGCAGTGAATTGTACAGTGGAATGCCACGTCAAAAAGTAGAGTAGGGTGTTGTAGACTGTCATAGAGTAGCATAGGGTGATTTAGAGTGGAATAGGGTGTCATAGTGTGGAGTACTGTTGAGTGTAATGTTGTACACTGGTGGGGAGTGTTGCAGAGTGGAGTGTTGCAGAGTGCTGTGGCATATTGTAGAGAGATGTCAGGTAATGTGTCGTCAAGTGTCATAAAGCGTTGTACGGACGTGTAAAGTGGTTGGGTATAGAGTGGAGTAGTGTGTCATAGAGTGGCTTTGAGTGTTGTACAGGACAGTTGAGTGGTGTGGAGAAAAGTATAGTATAGTGGAGGAGAATGTGATAAAGTGTAGAAGAGTAGAGTATAGTGGAGTGGAGTACACTGGAGTGGGATAGTCTAGACTGAAATAAAATGTCATAGAGTAGAGTGTGATGTTGTAGACTACAATGTGTGGAAAGCAGTAGAGTGGAGAGGTGTAGAGTGGAGTAGGGTTCAGTGGATTAGCGTGGAGTGAGGCGGCATACATTGAAGTGGCATAGTACAGAATCAAGGAAACATAAATTGGAGTGGCATCTATTACAGTAAAGTGGAGTGCTGTGTCAACAGTCTTGGAAACTGTCATAGAGTAGAGCACAATAGAGTATGCAAACATAGAGTCGAGTACAGATTTGAACAGTGGAGTGTATGGGTATAGAGAGAAGTAGAGTCTAGTAGAGTGGCATAGAATGTGGTAACATTTTGTAGAATGGAGTTATATAGAGTGGAAGAGAGTACACTGGAGTAGCTTACAGTTATAGTGGAATAAAGTAGAATAGCATAGAGTAGAGTAGCTAGACGAGTGGCATACAATAGAGTGGCATAAAGTGTCACAGTGTATAGTGTAATAATATACAGTGGAGTGCAATAGTGTGTAATAGTGTATAGTTTAGGTAACGTACAGTCGAGTAGTGTTGTACAGTAAAGTGGTTGAGATGGGAGCGGAGTATTGTGGGGAAGGGTAGAATGTAAGAGCATTTAGTACAGTGGGATACAGTGGAATGGAGTAGAGGTGAATACCACACAGTAAAGGGGCAAAATTAAAGCTGCCAACAATGTAATAATGTAGAATGTAGAATGGAGTGGTGTACAGTAGAGTGGCATCAACCTGAGTAGCATATGGGGAGTAGTGTACAGTGCAGTGGTGTGCAGGGAAGTGGTGTAGACTTGAGTAGCATACACTGGAATGAGGTTGCACAGTGGAATGGTGTGCAATGGAGCAGCATCCAATGGAATAGAGTAGAATGGAGTGGGATAGAGTGGAATACACTGGAGTGACGTATGATGGAGTAGCATATAGTGGAGTGGCAGACAGTGGAACAGCATACAGTGGAGTGACATACAGTGGAATTGGGTTGAGTGGCATAGCATATACTTGGGTAGCATATAGAGAAATGGTATACAGTGGAGTGGCGTACACTGAAGAAGCATGGTGTGGAGTTGCATACAGTGTAATTACTTATAAGTCCCCAGTAGAGGGCACTATGTGTGCCCAGAACCTGTAGATTAAATGCTACTAGTGGGCCTGCAGCACTGATTGTGCCAATCACTTAGGTAGCCCCTTAACCTTGCCTCAGGCCTGCCATTACAAGGCCTCTGTGTGCAGTTTCACTGCCAAATTGACTTGACATTTAAAAGTACTTGCCAGGCTTGAAACTCCCCTTTCTATGCATATAAGACACCCCTAAGGTATGCCCTAGGTAACCCATAGGGCGGGGTTCTGTGTAGGCAAAAGGTAGGACATGTATCTATGTAGTTTACATGTCCTGGTAGTGTAAAACTCCTAAATTAGTTTTTACACTGCTGTGAGGCCTGCTCCCTTCATTGGCTAACATTGGGGCTGCCCTAAATACATTGTTTGAGTGGTAGCTGCTGATATGAAAGGAGCAGGAAGGTCATATATAGTATGGGCAGAATGGTGATATAAAATCCTGCTGACTGGCGAAGTTGGATTTAATATTACTATTTTAGAAATGCAACTTTTCGAAAGTGAGCATTTCTCTGCACTTAAATCTTTCTGTGCCTTACAATCCACGTCTTGCTGGGTTTAGTTGACAGCTCCTTGTGCATTTACTCAGACACACCCCAAACACAGGATACTCAGCCTCACTTGCATACATCTGCATTTTGAATGGGTCTTGCTGGGCTGGGAGGGTGGAGGGCCTGCTCTCACACAAAGGACTGCCACACCCCCTACTGGGACCTTGGCAGACAGGATTGAAATGAAACGGTACCTGATGCACTTCCAAGCCACTCTTTGAAGTCTCCCCCACTTCAAAGACACATTTGGGTATATAAACAGGGCCTCTGCCCCTACCAACTCAGACACTTCCTGGAGAAGGAACTTGTAACCAAAACCTGTATCCTGCCAAGAAGAACTGCCTGGCTGCCCAGAGGACTCACCTTCCTGGTTTCTGTGAAGGACTGCTGCCTTGCTGTAGCCCTGCTGCCTTGATGCTCTCTGGCTGATGTGAAGAAGTGCTCTCCAAGGGCTTGGATAGAGCTTGCCTCCTGTTTCCTGAAGTCTCAGGACCAAAAAGATTTAGGTGGTCATTACAACCCTGGCGGACGGTGTTAAAGCTGCGGTAATACTGCAAACAGGCCGGCGGACAAAAAAATGGAATTACGACCCTGGCGGAAACCGCCAACAAAGACAGCCACTTTAACACATCGCCCGCCACGGCGGTACAGACAAACAGCGCGGCGGTCACCGCCAACAGACAGGTGGAAGAAAATGTACCGCGCACACTATCACAACACACCAATCCGCCACCTTTTCCGGGGCGGATTCAACGTGGATAAAAACACGGCGGAAACAGCTTTTGCAATGGGAAAACGCTCACCTCAACACATCCCACGAGGAACGAGGACTCCATGGACCCGGAACTACAAATCTTACCTGCCCTTGCATTCTTGCTCTTCTACGACCAACAGCGACGTAGGCGCAGAACATACCGGTGAGTACTGCACCTACGACACGGGTGAGGGGGTAGGCAAAACTTACGGGGACACCCACCAAACACCCCCACCCCCACCCACGCATATTACAACATACACACCAATGCAGTCACAAAAATCACAGTAACAACCCACAACCCCCCCCCCCGGAAGAATGCAATGACAAAGCTAATAGCGCCCAAACTTTGTATTTAGCCAATATACAACTCATTAAAAAATATACGGATATATATCACGAAATCTGTAAAAAAATAAATGTACAAAACAAGAAGTAGTGCAGATATGTACACAACAATGTCCGTGCACCAACAGTCTAAAAATGCATGGGCGACGCCCACAATAGATACCTGACCAAAATCCGAGAGAACACTGCTGGGGCATCAGATAGAAACACTACAGGCACCTCAGGGGGAAGGGAAGGGGGGGCACCTCAGCCACATGAATGCAAAGCCAGATCTACGATGAGGCTCCATGCCCATTGATGTATCCTGGGGAGTGCAAAGCCACAGTCTCTCAAGTCTCTACAGTGGGTGGGTTGCCCACTGTGCCATCCTGGGGAGTGTAAAGCCACAGTCTCTCAAGTCTCTACAGTGGGTGGTTTGCCCACTGTGCCATCCTGGGGAGTGCAAAGCCACAGTCTCTCAAGTCTCTACAGTGGGTGGATTGCCCACTGCCATATCCTGGGGAGTGCAAAGCCACAGTCTCTCAGGTAGATGCAGGTCTCCACTGGTTCTGGAGGGGGACTGGTGCCCAGTCTGGATGAGTCTCCCCGTGAAAGTACCTGTCCTGTCACTGTCCCTGCTGCACATGGGAGAACGATGCCTGCTGTGCCGGACTATTCATACCCACACGGTCTTTGCCCTGTTCAGCGGTCTTCACCATGGCGGTCTTGGCCTTGTTCAGCGTTGCTTTGCCATGGCTGCCTATGGACTGTTCAGCGGTGCTTTGCCATGGCGGTCTTTGCCCTGTTCAGCGGTCTTCACCATGGCGGTCTTGGCCTTGTTCAGCGGTGCTTTGCCATGGCTGCCTATGGACTGTTCAGCGGTGCTTTGCCATGGCGGTCTTTGCCCTGTTCAGCGGTCTTCACCATGGCGGTCTTGGCCTTGTTCAGTGGTGCTTTGCCATGGCTGCCTATGGACTGTTCAGCGGTGCTTTGCCATGGCTGCCTATGGACTGTTCAGCAGTGCTTTGCCATGGAGGTCTTTGCCCTGTTCAGCGGTCTTCACCATGGCGGTCTTGGCCTTGTTCAGCGGTGCTTTGCCATGGCTGCCTATGGACTGTTCAGCGGTAGCCTAAGATAGCGGTTCAGATACTGACATTGGTGTGTGGCATGACGTTCCATCATTGCCCAGCGGGGCTGTGAGATTCTGGACCCTCCTGGGCTGTGACTCCGGCGGTTGCGGTGGTCTCCTGACCAGTAACAATACTTGAGCCCTACTGGGCTATGACTCTGGTGGTGGTCTCCTGACCAGTAACGATACTTGAGCCCTCCTGGGCTATGACTCTGGCGTTGGTCTCCTGACCAGTAACGATACTTGAGCCCTCCTGGGCTATGACTCTGGCGGTGGTCTACTGACCAGTAACGATACTTGAGCCCTCCTGGGCTATGACTCTGGCGGTGGTCTCCTGACCAGTAACGATACTTGAGCCCTCCTGGGCTATGACTCTGGCAGTGGTCTTCTGACCAGTAACGAGGGTGCTGGCGGTTGTGTCTGGACCGCCGGAAATGATGGCGTACTTCTCCACCGTGACACTCAAAACAAGTTGGGGAGACTTCCTCGGGACCTTCCCCACCTTCTTTTGAGTTACATATGACTCACCAATCGCCTTGGATCCCATTTCACTGTTTGTAACACCAGGAGTCTTGACACGGTCCCATCGTCCAATCTCCAATTTCGGAGCCTTCACAGGGGGTGGGCTGACAGTGCCTTGGCTCCGGGTCCTACTGCCTGCCCTGGTGGACGGGGCACTCCAAAAACCTGGAACACGCACCACTGGTACTGGAGGCATTTTGGCTGAGGAGCTACGATGGGACTGATGAATTGGAGGGGGGGTGGGGGCAAAAAGGTCAATTTGACATAGGGACAGTTTCTGACGTACACTGGGATGGGTAGTTGGAGGGGCTCTGGGAGTGGAGGAAGAGAAGGTGGTTGTAGGAGGTGTCACTTTAGGTGTTTTGGGTGCAGGTGCAGGTACTGGAGGCTGTCGTGAGGTGGATGGATGTTGGGTGAGTGACTGCCGGCGTTTGTGTACTTTGGGAGGGGGCGTCACAGACACTCTGGGAGAGGACACAGGGGACGTGTATATGGCAGTGGAGGTGGTGAGTGCAGGTGAGCGGCTTGTGGTGCTGGGTGTCCTGGTGCGAGTCCTAGTGCCTGTAGATGTGGTGCATGCAGGTGTGTGTGTAGACGAGACTGGGAGGGAGGAGGGAGAAGAAGAGGAGGGGGACACAGTGGAGACAGTGGATGTTGCTGTGTCTGTATGGGTCTGATGCTTGTGTGAGTGCTTGTGGTGAGTGTGGTGCCTATGTTTGCTTGAGCTACTTTTGGGTGTTGACTTGTGTGCATGCTGGTCTGTAGGTGTGCTTGGGATGGGCTGGGGTACAGGGGATTTGGTCTGGGTAGAGGAAGTTGGAGGGGGGAGGCTAGACACAGGGACAATGGCTGCCATCAGTGCTGAGGCCAGAGATTGCAGGGTTCGCTGAAGGACAGCCTGACCAGAATGAATGCCTTCCAGGAATGCATTACCGTGTTTCAACTCTCGTTCTACACCCTGGATGGCATTCACAATGGTAGACTGCCCAACAGTGAGTGACCTGAGGAGGTCAATGGCCTCCTCACTGAGGGCAGCAGGGGTGACAGGGGCAGGGCCTGAGGTGCCTGGGGCGAAGGTGATGCCCACCCTCCTGGGTGAGCGGGCACGGGGCAAATGCTGAGGGGCTGCTGGGAGGGCGGTGCTGGTAGGGGAGGTGGCGGCTGTACCTGTAGAAGTGGGGCGCACAGATGGTGCCGCCACCACAGGGGAGCTCCCATCGGGGGACGAGTCCGTATCGCTGTTTGGTTATCCTGTGGCCGAAGTGAAGCTCCCCTCGCCCTCCGTCCCACTGGTGAAATCAGAGTCTGTGGTGTGGCCCTCCATGGCCATGTGGGATGCAGCTCCCTCGTGCTCCGGTGCCACTGTACCTCCGCCTGATGATGCTGATGCACAGAAGGACAGGGAGAGCAGAAAAAGGTGGAGACAGAAGAATGAGAGTTTTAGTGCATGGCATACCGCTACCGTTGGCGGTCAAGACAAACGCAGCAGCCCCCTGCATTACGCTGTGCTCCTGCCCTCTGCACATGCAATTCCTGGGAAATGGCCTACATGGCAATGGTAGACATCTGCCCACATGGATGGCAAAGGGGCAACTATACATCAATTTGCATTTTTTTTTAGCTGGGGTAGAGTGCCACATGGCCTACATAACGGAGGGGCCTTGCCTACCTAACTCGCCCTGGCCTAGGGACACCCACAGCCCACCACCCCCAACCCAGACAGCTCCACAGCACGCAAAGTCCATTGCATGAGGTTGAACTCACCCCCTTGTGTCTGCTGTGATGTCCTTAAGCTCCCATCCAACTCCAGGTAGGCCACCGCCTGGATCCGGAACATCAGGGGGGTCATGGTGCGACGGGCACCCCTCCCAGGTTGGGAGGCCATCCCCAGCTGAGCCTCTGGCATCTTCTTGCTGCAGCGGCGAATGTCCTCCCATCTCTTCCGGCAGTGGGTGCCCCATCTCTGGTGGGCCCCCAGGATCCGGACCTCCTTGGCGATGGCATGCCAAATGTCCCTCTTCTGGTGGGCGCTGACCTACATGACATGCACAAGGAAAGAGGAACAATCATTACCTACTGCACCGTCGTTGTAATTGGCCCCCTCCCAACTCTATCCCTGTGGCCCATTCATCCCCATGCATGACTGTTCTATGTACTCTGCCCCCTTCCATCATCCACCCAGCCCTCTCCACCCAGGCCTAGCCCATACAACGTGCTCCCTGTGTACTAACCTGTTGGTCTGGAGGACCGTAGAGTAGTGTGTACTGGAGGAGGACCCCATCCACAAGTTTCTCCAACTCCTGTGCAGTGAAGGTAGGGGCCCTTTCCCCAGACGCAGCAGCCATCGTCACTTCCAGACCGAGGTCACAGCAGCACTAGCAGTGTAGGTCCTCTCCTGTCGAAGGTCAGGTATCTAGTGATTGAACAGATAGAAAATGGTGGTGACGTCCGCGGCGGTGACGTCCGGGGCGGTGCGCATCATCACCGCCAGCGCACTTGTTCATTGGCTCCTGGGACCCATAGGGTCCAATGTTAACCAATGCAGCATTGCGCCGCGCTCTACGACCGCCTACCGCGACGGTGTGCAACACCAGCGCAGTTACCCCACAATTCCATTGTCCCATTTTAGAGGTCAGGCAGCTGCCATTTCAGGGTCCCACATGGCTTAATTTACTACTGCGTCACACATACCGAGGCCTACACTCAAAACCTTTCCCGGATGGGTTAATTGTCTGGTGTAGTCTTGTGTGTGACTGTGGGTACATACCTGGAGGAATGCTGACAGTTTTTTCGCTGTTGTCCTGCTCAGGCACCGTCAGTTGGGACATATTGGAAGATGGCGGAATCCGCCAGTGTACTGACCGCTGGTGGACCTGTTGACAATGGAAGAGCGACATGTCATCGTGACCTACCGGTTTGACCGTGCCACAATCCGGGAACTATGAACCCAGTTGGAGTCTGACCTGATGTCACCAATCCGCCATCCGACTGGAATACCCCCTGACGTGCAGGTGCTGTCAGTGCTCCATTTCTTAGCAAGTGGGTCTTTTCAGACAACAGTGGCCATGGCATCAGGGATGTCCCAGCCTATGTTTTCCAACGTCTTGTCCAGAGTGTTGGCTGCCCTGCTGAAACACGTAAGGAGATACATCATTTTCCCTGAGGTGGCGGATTTGCCTACAGTGAAAGGTGACTTCTATGCCCTTGGACATATCCCCAACGTCATAGGTGCCATTGATGGGACCCATGTAGCTCTGGTACCCCCCGCAGGAATGAACAGGTGTACAGGAAAATGCAATGTTTCCTGGCTCAGTGCATGACGCCTACATCCTGCGGAATAGCAGCATCCCTGATATGATGGGTGAACTCCATAGGCACCGTTTATGGCTATTGGGGGACTCTGGTTACCCCAACCTGTCCTGGCTACTGACCCCAGTGAGGAATCCCAGGACCAGGGCATAGGAACGCTACAATGAGGCCCATGGGCGGACTAGGAGGGTAATCGAGCGGACCTTCGGCCTCCTGAAGGCCAGGTTCAGGTGCCTCCATATGACAGGTGGGTCCCTATTCTACTCACCGAAGAAGGTGTGCGACATCATCATCGCCTGCTCCATGCTCCATAACTTGGCATTGCGACGCCAGGTGCCTTTTCTGCAGGAGGATGATCCAGATGACGGTATTGTTGCAGCGGGGGGGCCTGGGGAGCCTAGGGACAGTGATGAGGATGAAGCTGATGAGGATGAAAACGACAACAGGGAGTCAGTCATACAGCAATATTTTCAATGAGACACAGGTGAGTACAATTTCATGTTTCACATTATATTACATCTCACACGTCTACCTCTATCCTGTACCTACATTTCACTCCCTATTTGTTAACTGAGTTGTCCCCTTCCATTTCAGTTTCACTAATGTGGTGAACTACGTGTCAACAGCTTGCACCCTTGAAAGGCTTGTGATGTGTGACATAGGTATGTTGACCTTCCAATGGCTAACCTTTTTTAACACTGTAGTTGACAATACAAAGTTCACAATCATTGACTGACTCCAATATTATTGAGGTTTCAAGGGTGTTTATTGAAGTGCATACAAATGTAGGGGGGTTGTGAAATGGGGAGAGGTCATGGTGGAATAATGTCCATGGCAGAGTCCAGTCTATTAGTCTCACAGGTACATTGCACATCTGGCCATTGGAAGTGGAGCTGGGGCAGTTCCAATCTGGACAGGGTAACAAAGTGGGACAGTGGGGGGACAATCAAGGTAGTCTTATTTCCTGGCGGGGGTCTTGCCATCTTGCTGTGTCCTGTTCCTGGATCTCAGGGCCCGCTTGCGTGGTGGTTGTCCATCTGCAGGGGGTGGGGTGCTGGTCCTGTGGCGGGGCGTCCTGTCCACTAGCGCCGGCGGAGGTGGTGGGCAGTTCGTCGTCCTGGCTAGTGTCAGGGGCCCCTTGGAGTGCCACGGTGTCCCTCAAAGTCTTTTGAATGTCTGTCAGCACCCCTACGATGGTGCCCAGGGCAGAGCCGATGGTCCTGAGCTCCTCCCTGAACCCCAAATACTGCTCCTCCTGCAGGCGCACGGTCTCCTGCAACTTGTCCAGGACCGTTGCCATCGTCTCCTGGGAGTCTTGGTATGCTCCCATGATGGAAGATAGGGCCTCGTGGAGAGTGGGTTCCCTTGGCCTGTCCTCCCTCTGTCGCACATCAGCCCTCCCAGTTCCCCTGTGTTCCTGTGCCTCCGTCCCCTGGACTGTGTGCCCACTACCACTGCCCCCAGGTCCCTGCTGTTGTTGGGGTGGTGGGTTAGCCTGGGTGCCCTGTAGTGGTGGACACACCGCTGATTGACCTGTGCTGGGTAGGGAGGTATGGGTCCGCTGGGTGGGTGCTGTGCTGGTGTTCCCAGAGGGTGGCAGTTCGGAGTTGGGCTGTGGCTGGGAAAGGGAACCAACTGTCCTGAGGCCCACGATGGTCCGGGCTGGTCATCAAGATCCAGTAGGGCAGAGCTGCTGTCGTCACTGTGGGCCTCTTCTGGGGGTGGAGTGGTGTTGTCTGGACCCTCTGGTGTGGTGACGGTCCTTCGGGTTCCTGCAGGGATATGAGAACATGATTGTTGCATGTGTGTGTTTCATGGTGTGCTATGGATGGGTGTGCGTGAACCCCAGTGCAGGCATTCCTGTGTGGGGGCTTGTGTGGTGATGGTTGGGGGGTGTTGTGGGTCTGTGCAGTGGGCATGCTTTAGTGATGGGTGTCCATGCTTAGTTGTGTCGTGCAGGTCTTGGGGTTGGGATGGGTGGTTGGTGTTATGGGTAGATTAGTGAGGAGTTAGGGTGATAGGGGAGGGTGTGAGGTTTGGGGTGTGTGATAGCATGCAGGTAGGGTAGGGGATATGATAGTGAAGATTAGACTTACCAGTGTCCGCTCCTCCTCCGACTCCTCCGAGACCCTCAGGATGTAAGATGGACAAGACTTGCTCCTCCCATGTTGTTAGTTGTGGGGGAGGAGGTGGGGGTCCGCCGCCAGTCCGCTGTACCGCGATGTGGTGCCTGAATACCGTTGAACGCACCTTCCCCCGTAGGTCGTTCCACCTCTTCCTGATGTCCTCCCTATTTCTTGGGTGCTGTCCCACAGCGTTGACCCTGTCGACTATTCTTTGCCATAGCTCCATCTTCCTGGCTATGGATGTGTACTGTACCTGTGCGCCAAATAGCTGTGGCTCTACCCTGATGATTTCCTCCACCATGACCCTGAGCTCCTCCTCGGAGAAGCGGGGGTGTCTTTGGCGTGACATGGGGTGGTGTGTGTGATGTGTGGGGTGGTGTATGTGTTGATGAGTGTGGTGGGTGTAGTGGTATGTGGTGTTTTGTGCGTGGATGTTGTGTGGGTGATGGTGTAGTGTGCCTCTGTGTGATGGTGTTATCTATTCTGTGCTGTCTCTCTCTGGCCTTCGTCTCTAATTTGTGGTCGTAGGGGTTTGTGGGTAATGTGAGTGTGTGTTTTATATTGTATTGGATGTGTGGGAGTGGTGTTTGTATTTGTATCAGGTGTGTGTATTTTGAATTGTCCTATGTGGCGGTGTTTTGGAGAGGTGTGTGTATTTTGAGCGCGGCGGTGTGTACCGCCAATGGAATACCGCGGTTGAAAGACCCCCACGTGGATTCTTGGGTCGTAATAGCATGGGCGTGTTTCTGTTGGCGTGGAGGTGGAGGATTTGTTTCCGCATATTTATCGCTGACCTTTGGTGTGGCGGACTTGTGTGGGTGTCTGAATTTCGGCGGATTCCGTGATGTGTGTCATAATAGCTGTGGCGATCTCCCGCCGCCGCGGCGGTGTATTGGCGGTCTTCGGCACGGCGGTAAGCGCCTTTTACCGCCAATGTTGTAATGACCCCCTTAATCTCTTCAAGAAGGACTCCATGTGTGGCAAAATATGACGCACAGCATGCCAGAAACGACGCACAGCCTGTACTGCGGTGAAAATTTCACTGCACGCCGAACCGGAACGACACAGTCCGACTTCACAATGAGAAGATTGACGAAGCGTCAGCATAGCGACCGGAAATTCGACGCACGGCCCACTGGATCGACGCATAGCTGAGCCAGAACAACGCAGCCTGATTCCAGAGAGGAATCAATGCAGCAGTGCGGTACAAAATTCGATGCAACACCCACCGAATCAATGCAGATCCTGTGAATTCGTCCTTCCAGCTCAGAAAATCCACTCACCATCCCTGTGGCGTCTGAAAACCCAGCAACCTGAAGAGGATCCAAGACCGAGCACCAGAACGTGGAAACTAAATGACACATCGCCATGTGCAGCCCACCAAATCGACGCACACCCCTTTGTTTACACGCTTCTCCTCCTCTGCGGCCCTTTGCAGAGATTTTTCACGCGAACCAGGTACTTTGTGCTTGAAAGAGACTGTGGCCCTCATTACAACCCTGGCGGTAAATCCCGCTTACCGCCGTGCAGAAGACTGCCAACATACCGCTGCAGCCGCAGAATTCCACTACAGGTATTACGACCCACAGCTCGGAATCCGCCACAATACAGACACCCACACAAGTCCACCACACCAAAGGTCAGTGATAAACTGGCGATAACAAAACCGACACCGTCACGCCAACAAGAATACGCCCACGCTACCACAACCCACGAATCAACACGGCGGACTTTCAACCGTGGTAAACCATTGGCAGTACACACCGCCACACTCAAAATACACACAGACATACAAAACACCACCACATTGGACAATTCGAAATACACACACCTGATACACATACACACACCACATCCACACACCCAATCCAATATAAAACACTCACCCACATTACCTACAAACCCTTACTACCAGAAATTTGAAAGTAGGCCTGAGAGAGACACTACCTTAAACAACACCAGCATCCACAGACACACAACACCATCACTTACACTACATCCATGCACCTCAAACCACACACACCAACACATCCCCTCACACATCACAACACACATCATCCCACACATCACCCACACCACATCATGGCACCTCAACAACACCCCAGGTTCTCTGAGGAGGAGCTCAGGGTCATGGTGGAGGAAATCATCCGGGTAGAGCCACAACTTTCGGATCATAGGTGCAGCACACCTCCATTGCAAGGAAGATGGAGCTATGGCGTAGAATTGTCGACAGGGTCATCGCAGTGGGACAGCATCCTAAAACACAGAATGACATCAGGAAGAGGACCTACGGGGGAAGGTCCGTTCCATGGTCTCCAGACACCAAATTGCAGTACAGAGGACTTGCGGTGGACTCCCACCTCCTCCCCCACAACTCACAACATGGGAGGAGCAAGTCTTGGCAATACTGCATCCTGAGGGCCTCGCAGGAGTAGCAGGAGGACTGGACTCTGGTAAGGCAAATCTTCACTACTTTATCCCCCACCGTACCTGCATGCCAAAACATACCCCACCCTTACCCTCACACCCATCACCCCAACAACCCACTGATACCCCACCAACACAACCCACACATCTCAAAAACAAGCCCTGCATGTAACACCAATGCATGGACACCCATCCCCAAAGCATGTCCAGTACAGATACCCACACAGACCCCAAACCAACTATCAAACAAGGACCAAGCCAAGAATGCAAGCACTGGAGTAGAGGGTCACTCACCCATTGCACACGATGGCACACACAGATGCAATAATCATGCTTTTACATCCCTACAGGACCCCTACCCAACGTCACCGGGCAGGAGGTGCCAGACATATCCAGTCCCCCCACAGAAGAGACCCGCCGTCATGACAGCAGCTCTGCACAACTGGATCAAGATCACCAGCCCGGCCCATCAGGGACCTCGGGACAGTCGGTTCGCATGACACAGTCACAAGTCACCACAGAGCCTCCCCCCTCATAAAACCCCAGCACAGCACCCACCCAGCGGGCCCATCCCTGTGTCCCCAGGACACGTCAATCAGCAGTGTGTCCACCACTACAGGGAACCCTGGCAACCCCACTAACACAGGACGATCAGGGACCTGGGGGCAGTGGGCACACGGTTCAGGGGACAGAGGCACAGGACAACAGGGAAGCTGGGAGGACTGCTGTGCGACAGGGGGAGGACAGGCCCGGGGAACCCACTCTCCACGAGGCACTCTCCAACATCATGGGAGCTTACCATCATTCTCAGGAGACGATGGCAACGGTACTGGACAAGTTTCAGGAGACCCAGCGGCTGCAGGAGGAACACTACCTTGGGATCAGGGAGGACTTGAAGTCCATTAACAACACCCTGGTCACCATTGCAGGGGTGCTGCAAGGCCTTGTCAACACCAGGAGGGACACAGTGGCACAATAAGGGGCCCCTGACACTAGCCTGGACGATGAACAGCCCTCCACCTCTGCCGGCGCTAGTGGACAGGAGGCACCACCACAGGAACACGACACCAGCACCCCACCCCCTGCAGATGGAGAACCACCCCACAAACAGTCCCTGAGATCCAGGAACAAGACAGAGAACATTGCCAAGACCCCGCCAGGAAATGAGACCACCCTGAATGTGACCCTTCTGTCCCACTTTGTCACCCTGTCCATCCTTCAACTGCCATTGCTCCACTTCCTATGCCCCTTTGGACAATGCACCTGTGAGACAGATAGACTGGACTCTGCCATGGACATTCCTCCACCATCCCCCCAGCCCATTTTACAACCTCTCCACTTATTTGCACAGAAATAAACACACTTCAATCACAAAACAATCTGGAGTCAGTCTGTGCTTTCACAAATCTGTAATTGCAATAACCACAGAATATAGCAATGTAAATTTACTTGTGCACATACCGATGTAACACAGCTGTAGGCCAGGAGGAAATATAGCAGAGGGTACAAAGTGCGACCCACATCTGTGAAATGGAAAGGCAAAGTGACAAGTCAGGGTCCATACACTGAGTGAAAATGACTGACTTATGCTAGCTCCAACAATTGTATGAGATGTGGGAGGCAGTGACATCTTCTTACCTGTGTCTCACTGGAAGTATTGCATGATTATGTTGTTTCTATTGTCGATATCCAACATCCACTACCTGCACGGACTCTCCCACCACCCCACCTTCACAGACCCTACATCAGACACACCTGCAGGCATCACACCAACATTCAATGATCCAGCCTCCACTCCAATCCTACCCACAGTCAGCAGAATAGCAGACCCGCAGACATCCACCCAAGTCACCACATTAGCAGCCACCACAACCACCCACATGCAGCACATCGTTCATACCTGCAGACACCACCTCAACAGAAAGTCACCCACCCAGCATGGCATCTCCCAGCACCTCCTCCACCATCCTCCCAAGACACATAAAAGCCCACACTCACCCACATGCACCCAAGACATCTACCAAGACACCTCCTACAACCTCTCCCTCTCCCTCCACTCCCAAACCCCTTTGCCATGACCATCCCTGTGTCTCTAAAAAGGTGTTCCTCTCAGAGTTATCCCTCATCCTTACTCCTTTCTCAACCCGTCATACCCCTGGTCTGTGTCCCTCCCCAAGTCCAGCCCTTTTACCTCCAAGTCCTCCCCTACCACCTTGCTAGTACCCATGCCCCTCTCTCTGCAAAGAAGTCAACCCCTCCCAAGTGTTTCCAGCCCTCCCCTAAAGCTCGCCCTAGGCCCCCCAAGTCCAATAACCCCCCTCTCAAACTCGAGCCCTAACCACCTCCGCCTCCCCCAATCCCTGAGGTGCCTGCTTGCCCCATTGATGCCCCTACCCTGTGGAGGTCATTTAGAATTCAGGAGTCATGTTGCGGCACCCAGAAAGGCCATTGGTGCATTATGCACTTTGTACTTTGGACTGGCCTATGGCCTTATATATTGTACACACTTATTTATTTCTTGATTTTTAATATATCTGGGCCAGCCAGTTGTTGGTTCCATAGTCACATATTTGTCCTGCCTTTCTTTCCATATGGCTGTTCAGGTCTTGCCTGCTTTGGTTTGTGTGTGTTTGTGACATGTGTGTGTGTGTGTTGGTTGTGCTAGCTGTTGTGCCTGGGCAGCATGTGTGGGTGTGGCCCTGGCATTTTCCCCACTGTGGTGGCAGTATATTGTGTGTAGGAAATGGTTGTTTGGAACTTCTATGTATGTTGATGTTTCATGTATTGTTTGTGTTGACATGTGTAATGGTGGTGTTGTATGCCCTTATTTGGTTGTAGTGTGTGTGTGGGTGTGTGTGGTGATGAGTATATCAGAAGCATTGTGTGGTGTCTTAGCATGGTATGACGTATGCTTCATTGTATGGCTGTGTGATTGTGTATTGGTTGTCAGGTGATGTTACGTGTTGTTGTATTGATGTAGTTTCAGGTGGAGATGTGTATTATATGTGCTTGTTAAGGCCTTTATGTTGTTGCTGGGAATCAGTGGTTTGTGTATTGTTCTGTTCTACTGTGCAGTGCTATGTGTCCGCCGGTTGCTGTGTGTATTGTATGTGTGTGTTGGCTGTGGTTTGTGTAGTGTGTGTGTGCTTATGTGTATATGGCTGTGTGTGAATATGTGTATCAGTGTGAGGTAACGTGTGTGTTGCCCTTGCCACTCGTCCCAGATGTGTATGTTGTTGGTGCATGGGTACTTTGGCTTTTTCTTACAGTATCAGGTAGGTGTGTGTACTCACGGTTATTGTCATTGTCGCTGGTTTCTGAGTCGTTGTGCGAGGAGTAGCAGTTGGAGGTTCCATGGCGGTTCCGTACGGATATGTAGAAATTCAATGAAAAAAACAAAGGTTACAGGACATTATAGTTAGGAACTAGAATTGAAAACACCTTAGAAGTTCACTAAAAAAACAAATGTTACAGGGTCTCTTGGAAAGCGTGTAATTGGAAAGGGCAGGTAGGTACCTACACTTAGCAATAGGCCACAAACCTCCACTAGGTCCAGTCAAGGTCTCAAAAAATTAATTCCTGCTCATCCCTTGGTAGTTTGGCTCATGAGCAGTTAGGCTTAACTTAGGAGACAGGTGTGTAAAGCATCTAATATCAACATAACAATAAATATGTGAAGCACAACACACAATAAAAATCCAGAACCAATTAATAAAAATGAAAAATGGTTTTATCTTTAAAATGACAAACGTCCAATGTAAACAACCGGAAATGTGAGTTTTTAAATATTAAATGAAAAACAATGCTTTCTAGCACCTAAAAACCAAATGCTCCAACCAGTGACATTTGGTCACACTCGACCAGGGCAAAGTCAAAAGTTGAGGCCAACCACGATGGAGCCCTTCTCGGATAAACTGCATGTGGAGATCTCAGTCAAAGTTTTACCTTTTAACTTAGAAACTTTTCTGGAGCTTTTTCTCCTCAACATCGGATGGTCCTCCTCACCAAGCTGATTTTGATGTGATGTAGTGGGATTGCCTTTCCGTGAGTCCCTGGTTATTTATACTCTGTCTGCGCCGAATGTGCGTCCAAAATTTTGATGCACATTCGCCGCAAACCTTGCCCCATATTTAAACTTTGACGCCCGAGGATGTCAAAATCCCACTGTGTGCGTCATTTTCTGGATGCGGGAAACCGCCTTGCATTAATGACATGCAAGGTAGGCGTTCCTGTCCCAAAAATGACACAAACACCCATGCGTCGTATTTATGCTACCGCGCAAAAATCCCGAACGGCCGGGCGGCGGAGTCAGAAAATGACGCACAGCCCGATTTGCGTAAAAAATTAACGCCTGGGTCAGGGCAGGCGTTAAAATGTGGCAAACACACCTGTATTTAATTAAAACACACAGAAGCAACAGTAGAGCTGCAAAAGGAAGACATGGAGGTGCTTCTCATCCAGCGTGCATGCAGACACAGAGCACAGCAACAACAACAGCAGCTTCCACAACACCGGCAGGGACCCCAAAGGCAATGCAGAAGGCAGGAGAGGATATTCCGCACCAGGACAACCCTTCATGGCCTCAGGGAACATGACATCAGCCACAGGTAAAGGTTGAACTGGCAAGCCATTCAGCAGCTGCTGCGCAACATTGAGCCACAGTTGCCACCCACCTTGCAGACACCCCGCACCATCCCAACAGAAACCAAGCTGCTAGCTGCACTACACATGTTGGCAGGTGGCTCCTTTCAAACCACTGGTGCCCTGGTTGCTGGGATATCACAGCCATCATTCTCCGCCTTCCTGCCCAAGGTACTGGATGCCATCATCAGACTCACACCCCGCCACATCTGCTTCCCAAACACACAGCAGAAGCAGCAGGAGACCAAACAGGGGTTTTACCTCATTAATGGATTCCCACATGTCCTTGGTGCCATTGACTGCACACAAGTACACCTTGTGCCACCTGCTGCAACTGAACATCTATACCGCAACAGGAAGCACACACACTCCATCAATGTTCAGGCCATTGTGAATCACCAAGGATTGATCACCAACATCGTGGCAAAGTATCCTGGGAGTGTACATGATTCATTCATCTTTCGTCAATGTACCATCAATCAACACTTCCAGGATGGACGATATGGAAATGGACTACTTGTTGGTAAGTACAGAAACCTACTCATATACACACTGCACTGCAACCCTCTAGGCCAAACAACACATACACTACAACAGCGACATGTGTACAGGAACATACTGAGGTTGTGACACCACTATGCATGTTTGATAGGTCTGCAGTGAACCTGTCACACATGTGAAATTAGTGTACAGTCAAATGTTAAGACGTCAATGATCACAACGTATGGAGAGGTTTGGCTAATTGTCACCTTATAAAATGTAAGTGTCTCACTGATGTTTAAATTAATCGATTGCATATGTCTAAAGGTATGGGATGTCCAGGGTAAATAGATGCAAACGTGTTTCCACCACTGTCAAATTGTATCTGTGTATGGAACTATCATCTCACCCCCAGTGAAGACACAGGAACACCTGTATCACAAGTCACAATGCTAGGAAGTACACACTGTACTGCAACTCCCAAAACATACTGCTGACAAACCGATCGGCAGGCAAACACTTGTTCAGCCAAGGAAACGACCCAATGCTGATGGTGCATCCTAGAAGCCTAGGAATCAACACAATAACACAAAAGAGTCACAGACAACACAAGGCAACTACTGCCATGCAAGGTGATATTAATGGGGCAAGCTACATCAACATGATCTCAATCATTTTCTCTTTCAGCTGATCAGGGGTATGGGATCCAGCCATGGATTATGACACCATTTGGCAACCCAAGCACTGCAGCAGAGCGTGCCTACAATAAGGCACATAGGAGGACACACATCACAGTTGAGAGGACCTTTGGCATCCTGAAGTCGAGATTCAGGTGCCTCGACATCACTGGCGGCAGCCTCCTATGCTCACCAGAAATGGTCTGCAAGATCATTTTAACATGTGCCATCCTGTACAACATTTGTGTACGAAGGAACATTCCCCTATTAGAACCAGAGCCACAAATGCCTGAGGAGGAGGAAGAGGAGGATGCTGGCCTGCAACATGAGGGGGACCAACAAAACACAGCTGCTGGATTGCATATGTGCCAACATATTGTCAACAATTTCTTTTGAAACAATTCACCATCACCACTGTATCAACATATGTAAATAAACACCTATAATAATCACCATATCATGGTCTGGGTAATCATTTTTGCTCACCTTTATCTCTAACTATCAGAATAAGAGTGTAGCCTCATGGAGCATTGCTGATATACCGATCAGGACACAGAATTTTCCAAAGCAATTGTGAAGCGTATTATACAACAGTCACATTCACACACACTGTAAAAGACATATATCCTGAGGACCACACCTATTTCACACATATATGTTGGCAACATGGTTCATCGCAGTATATGTTGCCCCATGTGGGGCAACATTAAAACAATATGTTAAGCTCCATCGCAGCATATGGCACACAAGTAAGACACCATCAGTCAATAAGGGAAAAAAATGCCTCATACATGAGGCAGTGAATGTGCTATTGCATTGGTAACAGGAATGTATGACCAGACCCTTGACAGCAGTAAGTCGTACAGCACCTATCTTTGCAAGGACTATCTGTGACTAGAATTCCATATAAGCAGAACATAGAGAGCACAAGTGCCACACCTATGACAAGCATTGCGCACATGACATTCCATGTACATGTCAGCCCATGTCCTAAGTCCTGACACACCCATGTTCCCAGATATTCCCTCCTCTACACACACAGACTAACAATATTAATCCAGTGTGCTTCACCCTTTAGTATGCTATGCCATAGTCATTGTACATCTGTCTGCATGGACGTCAGGTTAAATAATGCACTGGCTTGTAGTCTATAAGCCTTGTTCTCACCTGTAGTTTGCTTCCCATGTGAAAGGTACTGTTGGCCATTTGAACTCAAATCTCACCTACAGGACTTGTGAGAAACTGTTGCAGCACACACCTGTGAGCACCTCCATGCAGACCAGCCATTTGAACATGCACTGCCCTTGCAGATGCTTGGAACAGCATAGAAGCTTCCATTTTGTCTATTACACTGTTATGCATTGCTAGAAAAATAAGCTGTGTAACACAGCCCTTGGGTTTATGTGTCACCTTCCAAAACACAGGACAAACACACTTTTCCATGTCAGCTGTCTTGTTCTTCTTCCGACCAGTCTTAGTCAGACTACTGAGTATGTTCCTTGTGAAATTTCTGGATCCTGATTGACCCTGCATCCTGTCAGCCTGACTGGCACCTGTCTGTGCGTTACCCTAAAGGTTTCTTGTGGCCACATAGGTATCATACTTACTTTCCCAACCCTCACATTCCTCTGGGGTATTTTGTCAGGTGGTTCTTCAATGCATACTCAAATAAGTTACTTAGCATAATCTGCTTATTTATCGTACCATAATTGGGAACTTGTCTCCAAATACCCAAATCATGGCCTATCCCTTGTCTGGGTCTCATGTATGCATGAGCGACAAAGTGTGACATTGTACCATGGCCGTATGCAGGGATTGGGTATGGTGCCTCCAGCAGAACCATCAACGTTAGATAATGTGCATGAAAAGTCCACACATGTTAGGACCCTGACAGTTCACACGCTGAATCACATTGCTCACAATATATTGATGGGCTATGCATGATGAATAGCTGCAAGATTAATCAACACAGAGGCTATTATGTTCCCAGATGCAGTGGGAACTTTACAGGCCAACCTGTGTACAAATGTTGTAATGACACCTGCCGGTACAAGACCCGTGAGATATGATCTCACTCAGCACACCAAGGTTGCCCTGTTGACAGTCTTATAACACGTCTGCAGTTACAGGGTGGCACCATCCCCATGTAGGTTCTTATATGCTCATTGGCTTTACTTCCATTGATCTCCAAAGGATACTCAGGAGATACAGGAATAGCCGCCACTGACTCATGATGAGACCTGGACGTAACTGTGACAACATAGACCCCTAAAAATATATAGGATCAACATTGGACCACACACATGAACCAGACACCTCTGTGCAATTGACCACTGAAAATATGTGGCCACGTGCTGCTTGGTATGCTGGTCCGCCACTGCCACAGGAGAGTTGTGGCTCAGTCATATGACCACAACTGTGGCGTGATATTACAATTGTCTGTACATGTGCCTTACTCATGGTGGGTTCACCAACAAGTGCCTAGGAAGCAGTATCCAAATTTCCAGGACATGTGATGGGCAAGTTTTGGACCATTGACATGAACAAGCGTCTGCTATCTATCAAGGTGCATGCTTTGTTATTTGTGGTGTTTACATTACCCAAAAAGTGGGAAGTGCACACAACTGCTGTTGCTAAATGTATGACTAACACATGTCCGCTCTCATTTCCACACTGACTTGCATCTGAGGGTTGGACATACTCCACATTGATACAAGCATATTTGCAATGATGCATCTCGTGATGCTCACACAGTGGGTCAACAATTACATTAGTAGCCAATGCACACATATTGAGCCATGGGCATTGAGGTATTGTACTTATATGCATTACCTTGCTATCCTCTCCTGACGCCAAACATGTCCAATTTGTGCATACGCGTCAAAAAATGACACACAAGCGTTAAAAAATTATGCTTATGGACGAAAAACGACGCATAATGCCCTGAAATAACCATTGCCCCTGAGCTGTATATTCCACACTGTGCCTCAGAAAATTGGTTAAGTGTAAAACTATTTCCAAACATATGGATGCGGGCTCAATTCTACTCCTGTGCATCGAAATAAATGAGGCGCATACTGTATGCGTCAAAATATTTTGACGCATAACTATAAAAACGCCCGTCATTTTAGGCAGGAAGTGATGTAATAGGATATCTTGTTTACAGATTATGTACAGTGGGTGTACTTTCACTTTCACTTTGCAGTCTGTGATATTTCCTGACTGTGTGGCTGTGTTCAGAGTTTTGTCTGTTCAAATTGTGCTTTTGTCTCCTATGTGTTCTATTTATTGTCTTTTTGTGAATAAAAACTTGTTGTAGTATCCTGTCTGAATGTTTTTTGTGTACATTTGTGTTGTAAAGTATTGTCTTTGTTTTGTTGGGAGTCTGTTGTGGGTAGTGTTAGTTTGGGTATAGTTGGGCTGTGTTAGTTGTTTAGTTTAAGTTTTTCCTGTTCTACTGTCCCCCTATTCTCCTTTGTTCCCCTTTATCCCCTATTTCTCTGTTGCTGCAAAGATGTTGGGTAGGCCTCTTCTTGGCAAGATGGGTGAGGAGGAGCTGGGTGGATTTATATGGCTGGTGTGCCATTTCCTACCCCTAATGATTGAGGCAGGATGGCGGGTGATACAAGGGGTATCACACTGAGGCACGGAGGCTCAGGTGGGCAAAGGAGTTGCATCATCTGGAAAAGATTTATCGGACACCAAGAAACGACCACCACCTGAAGCACCGCTGGGCTGACTTTATCTCCAGGGAGCAAGATCTGCTGGACCACCTGGGGATTGTGATTGGTGGCCCTGCTGGTGAGTACAAATCATGTAAATGTGCACGTTTAAATGCTCTGTAGTAACATCAGCTGATTTTTACAATATCTGCCGGCAATGTTGTTGAGTGTGTGGAATGCTACTGAAACATAGAGGGTCACATATCTACTTTGTTAAGGACCACAATTGCTAGTTGTTAGGAAGCAAGAGCTCCGCAAACTTACTGAATACATTTGCATTATGTGAGTTAGTGCCGCCTTTTTGTCAAACAGCAACACAAATCAGGAGCCAATTGTCTATAGACATAGGCCACAGTTGCCTGTGAGTTATAGAAATTTCCAAATAATTACCATCATTTGTTGACTTAACAGCTAGACTGACTTTTGAAACACTACATGAGGCTGAAAATGAGTGCAGGCTTCATGTCAATTGATGATAGCAACATGGCCCGAACATATGTCTCATGTGTGTCTGATGAGTGTGTAAGGAAACCGATCATGGAAAATCCAAAAAGTCTTAGGGATTATTGTGTCCCTCCTTCATTTCGGATACATGTCTGATCTGGATTTGAACACATAGGGAACAAGTTCTAGCTGCGCTCAGCTAACAGCTTAGACTGGTATTTGGAGTTTGTAGTGCCACATTTCGATTAGGGATGGCTGGCCAAAGGATATGCACATGGGTTCATTGTTCTACGGTTGGTGCAACTCACCATAGCTAGGCCACATCAAATGATGAAACTGTAACAACATGAGGGCTAACAACTGTCCCTGCCCCTCTGCATATTGTACCTGTGTGTCATAAACTTGTCATGGTCACAATGGCTGGTTGACTTGTAATGCAGTCCTCACGGAAAGTGGCTTTGGATGTCTCTCTTGGATACACATGATGAGATAAATACACTCCATTATTATGTCTGCACACTAATGAAGGAGCATGTTTGCCACCACATGATAGTTAGGGCCACTGCATGTGTGCAGATTTGTGTGTACCTCTCACTGGAGACCCATGGTATGTACCTGTTAGCCGTGCTATATAGGATGCAGTATCATCATGTCTGAGAGGCTTTACTTTCTGATGTAATCTTACACATAGTATTTTGTCTTTGGAATTGTACAGTGCACAGACATTGAGCACATTTCTCCCTTCCATGCCTTACAGGAGGGCCGGCACCCTACACTGTTGGTGAGGTGGCTCGATTTGAGGACCCAGACAACTCCAGTAAGTGTTGATACGTCTGTTATGTGTTGTGTATGCTGGTGATGTGTGATGGACTCCTGTGTGTTGGACAAATAGCAAGGTGTGATGCGCTTGCCAATCTTTTGTTTTGTTCCATGCGTGGAATATCATTTTATCACCATCTTTGAGTTGGCCAATGCTTATCCTATTGTCTTATTTAGGTATTCTAGGTCAGTCCTGTAGGCACCACAATGTGAATAGGGATGAGTCATGTGGATAAAACTTGAATCAGAAAGAGTCGCACTGGACCAAATTTGTGATTTAGTCAGCCAGTCAGACCCAAATTGTCACAGAATGGGGCTGCCAAATGCTTACCCACAGACTTCTGCTTCCCAATTCACTAATGTAATTATTAAACTGTAGGTTGAACTTCCTAGCAGCATGTAGCTCCACATGTAGTGCTACAAGTATGTTGCACTTGAGTGCAATGGCCCAGGTGTGCATGCAACTCATGGCCAGGGGTGTTCTTGCATCTCTGTGTTTGTTGTAAGTCATGGCTTACTGGAAGTAAATGATGCTGACAAAGGTCTGTATTTCCAAACACTAGTGGCGCTGGGATTGGTCAAGGGTTTGCCATCTCCTATTTGGAGATCCTCCTTACCTGTGGTGTGTGTGCTGAGCCAAACACATGTCCAGCTTTTCTAAGCTTCCTGGGTGTCCTTGTTGTTAGAAAATATTAGTAGTTAGTCCACCCCGTCCTCAGACACAGGCATAGGTTTGTGAATAGTGTATCTAGGACTGATGATACAAGTTTGGTACACAGACATGTAAATCAGTGAATATTTTGCCTGAACATAGTATACACACTCATGTTTCGCACATGAGTACTATACTAGCAAGTCCATTTACAACTTGCAGATCATGTGGCCCTAGATTTCCATCCCGTACAATGACACTTGTAGTCCTGGCAGTGGTGGAGGATGTGCAGCATGATTGTTAGCTGACAACTGGCAGAACATAGATGCCAAAATCATGGCTGTTGTTACCCATCTTGTAGGGTTTGGATGTGCTATGTGTGATAGGACCTTTGTAGGCTGGCTTGCCATGTACTTCCTCAGGGACAATCAATGATCTGTATGATGATATGAGCTGTTACAAGTACAATAGATGTATTGTCTGATTTTCTTCTTGTGCCATTTCACACAATGCAGTACCTAATGTTAGATTTTCTATTTGTCTTCACAGTTGCAAATATGACACCCATCCAGGTCGGGGAGTTTCAACGGCGGGCAATGAGGTACCAACACATACTTCAAGTCGAGTCTTGGTACCGAAAAATGGACAGAAGATATCGGCATGAACGAGCCTCCGGAGCATGGAGGGCATCTCCACAAGGCAGACCTTCTTTGCTCACCACAACCACCACCAGCACCACCACCACTACCACCCAGGTGGCACCACCAGCAGCTGGGACCGTTGCCGTAAAATCCAGAGCAACTGCTCCAGGCCCAAGCACAGCACCACCTGTAGGGCAGCCCACAGCCATGGATACTACAAGACCTCATACTTCCTCGGCTGGCACCCATACCACCCCAGCTGCAGCAAATGACCCTGCTGCTTTTGGACAAATGCAGCGAAAATTGGACTGTGTCCTTCGGAAGATGAGTCTACTGTGGAAAGAGGTGCGACAGATGAACCGCCAGGTGCGTTCAATCAAGAGGACCCTCCGGAGGGCCAACCTGTAGCTGAATATAGGGACATGATTCCCTCCCTCCTCTTTCCTGGTTCTTATACCTTGTGGGTTTAGGGGGCTTAGTGTTAGGTTAGTATAGAATGTTAGTTTAGTTAGTGTTAGTGAGTGGGGGGTCCTGAATATTTCTACTGTTTATTTTTAAGTGTGTGGGTGGGTGGGGGTCAATGTTGGGGTTCTTGTGTGTTTCTAAAAAAAAAATATATGTATATATTTGTTTAGTATAAGATAGTATGTGTTTAGGTTAGTATCTGTTGTCCTCTATGTGTCCCGTCTCATAAGGGGGGCAGGGGGTGATGTTTAGAACATTTCGTTAAATGTGATAATTAAGTTTAGCTCAGGTTAGTTAGGGACAGTTGTGGGTAATGAGTAGTTAGAGTAGATTTGGGTAGGTAAGGCTTTTCCCCAAGTTTTCACTTCTGTTTTTACTGTTTAATAAATATGTAGGTAACCCTTTACAGTATGTGTGACATGCTTGTAGATCACAGCCTTGGCATGAGTGTATAGTGTTTCTTTTGTATTACTTTTTGTGTCCTATGCTGCTAACAAATCACAACTGAGCTGTAACATTGGCAGCTACCCCAAAGCTACCTTGGGAAGATTTGGCCATTCATTGCAACCACAAATCACAGTTACTATGGATCCCAAAGTGTTTTTTTTTCATAAAGTATGTTTTCAATGTCACATACAGTGCTTCCAGATTTAGGATTGGGGACACTGTGTTATGTCTGACTGCAGTCTCATGTCCAAGGAAACCCTTATAAGGTGAGTGGTAGTAAGCTCTCTTGTATTATAGTGTACATAACTCACATAGATCATTTGTTACACTGTTCAGCATGATTACTTATTTTGGATGTAAACTCATATACCTCCATTCATGCAGTTTGGTGACTGTTCGCTTATATTTGTGGGCAATGTTACATATGTTGGTTTTGCATTGAAGCAACATTTTGAAGGCACTATTTTATGGTTTAGATATCCCTTGCGGAAGGGTTGATCTGTCCAACACAGCATTATGGTGTCTAGTTTTTCTTTTCCTCCGATATTACACTCAGGAAGGGCAGAGTATGGTAGAATCCAGGCCACTATGCATAGTTATCAGCCCACATTATTTCTGGACAGTTGTATTGACAATCTATGATATTTGACAGGAGGCAAAATTCAGTGCTCTACTGCACAGTTGAAGTATCACATTACACAGAGACAAAGTGGTTGTGTAAGTGCTATTTATTGAAAAGTGCAGTAGTGCTATATGTACATTGTCCATGATTGTGAGTCCATTATAGTGACATCTTACATTGTGATCCTACACAACTGCAAAAGGACATTTCATTGGACATGCTGGGGTGAAGTGTCAGACAGTGCAGAGGGACAGGACTTGCCAATGATTTACTGAGAGACAATCACTGGGCAGGCTGACAAGATAAACAGTGGTTTGCAGAACAGTGCTTGAGTACAGTTGTTGCAAGACTGGCATGTTACAAAGCTGAGGACCTTGGTAATAGGTGGCCATGTGGCAGGGACTAGTGCTCCTGGGTACTTTTACGTGTGAAGGTGATCTGTTCCTGGTCTTCATCTTCTGATGTGTGTGTTGCCTCCTCTGCCCTTGTTGGTGGTGGTTGTGAAGGGGCAACACACACCTCAGTGTGTGTAGACGTGGAGTCAGACATCCCGGTAGCTGCTACCTGTGGGGGTCTTAAGGGCAGTACTGCAGCAAGGAGGATCTGCTGGTTCTTCAGAATAGCAGCCACATCACAATGGTAGGCAGCCAGGTCGGCCCTGAGGGGTTCAATGTTGCATTCGTGCATGTGTTGACAGGATTGCTGTTGTAGGTGTTGGGTCAACTGTATTACAGCTGTGCTGATTTCCTTCAGCCTTTTTTCTACTTCCTGCAAGATAGTTGTTCGCCCTTGCATAACTGCTGCCTGTTATTCAGTTGACATCATGCACCAACGCACCCCCTCTAAGCTGGCTGCCATAGTTTGCATCCCCACCCACACCTCCTTTGCCAACTCCCGCTGTACTCCGACTGCAGTTCTCTCAACGCTGGTGCCAGTGTTGTCAGAGTGCTCAGCTGTATTGGAGCTGGCAGGTTGTACAATTGGGGTGGTGGGCTGATGTTTGTCAGCTCGTCATCCATGTCATCAGGGTAGTCCTGGACAGGTATATCCACAGGAGATCCATCATCCTCTGCAATGAAATACTGTACAATTAGTGTGTCTGTGTTGTGGCATTTGTGATGTGACATGCCTGCCTTGTGATGATTTTCACATTGTGATCTTGGTTCCTGTTCATTGTTCCTGTCTTTCAGATTGGCATTCTCCCAGGCCTATGACCCACCTGCATGTCACATGTACTGTGGTCAGTTAGTGGACTTGTCAGCATCATCTCCTCTAGGTGTTGGTTCTGGCCAAATATTGAATTGACTCCTTCTTGTCCTACTCAACCCTCCTCCTACTTCCATTCTCATGGTGAGACCTTTCACTGGCTGTGGGTGTTCTGATGGCACTAGCAGCACACTTAACAAGATGGACCTGCCCCAGTCTCTGATCTTTCACATCCACCTATATGTAGTTGAAAAGTAGTGTATACTATGCATAGCATTGTTATGGCATGATATGGATGTCAGCATTGGTAATGTGTACAGCTGATGTTGGGGAATGTGTGGTACATTGGATTGCCCTGATAGTCGTAGCAGTGTCCTATTTCCTTCTCTGACTGTGCAGGTGTATTTCAGTGACCAGTTACATGTGTCCTCCCCCTCAATGCTGTTGTCTGAGCAGTATGACATTTGGGATGTTGCATTGTGACCTAGGCACAGGATGGACCCTGACATATGCAGCATGGGTGTGACCTTAGTGCTGTGTACCTCCTAATGTTGATGACATTGGCTGATGTTTGCGACAACTATGGGCATTCACATTTGACAGGACTGGAACATTTGTCTTTTTTCAGGGCATTGTTAACGTTGTCATCCTAAACCCTCTAATTTGGGTGTGTATGATCCATGGGGACGTTACTGCCATTGGCTACTTGACCAGCACACACAGCGGTGGCGGTACTGGCAACTGTTGACAATGTTACATTCCAGTTGTCGGTATGGCTCGAGGTTGTTAATTGGTATAGTGGCTGATGTGTGACAGGATGTCAGTTTGACGTTGTGCCCTTCCCTCCTGGCGTGGCTTTACCTTTGCTACATCGTTGGCATGGCAGCATACCCCCATGGAAAGGTTGTTGGTGTTGTGTAATAGTGTGCCCTAGGTTTTCTCTGAACGGGCCATGCACCCATGCTGTGCCCCTTTATCCATGCCACTCCATGTATATGATGACTTACATGCATTGTGTAGTAGGTATTCCCCCACCCGGTTGCAGTTAGCATTAGTGCATTTTAATTCCCCATGCGACTTACCCTGCATGTACGTTGTCTCCTGGTAGTCTGTGCTGTCCTGTCCTTGAATTCCTGTGACGATCTCCTCAGGGATAACGGCTGCGACCATCTCCTCCATGTGGTCCAGGGCCTCCTGGTGTGCTGGACTCCCACCTCCAGTCTGCAGTGCTGCTTTCCTGTTCCTGGCCATCTTTTCCTTGGTCCTGCGCTTGCAGTCATGCCAGCATTTCTTGCACTTGATGACTTTTCTGCGTACTTCTGCCACACTGTTAATCTTGTCAACAATTTGTTGCCATATTGCCTCTCTCCTACTGATTGGCAACTTTGAGGTGACAAACAGTTGGTGCTGGTGTTCCGTCACCTCTTTAACCAGAATCTCCTGCTCCTCCGCACTGAAGCAACACTTTCTTTTCTTCTTCTCCCTGTTGTGGGTCTTGTGTGGGTCCTCCTGGCTGGTTCCTGGTCTGTTGTCATCTTCCTGGGGTCTGTACAGGCATCTGGGATCCATTTTGGCTCTCCTCTGCACAAATGGATGTGTTTGCGGCGGGTTTTGACGCTATTGCGTCAAAAAACTCTGCATATCCAGTTTGCGGTGTCGTAAATCGGCTCACAGTAATTTCTGCTGCGTTACCGTTGTTTTCCTTTACGACGTGACGCTGCGGTGTGCATCAAGTAAAATGACTCACACCTGTGGTTTATGTCGCTGTGCGTCAAAGTATAAATTTGAGGCCCGCATGGCGCACAGAAATGGCGTTAGCCGGCGGTAATGTTTTTGACGCAAAACTGCGTTGGTGCAGTTTTGCATCAAAAAGCATAAATATGGGCCTAGATTTTATGAGATCACATACAGAGGAGTTTACTAGAAGTGGTTCAGGGATAAGGAAAAAAACTGACTGACTGGATGGATAGGAGTGTCTTGGAAAAGGAAGAATACTGCTTCCTACACAAGGGATTTTCCAAATTGCCTATATTTTACGTTCTTCTGAAACTCCATAAAGATAAAAAGAATCACCTGGGAGGACCCATTGTCTCCTCCATGGGAAGTGCCCTAGAGAATTTCTCCAAGTATGTTGACTTCTTCCTGAGAGACTTTGCATGAAGTTTCCCATGGTATGTGTGAGACACAAAAGTCACAAAGGACTTCTTGGAGAAGTTGAAGGGCCTGCACTGGGAGGATGATTATATCCTTATGACCCTAGATGTGGGATCATTATACACCATCATAGAACATGAGAAGGGGATACATGCATGTCAGCATTTCTTGAAAGCTAGGGTTGTGAGGCTCCTTGCTCATACTCTCATGCTGTTGGAGATGACCTGTTATAATATTTTTATTTTTAATGGTACTCTGTTCAAGAAAAAGCTCAGGCCAGGGATGGGGACATGTTTTGCTTCTAGTATAGCTAATCTCGTTCTAGGATGGTGGGAGGAAGAACTGTCTAAAGAACTGAGGAATTCCTGGAGCTTGAACAGGTCATATGGTGGTTGAAATACATAGAAGACCTGTTCCTAATATGGAAAGGCACAGAAAACAAGGATGTCTCATTTGTGAGTAAACTGAATGATAACCCACATAATTTGATGTTTATACATAGCATACGAAAGAACTGTGTTCTCTACTTAGATGTTAAAGTAGAAATAGTAGATCATTCTGTACAAACCAGTCTTTAAAAGAAACTGACTGTTAGAAATAGTGTTTCCATGTCCTCAGCAGCCACCCGGACAACCTTAAATGGAGTGTTTCCTTTGGCTAGCTGCTGAGGGCAAAAAGGAACTGGAGGAGGAACTGTAGTACCAAGGAGGCATATTTGCAGGAAGAAACTACTATGCTCAAAAGATTTAAAGAGAAAGGATATCCACAATGGGTCCTTAACAAAGTGAGTTAAGAAGTGAGAGGAATTGACAGAACACAAACATTGTTTAATAATACTACATGCGACATGACAGAAACAGAACCTGATCTGAGAGTGCTACTTATAACAACAACTCCAAAGAAATGTGCAACGTTATGGCTGGGAACTAGGATATTCTAAAGATTGAGCCACTAATTGGTACAAAGTGGTTCAAAGGCCTCGCAAAACATTCAGGAAGGGGTGCAGCTTAAGCAATATCCTGATTCATAGTGATATCACTCCTACACAAAGCCCTAGGATCACACATTACAGGATTTATTCCCAGGCAGGCACTGTAAGGCCTGACAAAACAGTAAGGGCCTGATTTAGAACCCAGCAGTGGTGTTATGCCATCAAAACAGTGACAGAAATCCCATCCACCGAAATCTAAATCTCATAGTGTAGAATGGGATTTAGATTATGGCAGATGGCATATCTGTCTCTGTTATGAAAGAGTAACTCATCCACTGAGTTCTAAATCAGGCCCTAATATGGTTCAACAATTCTTCCTTTCCATAGGTGGCAGGGCCTTTAAAGTTAGAGAATTCTTGACATGTAGTTCATAATTTGTGACATATATTTTGGAGTGTCTCTCTCTCTCTCTCTCTCTCTCTCTCTCTCTATATATATATATATATATATATATATATATATATACATAGATAGATAGATAGTACCAGACACATGGTGAAAAAAGAGTGCTGAAGCATATGAGGGCCATTACTAACAATGACCCCCCACAACCTAGTAGCAAGGCACTTCTGGGAGAAACATTATATGAACTGCTCACTACTTTATTTCTTGCTGTCTAGCAAGTTCCACAAAACTTATAAAGAGAGAATCAAAACTCATTTAAGGGCTGAAAACAAAGGACCCGAAAGGTCTTAACTCTGAAGAAGGGTTGTTATGAGGATTGATACATATTATGCACATGCCATGCTGTCTGCACAATGTTGTTGGTGTCTGTTTTTATAGCTTTTTAACACAATGTTTACCATGTTTTTATCTTAGGAGGAAAGAAATCGGCCGTGAGAATGCATGAGGAAGTCTGCTGGATGGTCCCCTACTCACTCTTTTTTTATCTTCACTATTGACAGGTTTCACACACAGATATGATTGATCTGTTTTTCATTATATATTACTTGAGTTACTGCTTTGAGAAGCACTTATGCTTTATTTGCTGAAAATGTGAAAATTATATGAGAATTGTGTTTTAATTTGGCATGACCCTCAAGGGAAGGGTGCGTGACATTTGCCATTAGACTGTCTCATTACTATATACTTTATTGTGATGGAATGAATCTCCATTTATTGCAAATGAGAGTATGTTGACAGATAAGATCAGAATGTTCCCCAAAGATATAGACATGTCTCCAGGGGTTAATAGATAAATAGGTCATGGCAGGAGTCATAATCTGACTGCTAACGACAGGTGGTTTCATTGTTCAGAAATCAGTAACATAATATAGCGGCCATGAATAGATAGTCTTTGAGGCAAGAATTAGGCAGATACGAGATGTGAGACATGTGAGACAATTGTACCATCAGTATTTAAACACTTGAATATATCATTAATAACGTGTGCAGTGCGGAGTCGGAATTATGATGATTACACATGATGTAATATGGTCGCACATGCCTGTACATTATTATGTGTAAATACTGTCTCAACGAGAATCTTTATACGTACATACTGTTCATAGTAATAATGATCATCTGCAATTTACGATGAACTGACTCATTGCTCAGAAATTATTAACATAATACAGTGGCCATGTATAAATGAACCTAGAAACAATAATTAAGCAGACTGCACTAATAATTTTTTGATGCTTTTGCATATCATCAAGAGTGCACATAGTGAGGATTATAAATTGTAGTGCAATGATTTCCATATGATGTAATATGGTAACACAGGTGAATATTATTATGTGAATAATATTATCATGAGAAAAACTGATTCACTGAGAAACTATACATAATCGTGTATACAGGACTGTAGGCTTTACATCACTTCAATATGACCACCATTTTCTGTGTTCTTTTCACACTTTGGGTTCATAGTTGTCCTTTGTTTTTGTTGATCATTTTACACATTGCTTAATATCACCCTGTACTGTAATACCATTTCTGTGATCAGGAGGCCCATTTGGTGGGCAAAAAACAGAAAGAACAGGGTGCAGTAAAGGGCTACTTTTTCATGCCATTCAGCAGCCCTAAGGTAACTATAACTGGCCTCCCTGCCATGCATATTTTTTACTTCAGTAATTTGACTGCTAGTGTTTCATTTATATTTTTAATGATGTTTAAAGTTGAGTGCTATAACATGTGGGGTAATTGGAAGAGCATGGCACGGGCGCAATTTATAGTTACCGTTGGGTGCGAGTTAAAGTTACTTCAAATAGCTCTAATAACTGCTGTATTTCTAAGGATTTGTGTGAGTAAATTCAGAACCTAACTATAACATCTCTGTAACTTTTGTTTCTTTGAAGTGAATATATATATATATATATATATATATATATATATATATATATATATATATGCAGAAACTATGCATGTAGACTATAAATAGATGGAGTCACAAGAATAATTGTGTGATAAGGAGTTCAGTGAAACATAGCAATGTGGTACCATGACCCAAGCATATGTATATGACTGAGGCCCAAGCATATATATATATATATATATATATATATATATATATATAAGGGAGGCTTAACACCAACTGAATGATGAGGAATGTTGGAAGAAGATAAGTAAATGTCAATATGTTAAAGTAAAATATGATTTGTTTTCAGGATTTTCTAGATTTTGAGAGAAGAGTGTCTTTTAAATTATGATAAATACAGTTTTCTAAAGAATGACCACCCAAAGCTTTCTATTTATTACCTTATGTCTAAGGTACCAAAAATGGAAAGAAAAAAAAATACCTCTATGCCAAGAATAGCTACCAAAGACAGTCTGTTTGTGAACACTTTGAAGTATTCATAACTTTCTGTTCAGACATTAGAAGCTAATCCTCCTTCATCTAGCAAGGAAAAAAATTGAGTTTCCAAAGATAGATTTTGAAATTGAATGGGCTGATCAAATGCTGATGATGACTCTGGATGCATCCTCTTTTTATACCAGTATTCAACATGAGGGTAGTATGAAAGAAGTGGCAAACACATTATAATTCTTTTGAAAATGATAAAGTAGTGCCTCACTAAGAACATTTTCATGTTCAATGGGTATCTATTTGAACAACAAAGGGGAACGTCCACGAGCACCTGCTTCACCCCAGCTATGCTAATTTGCATATGGGCTGGTGGGAGGAGCAGGTGCCAAACAGCCCAGATATGGAGAATCTTTCAAGAAATGTCATTCTACGGGTATGTTATATTGCTGATTTTTTTTATTTTGGAAAAGGCATCAAGGAGCAAGCTTTTAGGATCGTGGAGCAGTTGAACCAGAAGGATTTTAATTTGTCTTTTTCAAGTAACATCAGTAGAGTTGAAATTTCCGGATGTGAAATTGAAAGTGGAAGACAGGAAACTGGTAACATCTGTATATAGAAAACCAACAGCAGGGAACAACACTCTACATGCTGGGAGTTCCCCTCCAGTAGCACTCAAAATAGTATTCTTTATGGAGATCTGCTGAAAGCTAGAAGAATCTGCAATACTCAAAAAGGTTTTGACTAAAACTAAGATGATATGATATTGAGGCTTAGAGCTAGAGGCTATCCAGAAAATATGCTGTATAAAGCCAAGAACAGGGTTAGTAAATGTGGAAGGGAAGATGTCCTGTTTGAGTTGAAGAAGGAGGACAGGGATAGGAAATGCAGATTCATTATCTCTTATTACAACCAACATGAGGGAGTCAGATTAAGTTTAAATGGGCACTGGCACCTCATCAGAAATGACCCTGTTATAGGGAAGGAAATTACACTACACTTCAAATTATCTATAATCTATGATGGACCAGCTTGTAAAGAGTGAGATCAAATAGCAGAAAGGGGGTGGTTAAAAGCTAAGAAGGGGTTCATTAAATACAGTAGATGTAAGGCCTTTCAGAATGTTGTTAATGTGAATTGGGTTACTACACTTTTTAATAGTAAAATACAGACCATGGCCTCTCTCAATTGTAAAACTAAGTTTGGTGTATGTATGTTGATGTGTCCAGGCCCTGGAACATATATAGGAAGTTCTATCTTGCAGGTGCACACACATATCCTTCAACATTTAATGGCAATAACAAATGTAGATACAAGTTATACTGTTGTGAGTTATGTTCAGAAACATCATGGAGGAGATGAAAACTTGCTTAAATAAAGTGTGAGTGATAGTGTACCCAAAAAGATGTGAGGGGGAGATGGAGAAAAGAAACATAGGAAATTGGAATCCAGGTAGATACTTCCAATGGATTCAAATGAACCCCAAGGGTTAAATATGGATGAAGAGATATCTATACACTTATAAACTGCCAAAGCTTCAGATGTATCAGATACATCATTGTAAATAGTCATGTTTGTAATATTTTTAACTGTATGTGTTTTTTGTTTTTTTTAAATTACTGCTGGGGTAGATAAGGTAATGAACATGTACATTCTTACGAGCAATTTTTGTTTATATATGTTTTGTGAAACACACTGAGTTATAAAATAGATACAGAGCAAGATACATGTGTATAAGGAGGTGTATAGTAGCTGTGCATTGTAGATACTTTCTGTGACTTTGCTCCCTGAAGATTTCTACCTTTGAACTTAGTCACTTTTTTAGAGCTCAGATTCAAGTGAGGCAATACTGTAAATGAAAAGAGGTCCACAAGTCAGGAAACTTTCTTTATAGGTCCTGATAAATCCAACTTGTTGTGGCAAAGAAGAACATAGAGAGGGCAACCTGAATCTTTGGCCCAGTAGCAATGCTCCTTCGTGTTATCGGCTTCGCAGGTTGGCCTCAGTCCCTCGTCAGTTCTCAGAACCAAACATTTGCAATACGTTTCTATGTTCCAGGTTTCATGAAACATCAGGAGGAAGTACACTTTGACATCAGCCAAGGAACCAGAATCTTGGGTATGGCACTCAGGGTTCAAAACCCATTTCAGAGGCCAGAAGTAGGGTCATGGGCAGGTCAAGTTGCAACTTGTCATCTGGAAAAAGGCCTCTTGAAGCTTATTGTGTCTCTGTAGGTTACAGTCAGCATGCCCAGTCTTCTGTTTTTCCACAGGTCCAGAAGTGACCTTAGGAGGATATAGAGCATGCTACGCTTATGCCAAGTGCCAGTTCATGAATGGGGGAAACTTGTGGCCACTCCCTAGCCCATGAGGATGAGAATTCCAAGGGGTGACCCTACCCATTTTTTCAGAACTTCCTGTGGGTTTTACGATAAACTATCCTTCAGTGCTCTTCCCTTCCTAAATATAGTAGCATGTCACAACCCTTCTACCTCTGGTCACAAATTCCTGTTCTGACATAGTGGTTTGATAATGGATGAAGCCTCCCTTGTGGTCACTCCAAACCAATTCTGGGGCAGCTCCCTCCTTTCACTTGCTTTGGAACCAAGTTGACAACGAAGACAAAGGGAGGTAGGCCTTGGTGTGAGGTGCATTTGCCAGTGACAGGTTAGGCATGCTTTGGAGCCCAGGAAGGGGCTTGGCATATGCCCTACCAAGCCATGCTGCTCAATCAAGAAAAACACCTCTCCTCACTCAAGACTTTTGCCAATTGCCTAGGAGCATTACTCAGAACACCACAGGCTATCCTTCAACAGTCAGATATCCTCAGACACTAGCAGAAAGGCACATTTGGCTTGGGAAGAGAAATTACCATTTTCTAACGGTGTTATTTCTGAAATAGAGATATAAAATCTGACTTGTTCATTAGTTTGAATTTTAGATTACCATTAAAATGAGTCATTGTATTATGCTTAAAGCTGCTTCAAAACTGAAACTAAGTATTCTAAATGGTTATAATGCAACCCAGTGGTGTTCTATAGGAGGGCTAGGCATGCCACAGTTTAAAACAACTTTGAAGGTTTTTCAGTGCCAGAACATGTAAAGCATTGTGGGGGTTATTACAACTTTGGAGGAGGTGTTAATCCGTCCCAAATGTGACGGATATACCACCAGCCGTATTACAAGTTCCATAGGATATAATGGACTCGTAATACGGCTGGTGGTATATCCGTCACTTTACCGTCACTTTTGGGACGGATTAACACCTCCTCCAAAGTTGTAATAACCCCCTGTGTGCCATATTTATGCCAGGTCGCTGTGCTGCATAACAAGGAAAGGGCAGGAAAGAGACATATTTAAATTAATACAGAACATTTCTGCCTTTATCCCTGTGCTGGTGCCTTTTGGCTGCCTAGCACAAATGCAGGCACCCTTGCACCATAGTGCATCCAACCTATCCATATCTTTTGGATTATTTTTATAGCTACCTATCCCATGTCAATCAAACTTGCATGACAAATGGTCCAAATAAACCTTAAGTCAGAGAGACTCAACCATTTGTGTTACCATTTTCAATCTTGCAACCAAGTAATCAAAATGTATTAGATGATGCTAAAAGCTACTGGGCTGGTGTCGTATCTGCCTTGCTTTGCTTTCAAATGCAGCAAAGATATTATAAATCATTTAATGAATGCAAGTACTCACAAAACCTAAGATTCTGTCATTTACCATTGTCAATATTTGAATAATATCACTGTGGCTAGTTAAATATACTCGAAGCCAGACACAATAGAGTTTGGCATTGTTCCCATGAGGCAGTTACATTTCATTACAGAAGTTTACTAAAGTGTGATTCCTTCATGAGGGGCCTCAGATTGATGTAAAATGAAGAAACGACCACCATTGATTATAGTCACAGAATCTTTTGATTACTGCTGTAAATCATGCACAACATTGTGAGTCCTTCCACTTGGTAATCAATTTATCCCATGGGGACGATAAGGATGCTTTCAATCATATTCAGTCAAACATTTTGTAGTTTATCTGTTCACATAGTAAGCATTCATCCATATTTAATACATTTACCTTCTGTTAAATTATTCCCTAAACCTTACTCATTCTAACCAGTTATGGCCCCTTGCACATAAACACCTTTGACTGAAAGTATTTCTGCTTCTCAATTATCTCAAGCTTAAATTTCCTCCTTTGTCCAAAAATGTATTTTTCCCTTAAACATTCTAACTGTTGAGTCTGTTAGACTTTTCATCCTTGGCGTGGTCTCCCTTAACCTTTTGCCTCTGTTTCCCAGCTTGTTGATGTGTGCTGGACTCTGTTTTTGCTGTTTTTGTTAGTCTGGGCACTTTACCATTGCTAACCAGTGCTAAAGTGCAAGTGCTCCTCTACAAAATGTGTATGTAATTGGCTTATCCGTGATTGCAAATTTGATTTACTAGTAAGTCCCTAGAAACCAGACTGCCCGTTTCAGGAGTGGCGCTCAGGAGAACCGGGAAGCAAGCCAGGAGGACATGAAGGCCCATATTTATACTTTTTGACGCAAAACTGCGCTAATGCAGTTTTGCGTCAAAAAAATTAGCGCCGGCTAACGCCATTCTGAAGCGCCATGCAGGCACCGTATTTATTGAATGACGTAGCCGGCGTTAGCCGCCGGCGCCGTCTGGTGTGCGTTAAAAAAAACGACGTACATCAGGCAGCGCCGGTGTAGGGGGATATGGGGCTTGGGCGTCAAGAAATGGGGCAAGTCAGGTGGAGGCAATTTTTTCGCCTCATCCCGATTTGCGCCATTTTCTTTCACTCCCAACCCCCATAGAAATGACTCCTGTCTTAGCAAAGACAGGAGTCATGCCCCCTTGCCCAATGGCCATGCCCAGGGGACTTCTGTCCCCTGGGCATGGTCATTGGGCATAGTGGCATGTAGGGGGGCACAAATCTGGCCCCCCTATGCCACGAAAAAAATAAAAAAATAAACTTACCTGAACTTACCTTAATGTCCCTGGGGTGGGTCCCTCCAGCCTTGGGTGTCCTCCTGGGGTGGGCAAGGGTGATAGGGGATGTCCCTGGGGGCATGGGAGGGCACCTCTGGGCTCCTTCAGAGCCCACAGGTCCCTTAACGCCTGCCTTTTGCAGGCGCTAAAAAACTGCGCAAAAGCGGCCGTACGTCATTTTTTTTGACCCGCCCACTCCCGGGCGTGAATTGTGCCCGGGAGTATAAATCCGACGCACATGCCTCGGAGTCGATTTTTTAGACGGGAACGCCTACCTTGCATATAATTAACGCAAAGTAGGTGTCCACGCTAAAAAATGACGCTAACTCCATGGACTTTGGCCCTAGACGCGTCTAACGCCAAAGTATAAATATGGAGTTAGTTTTGCGTCGGAATTGCGTCAAAAAAAACGACGCAATTCCGGCGCAAACGGAGTATAAATATGCCCCGAAATGTTGGTTTGAACAGAATGCCAATCTGGTCGAGTTTCAACCTGGACAAAAGTGTGGGTGGTGGCACTAGTGGAGCCTAAGGTGCTCCAGAATAGGTGGACTGGGCCATTTGAGGTGGTGGAGAGCAAGAGTGAAGTCACCTACTTGGTAGACTTGCAGTCTCCAAGGAACCCTTTAAGGGTCCTGCATGTCAACCGCCTCAAGCCACACTGAGCCTCTTCCTGATCTCCTGTCTGCAGGAGAGAATGATGGGTCTGTGGAGGGAGTGATCATCTCCACCTCCCTGACTGAAGAGCAGCAGGGTGACTGTCACCACGTGTTGGGACAGTTCGCCCCACTATTTTCCCTGATCCCAAGGGTCACACACTTGAACATGATGTGGACACTGGGGACAGTCCACCCATTAAACAGAAGGTTTACAGGATGACTGACAGGGTCAGGATGTGCATTAAGGTTGAAGTATCCAAAATGCTAACCCTAAGGGTCTTTGAGCACTTCAGCAGTCCTTGTGCCAGCCCCGTGGTATTGGTCCCAAAGGCTGCTGCACCTGGTGCCACTCCAGAACTCCGGTTCTGTGTGAACTAGCGGGGATTCAATGTGGTCAGCAAGACTGACGCACACCCCATCCCCCGAGCTGAAGAGCTTATTGACTGGTTGGGAGCTGCCAATTACCTCAGTATGTTTGACTTAACATCTGGGTACTGGCAGATTGCCTTAACTGAGGGGGAAAAGGAGAGGCCAGAACGCTTTTGATGCCCTGAAGGCTGCCATGTGCACAGCACCCGTGCTGAAAGCACCTGACTACTCCAAGGAGTTTGTTGTGCAAACAGACGCCTCGGGCATGGTATTGGAGCAGTACTCTCACAGCTTAATGAAGAGGGCCTAGATCAACCCGTAGCCTTCATTAGCAGGAGGTTACTTCCCAGGGAACGTAGGTGGAGTGCCATAGAACACGAAGCGTTTGCTGTGGTATAGGCCCTGTAGAAGCTAAGACCCTACTTGTTTGGGACTCACTTATGGGTTCAGACTGACCACAGGCCCCTCAGATGTTAATGCAGATGAGGGGTTAGAATCCAAAACTGTTGAGGTGGTCCATTTCCCTAGAGGGGATGGACTTTACGGTGGAATACCATCCTGGTACAAAACACGCCAATGCTGATGGCCTGTCCAGGTTCTTCCGCCTTAGTGATGAGAACTCCTATGAGGTTGGATAGTTGCTTCCCACTTTCAGCTGGAAGGGACACGTGTTAGACTTTTCATCCTTGGCATAGTCTCGCTTAACTTTTGTGCCTCTGTTTCCCAGGTTGTTGATGTGTGCTGGACTCTGTTTTTGCAGTTTTTGTTACTTTGGGCACTTTACTACTGCTAACCAGTAATAACGTGCAAGTGCTCCTATACAAAATGTGTATGTAATTGGCTTATCCATGATTGGCATATTTGATTTACTAGTAAGTCCCTAGTAAAGTGCCCTAGAGGTGCCCAGGGCCTGCAAACCAAATGCTACTAGTCGGCCTGCAGCACTGGTTGTGCCACCCACATAGGTAGCTCTGTAATCATGTCTCAGACCTGCCACTGCAGTGTCTGTGTGTGCAGTTTTAACTGTAAATTCGACTTGCCAAGTGTACCCATTTGCCAGGCCTAAAACTTCCCCTTCTTACGTGTAAGACACCCTTACGTTAGGCCCTAGGTAGCCCCAAGGGTAGGGTTCAGTGTATGGTTAAGGTAGGACATTTAGGGGGTCTTTGACCGCCAGGGTTGTAATGACCCCCATAGTAATGTGTTTTATATGTGAAAAATTGCTAAATTCGTTTTTCACTGTTGCAAGGCCTGTCCCTCTCATAGATTAACATGGGGGCTACCTTTAAATCTGATTAAAGTGTAGACTCCCTTTGGGAGTGGATAAACATTTGGAGTTTGGGGTCTCTGAGCTCACAATTTAAAAATACATCTTTTAGTAAAGTAAGATTGTGTGTTTGAAAATGCCATTTTAGAAAGTGAGCATTTTCTTGCTTAGTAAGCCTGGAGGTATACACGAGGGGCTAATTCTTGGACATTAAGTCCTGGCAAACCAGTTGGTGCGACGTTGGTGAAATAGGAAAGTTGAAGAGGCACAAGGAGCTTGTCCCTGGATATATAAAAGGAAGTTGTGACGCATAGTATTGAGACCTAATCTGAAGAGTCTAAGAGACGGTTAGCTTTGGTTGCAAGCAGCTCCAAAGTGGATTATGAGCGTAACGGGCGGTTAAATGATCAAAGCCTTGAAGAAGTCCGGTGTGGAAGAAACACATGTCGGTTGATGGTTTCCGTATTTTGTATCTATATAGGCTTTTGTGTTTATGTGTATATTTATGTGGTCGAATAAAAATATTTCTTTTTTTGTATTAAAACTGTTTGTTTTGTGGATAAGATTGTTTTTTGTATATTTGTTTCTTTTGTTTAAATATGTCCATCAACACCGTCTAAGAAATGGGACTATAGTGTAATTTATTGTGTTTTCTCAATTTGATGTATTAGACACTACTTGTTTTCATAGTGTAGATATATTGACTATTGGGGTGTGCTCCACTATTCTGTTTGTTCATTTTCTTGCTTAAATCATTTCTGTGACTGCCTGATTGTGGATTCCCTGTCTGGGTCAGTTTGACAGTTGAACTGGTTGTACCTCTCACTAGACAGTGACACAAAGGGAGCTGGGGTGTAGTCTGCATTTCCTGATGAGCCATCTGTGCTAGGAGGGTGGGGAGGAGTGATCACTCACACCTGAAAGGGCTGTGCCTGTCCTCACACATTGCAGTCTCCAACCCCCTGGTGTGTGTCTGGGGCTGGCCTGGGCAAGGCAGGATTTCACAATCAAGAGAAACTTTCCTTTGAAGTAGGCCTACTTCAAGGAGGAAAAAGGGTATAAGAAGGTCACCCAAAACCACAGACTTTAGAACACTTCAGGAAACCTAGAAGAACCTCTGCCGGGAGAAGAGCTCAGGAAGAAGAGCTACCCTGCCTGTGACTGTGCTTTGTGGAGCTATCCTGCAGTTGCTGCTTCTGCATGTGCTAGAGAACAAAGACAGGACTTTGTGTGCCTTCCATCTTGTGAAGAACTCTCCAAGGACTTGATTTAGAGCTTACCTCCTTTTGTTCGAAGCCTCAGGGACAGCAAAGACTTCTCTCTGCCAGCACCTGGAGTCTCTGGAGAGTCTCCTACTCTGCCAAGTGGTGTCCATCCAGTTCCTGGGACCCTGAAAGGAGAAGCTGGCAGCCTAAGAGTGAGAACTCCATGCACCGACCGCCGTGCGGGAAAAAGATTAACGAACTCCGATCTGCGGCTGAAAAATCAACGCGCCGAAATTTTCGCAACTGAAAATAAATGCTCGCCTGCAACCCGACCCGAAGATCGACGCCGGGGGCTGGAGAAACGAGGCACAGCATCGCTGACGGAGGCTGGTGAGGTCGCAACCCGCTACGCATTTTCAGATCATCTTGTGAATGGATTTCCGGCGCAAACACCGCTGGGCTTGTAAAAACGACACAAGGCCTGCCTGGACCCGAGAGTGCAGACTGGATCGACACATCGTTCTCCTGCGGAGAGAAGAAACGATGCACGCCGACCCGACTGAAGGAGAAATAATGCAAGGTCTCGCTTGTGAGTAAAATCAACACATCACAAGCCCTTTTTGACTCACGCCCAAGGTATATTTTCACACTAACAGCGTTAGTGTGTGTTTAAAATTACATGAAGACTCTTTTTGCATTTTTAGTGATGACTTGACCTATGTATTGTGGATTTTTGTCGTTTTGGTCTTGTTTAGATAAATATTTTCTACTTTTCTAAACCTGTGTTGTGTCATTTTGTAGTGTTTTCATTAAGTTACTGTATGTGTTGGTACAAATACTTTACACCAGCACCCTGAAGTTAAGCCTACTTCTCGTGCCAAGCTGCCAAGGGGGTAAGCAGGGGATAGCTGAGAGTGATTCTCTTTTACCCTGACTAGAGTGAGGGCCCTTGCTTGGACAGGGCGTAACCTGACTGTCAACCAAATACCCCATTTCTAACAGAGTCATTTACATGTTTCATCCCTCTGGGAATGTATTGGCAAAACCCCATATGGTTTGTTCTGTCGGTAATCTTTCTTCTCTTTGTCTCTAAACGTTTTACCACTGTGCATAAATCTTCTTGGCTCATTTTTGTACCCATGATTGCAAAATAATTATTAATTATTTCAAATGTATTGAATAGCTTTTCTCTCTTTTTCCAAGTCGTTCCTGACCAAGAATGCGCACTTCACAGATGCCGTGATAGGGTATTTATGTCTGTTTTTTTATGTGTAGGTACACCGAAGTTCTTGGCATCTGACACATACATTTGTCATTTACCATGAAAATGTTACATTTTGTTTTTGTAAATTGAATTCTGTATTTTCACTCTAAACATTGAGCACCGTTGTGTTCTTCAATTAAATTAATATGTTATTACTTTAGGTATGCCTACATATTAGCTAATTGGTAGATAATAGCAGCTTGGTTTGCCCTGTGTTGTTTTTATGAAGATAATGGGGGTCATTCCAACCTTGGCGGTAAAAGCCGCTTACTGCTGTCAGAAGACCGCCAACATACCGCCGCAGCCGCGGTAAACCGCCACGGTCATTCTGACCCACAACAGGTAAACCGCCAAAATGCAGACATCCACAAAAGTCCGCCACACCAAAGGCCAGCGAGAAACTGGTGATGACCAAACCTCCACCGTCATGGCAACAGAAATACGCCCACACTATCACGACCCACGAATCCACGCGGCGGTCTTTCAACCGCGGTAATCCATTGGCGGTACACACCGCAGCGCTCAAAATACACACACATTTACAAAACACATCCACATTGGACAAATCGAAAAACACACACCTGATACACATACACACACCACTCCCACACACCCAACACAATATAAAACACACACCCACATCACCCACAAACCCCCACTTCTACAGAATCGGGACCACGCACTGAGAAAAAGAGAACTGAGCACCCAGACGCTCATTTTACTTTCACCCAGCAATATTTCCACGCACTTTACACAACACACCAATACACATCACCACACAATCCACCCCACACATCACCCACACCACCCCATGGCACCGCAAAGACACCCCAGGTTCTCAGAGGATGAACTCAGGGTCATGGTGGAGGAAATTGTACGGGTAGAGCCACAGCTCTTCGGGACACAGGTGCAGCACACCACCATTGCCAGGAAGATGGAGCTATGGAGCAGAATAGTCGATAGGGTCAACGCTGTGGGACAGCACCCAAGAAATAGGACGACATCAGGAAGCAGTGGAACGACCTACGGGGGAAGGTGCGTTCAATGGTATCCAGGCACAACATCGCGGTGCAACGGACTGGCGGCGGACCACCACCTCCTCCCCCAGAATTTACAACATGGGAGGAGCAAGTCTTGGCGATCCTGCATCCTGAGGGCCTAGCAGGAGTAGGCGGAGGAATGGACTCTGGTATGTGTCATCTTCACTACTTCATCCCCCCCACCCCACCAGCATGCCAACTCATACCCCCACCCTCACCCTCACCCCATCACATCCTGCTCCTTGCAAATGTCTCCATATCACAGCCCACCCATCTCAACACCAAGCCCTGCATGCGACCACAAAGCATGGACACCCATCACCGAAGCATGCCCACTGCACATACCCATCCCCCACCAAATCACTGTCACAAAAGCCCCCACACGGGAATGCCAGCACTGGGGTACAAGGGCACCCACCCATTACACGCTATGGCACACACAAATGCAATAACCATACTTTTATATCCCTGCAGGACCCGAACGCCACGTCACCGCGCAGGAGGGTCCACAAATGTCCACTCCACCCCTAGAAGAGGCCCACAGTGAGGACAGCACCTCTGTCGACCTGGACCTAGATGACCAGCCCGGCCCATCGGGGACCTCAGGACAGTCGGTTCCCCTCAGACAGCCACAGCCCATAGCAGACCTTCCCCCCTCTGGCAACACCAGCACAGCACCCACCCAGCGGGCCCATCCCTCAGTCCCCAGGACACGTCAATCAGCGGTGTGTCCACCACTACAGGGCACCCAGGTTAACCCCCCACCCCAACAACAACAGAGACCTGGGGGCAGTGGTAGTGGGCACACGGTCCAGGGGACAGAGGCACAGGGAAACAGGGGAACTGGGAGGGCTGCAGTGCGACAGGGGGGGGACAGGCCCAGGGAACCCACTCTCCACGAGGCCCTCTCCTCCATCATGGGAGCCTACCACCACTCCCAGGAGACGATGGCGACAGTCCTGGCCAGGTTTCAGGAGATCCAGCTTCTGCAGGAGGAACAGTATTTGGGGTTCAGGGAGGAACTACGAAACATCAGTTCCGCCCTGGCCACCATTGTAGGGGCTCTGAATCAGGTAGTCACCACATTGCGGGATACTGTGGCAGGACAAAGGGCCCCTGACACTAGCATGGACCAAGAACTGCCTACCACCTCCACCCGCGCTAGTGGACAGGAGGCCCCGCCACAGGACCAACAGGCCACCAGCACCCCACCCCCTGCAGAAGGAGAACCACCCCGCAAGCGGGCCCTGAGATCCAGGAAGAAGATAGAGTAAGATAGCAAGACCCCCGCCAGGAAAGGATACCTCCCTGATTGTCATCCCACTGTCCCACAATGGCACCCTGTCCATTCTTATACTGCCCATGCTCCACTTTCCACAGGCATTTGGACATTGCACCTGTGAGACTAATAGTCTGGACTCTGCCATGGACAATCCTCCACCATCACCCCTCACCGACTTGCAACCACCCACCAATATAGGACACTGAAATAAACAGTTATTCGACAAAACAATCAGGAGTCTGGCTGTGATTTTGTACAAATGGATTAGACATTACCATCCCAAAATGCATATTTACATTGTGATGCCAACATACCACTGTCACACAGCTGTAGTCCATTGGGAATAAAGCAGATGTCACGCAGTATGGCCCACATCTCTGAAATTGGAAGGGAAAGTCACAACTCAGTTACCATATACAGGGGGAAAAGGTCAGACAGTAGAGAGGTAGTAGGGGTTAAGTATAGGTAATATGACGGGTTGGACTCTTACCTGTGTGTCATTGAAAATACTGCTGTATTACTGTGTTCCTGTTGTCTATGTCGTCCTCTTCGGCTTCCTCTTCTTCACTCTCCACAGGCTCCTCAGCTGCTACAACACCACCATCTGGACCATCCTCCTGCAGAAAAGGCACCTGGCGTCGCAAAGCCAGGTTGTGAAGCGTACAGCAGGCCACGATGATCTGGCACACCTTTTTTGGTGAGTACAATAGGGATCCACCTGTCAAATGGAGGCAGCGGAACCTGGCCTTCAGAAGGCCGAAGGTCCGCTCGATCACCCTCCTAGTTCTCCCATGGGCCTCATTGTACCGTTCCTCTGCCCTTGTCCGTGGATTCCTCACTGGGGTCAGTAGCCAGGACAGGTTGGGGTAACCAGAGTCACCAATTAGCCACACACGGTGCCTCTGGAGTTGACCCATCACGTAAGGGATGCTGCTATTCCGCATGATGTAGGCGTCATGCACAGAGCCAGGGAACTTGGCATTAACATGGGAGATGTACTGGTCTGCCAAACACACCATCTGTACATTCATCGAATGATAACTCTTTCTGTTTCTGTACACTTGTTCACTCCTGCTGGGGGGTACTAAAGACACATGTGTCCCATCAATGGCACCTATGATGTTGGGGATATGTCCAAGGGCATAGAAATCACCTTTCACTGTAGGCAAATCCTCCACCTCAGGGAAAACAATGTAGCTCCGCATGTGTTTCAGAAGGGCAGACAACACTCTGGACAACACCTTGGAAAACATAGGCTGGGACATCCCTGATGATATGGCCACTGTTGTTTGAAATGACCCACTTGCAAAGAAATGGAGTACTGACAGCACCTGCACTAGAGGTGGGATCCCTGTGGGTTGGCGGATGGGTGACATCAGGTCTGGCTCCAGCTGGGCACACAGTTCCTGAATAGTGGCTCGGTCAAGCCTGTATGTCAGTATGACATGTCTTTCCTCCATTGTCGACAGGTCTCTACACGGGAAGATTCCTCAATCTCCTCGCATGTCCCAGCGGACGGTGCCTATGTAGGACAACAGCGAGCACAGAGTCAATCAGCCCACAGGTACGTAACCACAGTTTGCACAAAACACAATTCCCAATGCATTGAATGGTTTGTAGGAGTGTTGATGCAAGGCCTAGGTATGTGTGACGCAGTTAAAAGTAAGGCATGTGGGCCCTTGAAATGGCGGCTGCCTGACCAGTGAAGTGTGACAATGGGATGTGAGGTCAATGCGCTGGCGTGGCACACCGTGGCGGTAGGCGGTCGAAGACCGCGGCGCAAAGCAGCATTGGTTAACATTGAACCCTATGGGTCTCAGGAGCCAATGACGATGTGCGCCGGCGGTCGCGGTACGCACCACCGCGGTACGCACCGCCGCGGGCGTGACTGCCATTTTCTATCTGCTTAATCACTCGATACCTGATCTTCGACAGGAGAGGACCTACACTGCAAGTGCTGCTGTGACCTCGGTCTGGAAGAGACAATGGCTCATGCGACCGGGGAAAGGGCCCCTGCCTTCACTGCTCAGGAATTGGAGAAACCTGTGGATGGGCTCCTCCCCCAGTATGCGCTACTCTACGGTCCTCCAGACCAACAGGTAAGTACACTGGGACCATGCTTTGTGGCCAATGCCTGTGTTGAGTCGGGTGGATGAAAGATGGTGGGAAGGGGAGCGAATGAGGCATGCATCAGATGACGGATGACAGGATGTGCCACATGGCAAGGGTAGGGATGGGGGGCCACTCACATTGAGGGTGCAGAAGGTGATGACTCTTTTTCTCCCCCTGTACATTTCAAATAGGTCAGCGCCCACCAGAAGATAGACATTTGGCGTGCCATCGCCAAGGACGTCCGGGCCCTGGGGGTCCACCACAGACGGGGCACCCACTGCCGGAAGAGATGGGAGGACATCCGACGCTGGAGCAGGAAGACGGCAGAGGCTCAGCTGGGGATGGCCTCCCAACGTGGGAGTGGTGTGAGTCATACTTTGACCCCCCCTGATGTCCCGGATCCTGGCGATGGCCTACCCCGATTTGGATGGGCGCGTGAGGACATCACAGCAGACACAAGGGGGTGAGTACAACCTCATTCTGCTGACTTTGTGCGCAGTGGAGGTGTCTGGGTGGGGGAGGAGGGCTGTGGGTATCCCTAGGCCAGGGCAATTTCTGTAGGCTAGGCCCCTCCGTAAGGCATGGCCCTGTGCCCCCACCCCCCACCTCTGTAGGGTGCCAAGTACAGTTATCCATGGCCCTGTGTCATCTATGTGTGCATTTGTCATCCATAGGCTTGTAGGCCATGTCCCACGGATTGAGTAGTGGACCCCAAGTGCGCGGCGTAGTGCAGGGGGCTTCTGTGTCTGTCCTCTCCGCCAACAGTGTCGCCAATGCATGCACTCAATATGTCTTTATTTCCCCCCCCTTTTTTTGTGGTCTTCCTGTTTATGTGTGCATTAGCATCATCAGGCGGAGGAGAAGTGGCATCGGAGCACGAGGGAGCTGCATCCCACATGGCCCTGGAGGGCCATGCAACGGATTCCGAATACACCAGTGGGGCGGAGGGCGAGGGGAGCTCCACAGCGGGGACTCGTGCAGACATTAGTGACACGGACTCGTCCTCTGAAGGGAGCTGCCTTGTGGTGGCGGCAACATCCGTGCCCCCCGCACCAACAGGTACAGCCGCCACCCAGCACACCAGCACCGCCCTCCCAGCAGCCCCTCAGCGTTTGGCCCGTGCTCGCTCACCCAGGAAGGTGGGCATCTCCTTCGCCCCAGGCACCTCAGGCCCTGCCCCTGTCACCCCTGCTGCCCTCAGTGAGGAGGTCATTGACCTCCTGAGGACGCTCATTGTTGGGCAGTGTACCCTTTTGAATGCCATCCAGGGTGTAGAAAGGGAGGTGCACCAGAGTAATGCATACCTGGAGGGCATTCATTCTGGTCAGGCTGCCCATCAGCGATCGTTCAACACTCTGGCCTCAGCACTGATGGCAGCAATTGTCCCTGTCTCTAGCCTCCCCCCTCCAACTTCCTCCACCCATACCCTATCACCTGTACCTCTGCCTATCCCAGACACACCATCAGACCAGCCTGCACACACCTCAACACCCAAGACATAAGCACCACACATCACACAAGCATTCACACAAGCAACATCCACATACAGACATACCAACACCCACTGCCTCCACTGTGTCCCCCTCCTCCTCGTCTCCCTCCTCCCTCCCTGTCACGTCTCCACTCACACCTGCATGCACAACATCTTCAGCCACTACGTCCATCACCAGCACACCCACCAGAACCCCCCGCACATGTGCAGTCACCACCCCCACTACCATTTACACGTCCCCTGTGTCCTCTCCCACTGTGTCTGTGACCCCTCTTCCAAGCTACACAAACGCAGGCAGCCACCCACCCAACAGCCATCCACCTTACAACAGCATCCAGCCCAAGCACCTGCACCCAAAGACACCAGACTGAAGACTCCTACAACCACAACCTCTTCCTCCACTCCCATACCCACTACACCTACTCGTCCCTCTGTTCCTAAATTGCTTTTCCTTTCCAAACTTGACCTCTTTCCAACAACTCCCCCACCCCGTCCATCTCATAGGACTCCAGTCAGCACCTCAGCCACCACAAAAGCGGGACCTATAATGACAGTGTGCCATGGGCTGTGGAGTCCCCCACCCTCAAGGCAAGCCAGTTCAGTAAGGAGCCAAGGCACGGCCAGCCCACCCCCGGTAAAACATCCGAAGATTGTCAGTGGCCGGCGCGAGAGGCCGAAGACACCAGGGACCAAAATCCCTACCATGGCTCCAGCAAGAAGTGTGGTGCCACCTGGCACACCGCCAAAGGTGGGGAAGGGCCACAGGCGAACAGGGAAGGCTGGGAAGGGCAGCACGCAAGACAAGTCAGCCAGCAGCCCAGCTGGCCAGGAGGGCCCCGCCAGCCCCATCCCAGGTGGGCAGGAGTACACCCACAGGCCCGGTACTGCAGCCCAGGAGGGCCCCGCAAGCCCCATCCAAGGTGGGCAGGAGGACACCCACAGGCCCAGTATTGCAGCCCAGGAGGGCCCCGCAAGCCCCATCCCAGGTGGGCTGGAGGACACCCACAGGCACAGTACTGCAGCCCAGGAGGGCCCCGCCAGCCACACGACAGATGGGCAGGAAGGCACCGCCAGCCACAGGTCAGGTGGCGAATGACCTCCATGCCATGGCCGGATCCGCTGAGCTCGACACTCATCCGATGCACCGCTGCACTGGGCACCGCCGCCTCAAGCACCGCTGAACAGGGCACCGCCGTCTCAAGCACCGCTGAACTGGGCACCGCCGTCTCAAGCACCGCTGAACTGGGCCCTTTATCTCAAGCACCGCTGAACAGGGCACCGCCGTCTCAAGCACCGCTGAACTGGGCACCGCCGTCTCAAGCACCGCTGAACTGGGCCCTTCATCTCAAGCACCGCTGAACAGGGCACCGCCGTCTCAAGCACCGCTGAACTGGGCCCTTCATCTCAAGCACCGCTGAACTGGGCCCTTCATCTCAAGCACCGCTGAACAGGGCACCGCCGTCTCAAGCACCGCTGAACTGGGCACTGCCGTCTCAAGCACCGCTGAACTGGGCCCTTCATCTCAAGCACCGCTGAACAGGGCACCGCCGTCTCAAGCACCGCTGAACAGGGCACCGCCGTCTCAAGCACCGCTGAACTGGGCCCTTCATCTCAAGCTCCGCTGAACAGGGCACCGCCGTCTCAAGCACCGCTGAACTGGGCCCTTCATCTCAAGCACCCCTGAACAGGGCACCGCCGTCTCAAGCACCGCTGAACTGGGCACCGCCATCTCAAGCACCGCTGAACAGGGCACCGCCATCTCAAGCACCGCTGAACTGGGCCCTTCATCTCAAGCACCGCTGAACAGGGCACCGCCGTCTCAAGCACCGCTGAACTGGGCACCGCCGTCTCAAGCACCGCTGAACAGGGCACCGCCGTCTCAAGCACCGCTGAACTGGGCACCGCCGTCTCAATCACTTCTGAACAGGGCACCGCCGTCTCAAGCACCGCTGAACTGGGCCCTTCATCTCAAGCACCGCTGAACAGGGCACCGCCGTCTCAAGCACCGCTGAACTGGGCCCTTCATCTCAAGCACCGCTGAACTGGGCCCTTCATCTCAAGCACCGCTGAACAGGGCACCGCCGTCTCAAGCACCGCTGAACTGGGCACCGCCGTCTCAAGCACCGCTGAACAGGGCACCGCCGTCTCAAGCACCGCTGAACAGGGCATCGCCGTCTCAAGCACCGCTGGCCCATTGGCGGAAGGGGCAGGCCCGCCTCTGTGTCGGGCAGGGCTGCACGAAGCACTCTGGGCACCAGTCCCCCTCCAGAACCAGTGGAGACTGTTATCCACTTGTGAGACTGTGGCTTTGCACTCCCCAGGATGTAACAGTGGGCAACCCACCCACTGGAGAGACTTGAGAGACTGTGGCTTTGCACTCCCCAGGATGGAACAGTGGCCATGGAGGCCCCTCGTGGATCTGGCGTCGTGGACTCATCTGGCTGAGGTGCCCCCCCTTCCCTTCCCCCTGAGGTGCCTGTAGTTTTGCTATCTGATGCCCCTGCAGTGTTCTCTCCGTTGGAGTCAGGTATCCTGTGTGGGCTTTGCCCATGTGATTTGGGCCCAGTGGTCCACGGACAATGCCTGCTACAATGATCGGACTTTAAAATTTATGTATATAAAGGTTTTAGATGTGTGATATATTTTTAAGCCAGTGATACAATATATTCCAATGTTTAGAATCATTTCCTTTTGTCTTTGCATTCTTCCTGGGGGTTTGGGGGGTGTAACTCTGAGTTGTTGCTATGCATTGATGTGTGTGTTGTAGTGGGTGAGGGTGGGGGTGGGTGTGTCACGTATGTGTGTCCCCGTAATTTTTTCCATCCCCCTTCCCCTGTGTCGTAGGTGCAGTACTCACCGTTGTCTTCTGCGCCGGCGTTCGTGCTCCTGGTAGAGGAGCAGAAAGACAATCGCTAGAAGGATGTGGAGTTCGGGTTCCATGCTGTCCAGATTCCTCGTGGGGTGTATGGAGGTGAGCGTTTTCCGTTAGAAATGGCTGTTTCCGCCGTGTTTTTATCGGCGGGGCTACCGCCCCGGAAAAGGTGGCGGATTGGTAGGTTGTGATGGGGTGGGCGGTACACTGACTCTCGCCTGTCTGTTGGCGGTGACCGCCGTGCTGTTTGTTTGTCCCGCCGTGGCGGGCGGTGTGTTGAAGTGGCGGTCTCTGTTGGCGGTTTCCGCCAGGGTCGGAATTCCATTTTTTTTACAGCCAGACTGTTGGCGGTTTAGCCGCCCCTTTAACACCGACCGCCAAGGTTGGAATGACCCCCAATGTCTTTAAACTATTCATGAGTTCTGAACCGATAACTAAATGATACCTCAGAGAGCCACTGTTTTTGCTGTCTTTGATGGTAGTATGAGGATGAGAACCTCAGTAAATTTGTATTATGGCATTGGGAAAATGCTATGGTTCTCAAGACGTACGTTCAATATAGGTGAACAAAATATTCACTTTTCTCCATATCTGGTGGAATTTTACTTTTGTTTGTAGTTATGGTGCACTTAACTAAACAAGAATTGTGCAGGTATGGTTACGTAGTTGTATTTGCATGTTTAAGGAAGAAGTGGGATTCTGGACATTTCAAGGTGGAGCAATATGTGAACACTTGCCTTCTTTTACGTTGAAGGATATTTACAGCCCACTTGCTGATAGTAGATCACCATTAAAAGGCATGCACAATGGCTTCCATCACAAGCATTTTCAGTGTAGGATCTGGGAGGGAACGCCTAATTATTACATAGTTTTCCAGGGAAGGGTGTTCTTTGGGAGAAAGACGGCTTCATAGTCAATATTTATTCGCATAACATTCACGCATGGAAAATGTTCAACCGGCTCGAAGCTCTACAGGCCTGATTCACAAAATGTTTTCTATGAGTAGACGATTACACAGCAATTGCTAACATAAATTCAAAATCAAAGTCACCATATTTGTTTGCCAATTTCGGTTATAAACATATGTTTATAGAAAAGAATGTCTTTACTCAACACTACCAGGAAGTGTTTTACAGAAGGATTCCTGACAGTTATGAACAGTTTTACTACATTCTCCTTTTTGGCTAAGAGGCTGTGCCCAAAACATATTATGATCGTATCTTAAACAAATGGATGTATTTAACTCTGGGCTGTTTGTCCCAGGCTGACTGTCCTCCTCTCTTTGAAGTAGGAGATGGAAGCCAGGCAGTAAGCAGTAAATCAACTTTTCTGCACTTTGACACATCACAGGGCATAGCTTTCTAAAGCCATTCATTTCCATTGTGGTTTACAGTAGTATCCAGGCATAGCCCAGTGACGCTTTTAGCTCATGGTTTCGGGCGTTGGAGGCTTCATACCTGCGTGAGGGCAGGCATCTGCCATTTATAGGCATCCATCCCACCCTTTTCCATTTGTCACTCAGTAGGAGTGAATGCATGCACGTCTGGTTTAGTGCCTTGCCCTGGGTAATGGTAAGTGCTAATCTTGGGTTTTTTCTATTATGCTGAGACCCCTTGTCACCTTAACCTCCCCCACTTTGACACCCCAGGCCCTGGCTGCAGATCGCTGGAACCTTCAGAATTGAAGCTGCTGTATTTGCTTCTCCGCTAGATGAGTAGGGTTCTGATTTCCCTTGCAAAGTTTATCCACATTTCCCAGTCAAGCTCGAAGCGAGAAATATTTGCTTACAGGAAAGGCAGTTATCTGCTTTATGGGTTAAAACTGGCCCTGTCTTCATGCCCTTAACAATACTGCCAAAAACATGGATTCATTTGCAAACAATGAATGTTAATAACATTAAGGTAAAGTGTCAGTAATTTGTTCCTCTCTTTTTTCACATTTTACTTAATGTTGCATTCACCAAAAGAGTTAGCTGTTTCATCATACTCTGCTTCTGTATTTTTTCCCTGCATTTTATTACTCTTGCATAGTGAATACTTTGACTTGCACCAGGTGTTTATGAGGGGCTTTGATTGAGAGCTCTGGTGCTGAGGCTGAAGGCAAATCAAAGTGCCTGTCAATGTGTTGGTGCCTTTGCAGAGCACACAGAACAATGTTCATGTATTCCAGCTACAATTGAAATTCCGTGTAAATGTGTGCAAAGGTAGTGCAAAGAGGTCAAAATATTTAGAAGACAAAAGCAAAAGAAAATAAAGTGTGAATGAGTGCCATGTATGTTTGAGATGGTGAAATAAGGGAGATGCAAGCAAGTGCATTCAGGACACCGTGAAAAGAGGGTGCTGAAGAGGAAAGAAAGGAGATTGGAAACTTGCAGGTGGATGAGATGTGCAGAGAAAAGGGTCATACATATCTAACATGAAGCACACATAACTGAAGGCCATATTCCTTCCACAGGCCTCAATAATATTTAATTCATAGTCTCACAATTTCATATGTTAATTATTCATAAGAAATCTTTGTTATCACTCATTTATCTTAAACTGATAACAACCATTGACAAAGCCGATAGGACTGACAAGATTTAGGTGTATGTCACTTGTTATGTTATATTTTTGGATGCAATAACATATCAGAGAGAAACTAAAATGCAGGTCGGGTGGCACACTGAGGGAATCACAGAAATGTATTTTACATGTCCCTTATAGAGAGCCCCCACTTTTTTCATCCCACTTAAAGACCTGTCTACACGTATTTCTGTATGACTGATTGCAGCCAGCAGCTGTGGGTGCTTCCTTATGCCTGGTTAGAACATTTATTTTCCCAAAGTTGATGTTACATGCAGTGCAAGAAACTGTACAAGCACACACTTTAAAGGGGCTGAAGTTATTCTTGCAGTAAGATATGGGGCAGTTTTTAATGTGTTTAATATTTCTAGGCTATACATTCACACTGCTTTATAAACCTTGCTCTCTCACTAAATTCGTTTGCTTTCAAATGCATCATTTTCCTCTTCGACATTGACAACATTTTGGGAGGAAAAGAGCAAGGGAGCTGGCAGGTTGCAAAAGTAGTACATGAAGTAACTAGGTAGTGAAAGAAGGTTGGAAGAAACAGAGGGGGTCATTCTGACCCTGGCGGTAAAGCCACAGTCAGAAAAGGGGAACCGGAGGTTTCCCAGCGGTTTTCCCTTGGCCCAGGGAATCCTCCATGGCGGCGCTGCTTGCATTGGATTCTGTGCTTGGATTCTGACCCCCTTCCCGCCATCCCGTTCCTGGCGGTTGTTACCGCCAGGAACAGGATGGCAGGAACGGGTGTCGTGGGGCCCCTGGGGGCCCCATAATGATTTTCTGTGTCTGCACTCCGCTGGCTCCATTTGGAGCCGGCTTCATCGTTGCTGGTTCTTTCCCGCTGGGCCGGCGGGCGGCCTTTTGGCGGTCGCCCTGGGGGCCCCTGCACTCCCCATGCCACTGGCATGGGCAGTGCAGGGGCCCCCTAACAGGGCCCCATAATGATTTTCAGTGTCTGCTTTGCAGACACTGAAAATCGCGACGGGTGCCACCCCAGCAACTCCGCCGGCTCCATTTGGGGCCGGCTTCATCGTTGCTGGTTCTTTATCGCTGGGCCGGTGGGCGGCCTTTTGGCGGTCGCCCGCCGGCCCAGCGGGAAAGCCAGAATGGCCGCTGCGGTTGGAATGACCACCAGAGTCTTGGTTATGGGCGGCTTTTATATGGTTTGAATATAATGAGTTCCAGGTATCAATAATTGATTTCAGGTGTATGTACTTACTAATTAGTGTGCCGTGTATTGTTTATACGTCTCTCAGCCCTGAATGCCGAGCCTTCTCTCCAAATGCAGAGCCTCCACCTTGAGTGCAGAGACTCTAACCCAAGTGCAGAGACTCAGCAGTCATAAAGTTACTCATCAAAAATGCCTTTGTGAATACTATAAAGTTGTAAACTTACAATAAAGTGTAAACCTGCACAAACATGTAAGTTTGACCTTCATGAATATGACCCTTGGTGAGGATATAGGAAAGGCATTTAACCATTGAGAAAAATATGTACTCCAGGGAAAAAAAAGAAAGAACTTAAAAATGTATGTACTCTGGTCTGCATTTTTCCAATATGCAATTGTAAGCAATGTATGAATATGCATTGGAAAATTGGGAGTCAGAAGAAATGTTTACATGACATGCTCAGCTGTATGCATGAAAACCTGTGCCTGGACCAGCATTCTATGTGTACTATTAACAAGTTTGTGAAGGTATGAAATTTGCACAGATGACCTACTTTTCTTTATGAATGGTGCCCCAGGTGAGGTGATTAATGTTGTATTTTCAAACAGTTTCTCACCACAGCTCACCAAATGCAAGCACAGAAGGTTATCATAAAATGGAGATACCCCATTAATTGACAAACACCTTTCAGTGTTTACCATGCGAGAAGAGGTCTTTCTCATTGCTATCCACCAACAACCTAGAATTCTTCACAATCAGCAAGTGTCTTTATTCCTTTTTTTTCAGGAAGAGCCTCTTTTATAAGGGACATATAACTAGAAGTAACCTCTACAATTGACTACACAATATGAACCACAATGAAAATAATTATTCTTTTTGTAGATAAATCTATCTTACCTTTATTGAGGCTGAGGCACCCAACAAGTCAAAAAAGATCTTCAACTAACCCGGTGCTCTGAACACAATTAAATTGCAACTTAAGAACACCACAATTAACTACTTGAGCTCAATGAATGCAAAAGTTCAATGGAGTTTACCATTGGTTTGGTTTTGAGAGTTAGAAACTGACATGACTACAACAACCATGAAGGCCTGTTGCTGTAACTCAAAACAAGAGTGTCTTGTGCTCCTGCCCATTTTCACTTGCTTGCCATGTCACAACTGATACTCACCATAAAGGAATGTTTGTTATTTGCCTTTGCCCTCTCCCATGTCAAAACCACCCCACCTCCCAAACCAAAAGGACCTCTTCCACACCCAATCCATCCACTCCACATCAAAATCCTCCCCTGTGAAACCTGATCCCCTACCACTAAACCCAGCCATACCCCACAGAAAACCAAAACCCCTCCCAAAAACAAGGATCACCCCTCCCAAAGACAGAACCACCCCTCCCAAAACCAAGGACACCCCTCCCAAAGTCAGACTAAACCCTCCAAAACCAAACCCACCCATCCCAAAATCAACACCACTCCTCCCAAATAACATAATTGAGGTGCTTGGACTGTCCACTGGATGCCTCTTCTGGGGAAAGTCCCCATGGCAGTATCATGAGAGGCAAGTTTACTGGCACAGCAGTGTGCTGGACCACACATTGTTATCTTATACTGTGCATTGGCCTTCACTTTACTACATGTTTTAATTGTTTAGAATAAAACACAATTGCTAGTTTTATTGCATATTAGTCCTGTCATTACCTTTCTACCATTTTGATGTTCATGGAAACTTTGAAATATATGACTACAGTTGTATTTGTTTCACCCTGATCGATGAACCATTTGATGTGGTTGGTATGGACTGATCTTGGGACCAAAGCTGGAGTCACGCGGGACAAGGGAAAATGTTCAACAAATGGATATGTGGGTATAATCCTAATAGGGCTGACATTCCATTGGGTGGTATTTCATATGGTAAGTATTTCACCTTGGCTTGGCCAATGTCACCATCATTTGGGTTGCATTTCTCTCTATGATGTAGGTTGGGTATGTGTGTGCAGTCTGCACAAGTTAGAAATGTGTTTATCCACACATGGAGGGTGTTGAAGCAGCAGCAGTAGGTGTATGATCGGTTCCATGGGGACACAGGATGTATGAAGCTGAGTACAGGTGAGTTTATTGCTTAAATCCCTCCCTTTCCACCAGTTCAGAAGTGGTGGTTGGACCGCCATAGTCACATCGGCGGTAATGCACTTTGTAATCGGTGTGGCCGTAACACTGGTGGTCCACACTCTAAGAGACGCATTGCCCTATCCCATCACCTCCGCAGTCAAGATTTTCTGGCGGTGTTGATGGGATATAGGAGGTCTTCTGTCTATGTAACCACATGCATCATAATACAGTGGTCTGACCGCCAACACTGCGTTGGTGAATCTGACAATGCTGCCACTGTGGTACCAAGACTGTCAAACTCGTAATCAGGCACTTAGTTTCTATACAAGACACTTCTGTATTCACTTGTGCACTCCGAAGTAAGAATATAGGACTTGCTTCATATGCTGGTGGAGAGGGAACTCCATTGAAATAGCGATTGAGTTCCCTTTCTGCTAACACAGTGGGCCACCTGCCTGATTTGGAAACGGGTGGGCCTTACATTTGGCCTTGGTGGAGACTGCTCCGTCTATACCATAGCCAAGCTTCTCTGATGGCCCAGCAGACATACAGATATTTTTACTGTACATCACCACTATCCAAAATCCTGGCAGTAAGGGGCAGTAAAAAAGAAATAATGCCTCTTCAGTCATGGGAGATTACTTCCATGGTGAGGGGTCTGTCTTATTTTCAAAAAGAAAATGCTGTTTTGAGATTTTCATCGTTTTGAAAATAGAAGAAAACTGTTTGATGCAAGGCTCCATTATGTTGATGGAGCACTGCACCCAACAGCGAAATGCATTGACCGGAACAGTTGTGATGGCAGTCATTTTTAAACCTAGCAGTCGGGACCTTTGCCAAGGCTATAAAAGATTTTACTCTGTCACCCTAGCAGAACAAAGATGTGACCACTAAAATATAAATTGGGCCCATAGTTACATACACCACATTACAAAACTCCCAAAAAACATAAACAATCCTGCCCCTTCTACAGTACAGCATAATGTAGCCTTTTTCATGTTTGCAGTATATAAATAAACATCCTTACATATAACATACTTATGTAAAATTACTCATCAGTATGAAGGACGGTGCATCTGAAAATGAAATTCAATCAATAAAAATTGCAACACATCTTAATTGACAAGGATTACATGCAGAGATATGGATGAAAAAAAGGACCTTAACAATATGGCTATTAATAGATGTCTTTCAGTTTTGGATGACAATGGAAATTCTGATCTACCTAATATGGAAAACAATCGAAAGACACCACCAGCAATAGTTCTGATCTGGAAGTGCCAACATTTATTTTTATCATGGCGCTCAGAGTCATACACTCAAGGCAAACCATTAACTGGATTTTCTCCAGGAGTATTGAAAGTATTACAAGCTAGGTTACAAGGTATGTTTTATGTTAATATTTTTTAACTATTGAAACAGGTGCTTTTGCTGTAGTTTCACTATCCATGAAGCTTATGCAGTTTCATAAAAGTTCTTAATGTATTATTATCTATGCATTTCGGAAAACCATTTCCCTTAAGAAGGAGAAGTGTTAACACAAATGATATCAGTGTTTTAGTTTTATTACAGGAGACCACCTTAGCAAATGTCTTGCAAAGGTTACATTCTTAATATAAATATTCATATCATTAGTGACCAATACCGATTACAAGCCGGTGTCAATGTTGTGGGCTGTTTCCAGCTGGGCCACTGGGCGGAGACCTAGCGGGAAACTCGTAATAGGGGCCACAGGAAGGTCACCGCACTGGCGGTAACCTGACTGCTGGAGTTTGCCTGGTGGCCTTTTCTGCCCGCCAAACTCATAATGAGGGCCTAAATGTTGATCGATAAATAATGTTTCTTCACATTATATAGAAACTCAGCTATAGTATGCATAAAACATATATTTCAAAATTAGAAACATTTTATTGTTAAGAAGATAAAATAATAAGGACAAATAATAATATTGTTTAACAGCATTGAAGACAAAAGTTGTAGAAAGGAGTTGCATTCAGATTAACATTTTGTTTAGAAAGAAAAAATATAGATATATTTTAATACAATTACAAATGAAAATCTGTGTGTATATATTGTTGTCACATTTTTATATAATAGTAGTTACATAAAAATGTATGTAAGAATTGATTTTGAAATTCTATTTCACTGGCATTTTGTTTTCACTTAAAATCCATTGTTTAGCTGTTAGGTCATTTCTAAAGAGGAATGTAAACCCTTACTGGGGCACCTTGGTGCTAGAGAAAATCCAAAACTACTTAACACTGTTGAATTATGAATGGTAAAATGAAAGTAGGAAAAAGGAGCTACAAATTAGTTCTGAACATGAGACAGCTAAGCCTTCAATAACTTCTTGAGTTTACGTGAGTCAGATTTTCGACATACAGACAGAGCCGTAATCGAGAAAAAACAGCCACCCATTGTTTTTCAGGCGCAGACAAGATTAATAATCCTGTGCTGTGCCCACTGGGAAGCCCATCTGACTGGATGTAAAAGATGGTTGGCATCTAAAAATTCCGACAGCTGATAGAATCCCACCTTCTTCAGTAGATTTGCTTTATAGGATAGCTGAGGGCTGGACTAATAGTTTGATGAATTTTCGGTGTCCAAGGAAGGTTTCTTGAGCAAAGTGGGCCACACACACTATTGTAAAGGCATTGTGACCAAAACCTTTGGAAAGTGAAGCATTATAAAAAGGCACTAGCCCACATAGAAGTTGTTTATGAAGCTGTGCAGATAAAGGATGTGAAGGAGAGCCAGAACACTAACCTGAAGAGGCAAAGGTGTTAAATCCACTTTGTTGAAAGGGGGAGAGCCAGATGGAGTGACTACCAGACTTTTGATTGGAGATAAAACAGATAACATGAAGTGACTGAGTTTGAGAGGCTTTGATGGAGACAAGTTAGTTAGCAAAAAAGTCAGTGGGCACAAAGTTCTCCAATAACTGAGACAATAGCTGTAGTTGCACTAGGTACATGAACATTTTTATTTGAATTAAAAATATTTTTACTAATGACTTGCTTCTAAATGTAGTCGCAATTTATGAGAAATCCCCCTTTTTGTCTAATCTATTTATTTTCTGCCTGCCTGTTATTAATGATTTTTTAACGCTATGCTGGAGTACTTTGTCAGTCTCCAGGGTATGTTCCCTGGCTGCTAAAAACATGGCAATGTTGACTAAGCCCCAACTGGCATGGCGATCTTTCCAATAACACCATAGTATTTGGTGCGGTAAAATACTACAATGGCATGGAAAGCTGAATGTCACCTGTGGATCGCAGCACCTATTGTGCCATCAATTAACAAAAATAACATAACTCCAGGACAACATGTGTAGCTTAACTGCTGTAGCTGTTAGATCTGCGGGCAAACATGTCAAAATAATATTTTCTTGACAGGTAAGATATCTACTTTTAATTCTTAAATAAGTCACCCCCAGAGTAGACCTTGCAGTCCAAAATATAGGGCATCTAGAATTCTGAAGCGGTGTATACAAGAATTTAGTGTTGGCATATTCCTACAATGATCAGCCACCAAATGCTATGTTTACTCTACAGGCCTGTAGATATTCCTATGAGGAAAACTAAATAGCAAATAAAATATTATTTTATATAACTTAGGTTTAAGATACACTACAGAAATTATTCAATCACTGTTTTTAATATTTATTTAAAAAACTCAATTTAATCGTGATGTTACATTTTTGATAAACACATTGGAAAAGTAACTTTCAAAAGGTTTAACTTTATGTTCCTGAGACTCCTGAAGACTAATTAGCATTAGCCTTCTAGCAACTGACCCCTGTTAGTGCTTCTCCTTAATAAGGTGAGCAAACTGCTCCCAGCTCAGAAGTATTGACTTAGGCCTTTTGGTAAGGAGACTTGGTTGTGAGGTACATGATTCCTCTCAGCTGGGAGTTGCAGCTGGGTAGGGGTCAGTACCTTAATTAATTTGGCAGGGACTAAGGTGATACCTGCCTATTCATAATTAAGCGCTAGTGGAGACATGAGGAGGAGAAGCATTTGTACCCTGGGCCAACTAGAGGTAGCCTGGCATTAATCCATTAGAAGGAGGAGCTGATCCCAGAACCATTTGATGTGGTTGAGGGGGAGGGGGATTGCTCATTTCCCTGTCCTCACTTCTGCTGGGATGCCATGAACCTCCAAGGGCAGAAGGGTGCAGATGTGTTGGAATGTACTCACAATAGTGCACTGTGGGATAGTTTATAGCAAGGGAAACAAGATGTGCTGCAAAAGTGAGAAGAATTTCCCCTTTTTTTCACATTAGTTAGGAAGTGCCCAGGACTCACTGTGACCCACTGACTAGTGAATCATGTAAAAATGGCACCTTACCCAGATGTCATTAGATCACCTTCTGGACCTGTGGAAGTACAGGTCTGGACTGCTATATGTGTCCAGTGTAGAAACTTGAGATTACTGGCCTGCTTCCACTTGTACCAGAAGTGAGAAGTGGACTCCAGTGTCAGTTGACTGGCCTCACATGTGACCCAGGAACACAACAAGCTACAAGAGGCATTTTTCCTGCATTGAACGGGTGACCTGCAGCAACTGGAGTTATATTGGACACTGCCTGCCCTCACTTCCTGCTTGAGGAATGCCCCCTAAATGCTGCTCATGACATCCTGGGACACTTGGTAGTGACCAAAAGAAACTGCTACAGAAAGTCTGAAAGGTTGGGACTTAGAAAATGTAGGTCTAGTTGGATGCAGATTCCAGGCTTGCCCCCTCTGGAGAATTCTGAGCTCGAATAAAGAGAAGACCTGATTTTTAATTTCCCGTCCACCTTATTACAAGTGCCATACGATATACTGCACTTGTAATAAGGCAGAAGGGATGTCCATCAATTATGTGGCTTAGTAATGTGTCCACTAAGCCCAATAGAAATCTTGACTGGGTAAAGGCATAAAAAGTATCAGATTGACACGAAGAATGTGACAAGATTGAAACTGAATTTATCCACTCAAAGTTCTTTCCAACAACATCAGTGGTATCAGGAGGAGCTCATGCAGTGGCTTTCTGACTTTGAGAGGATGTTGCTGGATACAACCTTCACCTTTGCCCTGGTAGAGGATTTCAAGTTCCATTTCTGAGACTAAGGGCCTGATTTAGAGTTTGCCAGATGGGCTACTCTGTCACAAACATAATAGATATCCCGTTTGCTGTATTACAATTACCAATGACTATTATTCAAGTGTAATATGCTAAACAGGATAGCCGTCATTTTTGTAAAATAGTCAGTCCCTAAGTAAGAATGCAAAAATTTTGCCTGGTCCCCCAACTCAGTATATCTAGCATCTGCTCCTTTGAAGTCAGCCTGACTTCAATCTAGGTCATGGTCAACCATGAACAGGAACTTTTTAGTGGTGCTTTATTTTTCTTGCCACTTTTAGCAATATTTCAGTGGTGCTATGAAAGCTTCTTTGGTTCAATATGTCTTAATGCTTTGGCAATTCTTTTGCTTGTGATCATGTCTATCCTCTGTGTAACATGAATACAATTAGAGATGGATAGCATGCAAAATGGCATGAGCAAAAGTGATAAAAGTATTTTGAGTCTTTCTTATGGTCTGCTAAACCCATTTTTAAAACCCATCTTGGATCCTTGAGAAAGCAAACACAAATAGGCAGAGGCGAAGACTTATAAGGGTACTGCACATGTTGAGAACACAATTTCATTAGTTCACATTCAATTGCAGTATCAGTGCTCTGTGCAGCAAAGTGAACATTTTGAAACATTTTCCTCATATCCTTGGGCAGTATTTGTTTTGGCAATACAAATGTCAAACTCAGCCACTCAAGCAGTGTTTTGTGTTATGAATTTTTCCATAGAATGAAATTAAACAGTTTGCTTAAACTCTGAATTTTAAATGTACTTTCAAACTTTAAAACTTTTTTTTACAAAAATGTATGGGATGGACTAACCAGCAATACAATAATTCACAATAAATAGTCAAGTAAAAATGTTTGACATAATCCTCTGAATACAAAATGCAAATGAACTATTTTCGAATATCTAAAGTGGCAGCGCATAAAAAACTCCATTATGTTACTACATCAGAATATGTAAATTTCCCTCAATGATGCAAGCAATTAATCAATTGAATTCTCCTAATTTTTAACTTTCATTCTGAAAACTTGGGACTACTTAGAGATTTTCAGTATGTAGTAGCAAGAACGGGCTATCAACAGGGATGTAATACTTTTTTTTACATAACTTGATTGTTTGAGAAGTCTAAAAAGCCTATATGTTGCGGCGGAATGTGAATACCCAAACCTTTGCTTGTCTCTAAAAATATCTGATGCCAAAATTCAGTTACCACCTCACACATTCACACATCCAAAACATACGTAGTCAGTCTCCTATACAATTGCATTTAGGACAGTTATTTAAAATAACCAGGGATATTTTATTAAATGTGCTAGGAGTAAGGCAGAGCATGCAACCGTTAAAAGGTAGCATACTATGGAAATTGGTTCATTTTATAATAGTGTGATTTAGGGGCATATTTTAAAGCCCCTTGCACCGCTGGTGCTTCCTCTTTTTTGAGGTTCCAGCGGTACAGAGTGCAGACACATATCTTCGAGGTCAGGGAGGTGTTCCGTGAATGTTGCAGTGGGTTTTCCCACCCAACACCCAAGAGTTATTACGCACTCCGAGATTTACATGGATCTGTAAACTTGTTAATGAGTCAAAAATCTATGCTTCCCCAGGGCAGGTGCAATGAGGAGAAATTTCTATTTTCTTCTCGCTGTTGCCACTTTCTATGCATTCTGCATTCTGCACCACAAATAGAAGGAGGAAAACGACTCTCTGGATTGTTTTTGTGCAGGAAGGTTGCCCTTCCTGCACAAAAACAATCCTACCAACAACGCAGACAACCTTGCACCATGGTGCAAAGATGCCTGCATTGGTGCTAGACATCAAATTGTGCACCAGCGCAGGGGGAAAGGACGATGAATTTCTGCCCACTCAAATTGACATTGGGCAGCACACCAGAAAGACTTGCCCGCTGCCCTACGCCAATTTCCTGAAAATGCGTCTATTAGTTTATAATAATCATGCTATTTTTTAATATCTAAATTGACTTCTGCTGCGTTGACCAATGGTGAATGATCTCATTCCATACCGTGGTTGTCACAAATTGAAGCTCTTTAATGTCAGAGTTTGTGACCTAAAAAAAACAATTCATTAGGTCAGTGGTTCCAGACTTGTGGTCCAGGGATCCCTGGGGGTCTGTGAAGTCTCCTCAAGGGGTCCACAACTGCTTTGAAAATTAAATATTATTAACAGATTAGGTCTCAGTCGGGGGTCCCTGGATTCCAATAATGATTCTGTGGGGTTCCCCAGATTCCAGGAATGATAAATGGGGGTCACAGAGGTCCAAAGGTTGTGAACCACTGAATTAGGTAAATCTTCTGTATTACCTATATTGCCACCAAATAGAGTAGAAAAGGATATTCACAACTGCTGAAATAATAGCAATCCCCATTTGAGACCTTCGCATAAAATAATGTTTGAATGTTTTTTATGAATTAACAATAACAAATTAACTTAACTTAATTGTTGCATTTTTCCATCCATTGTTCCATCCACTGCAGAGGAAGCCTCAGTCAACATGTTACCTTCAGACTTAGAAACTTTTTTGGAGCTTTTTGTCTCCGACCTCGAAAGACCTTTAATGGCAAGCCGATTTTGATGCTACATCATAGAATTGTCTTTCCACAAGACCCTGGTGAAATCCTGTAAGCCTGGGGCTCTGGAGCTTTTCAGCAGATGAACCTGCAAGTCCAGCCGGGTCATGATCGACGTTGGGCGCCTTAACTCACAACATCAGGTCGGTTCACTTATGGAGCTCTTTTTCAGAGCTGCAATAAACTTCTCCAGACTTCTGGATCTTCTTCCAGAAGTTCTTTCAAGGTTCTTTAGGTGTCCACTTCTCACCCCAAGGTTCCAGAAGCTCTGATATGCTCCTTGAGGTTTTGGAGTTCAACTCCCAGAATGCACTTGACTCAAGTTAAAAAATGGCCACTGGTTAGCTGGGTTATTTTTGCAGGAATTGTCTCAGGGGACTCTGGTCAGCTCATTTCTACTTGCAGCGCCACTTTCCATGTGCCCCTTAGAGCCCCCCTGCCACCACCATGTTTGAACCGTATCTAAGATGGCACAGGGTAGGAGGCAATAGCATCAACATTTTTGACACTATTGATGTACTGTTCAGGGTTACCACCAACATTTTCGTACTTAACAGTACATAGGGGCCCATTGTAAACAATGGTGTGCCCTCTTTTAACGCCTGCTCCGAGCAGTCATTAAAAGTGCAGAAAATAATGACGCAAAGAAATGTCTTAGATTTCTTTACATCATTTTTTTGCCCCAGCCCCCACCACGGGGGAACACCCCCTTTGCATACATTATACCTGGTGCAGGCATGATATAGCGAAAAAGGGTTACAGAGTGGCGCAATCCATGTATTGTGTCACTTTGAAAATATGGCACAGGGAAAAGATCACGTTAGCGTAAAAAATGGCGCTGAACTGGCGCTCGACCCTCTTAAATCTGGGCCTAAATGCTTTAGACGATTATCTTTTAAGTTAAGCCAAACTGCTTAAGGGCCAAACGACCAGGGGTCCAGCTGGGATTAATTTATTGAGATCCAGACAGAACCTAGTGGGTGTTTGTGGCCTATTGCTATGTGTAAGTACTTACCTGTCCTTACCAGTGATCCACTTTCCAACATTGTTGGTGTACGGTGGTGGGATCGAGTATTTGTGTTTAATATCACAGTACAGTTTTAAGTGAAGCAAATAAAAAATCCTCTAAATTCTCCTAGTGCAAAAATAGTTCTTAATTTTTAATTTGGACTAATTTTTTTTTTTTAAATGTTAAAGTTTTCTACATTTCTGATTCAATTTTTGAAAAGTTTTTTTTTGTGTGTGACACAAAACCTAAGGGATACCATTGAGTTTGATCTAACTAGCCTAACCACACTCACTGTAGTTTAGCTTGGGGGTTGTGTGCTGAGAGAGGGTTGCATGTAGCCACTAATATCAGGAAAAACAAGCTGATTAAATCCCTTACAGCATGGGCTGAGGCCTAGGAGTTAGGCAGAGAGGAAAGTCCAGTAGGAGGGGAGGGGGAAGATACAAGGTCCAACCTCTCAAGGGAGGGAGGACGTCTACACCTCAGTGATAAGGAAGAAAAGAGGTCATCAATACACACAGTCACCAGGGCCCTGCCTACAACTAGCTAGGGTAGGGATCCCCTCAGAAGGAAAGAACCTGTCCCTCAGAAAGAGAGAACTTCAAGCCCATCTGGCTTATATAGCTCTATAAGCAGATACGTTGGCCCTGGAGAAGAAACAGTGGGCAAAAGAAGAACAATGAAATTGGCAGTGAAGAAGATAATGAAATGTCCAGGGGTGACAAGTATTGTCCCAGGTTACCTAAGGGTTTGGTTCCTGTATACTAAGAGAGGGATGACTTAGATAAATGGCTGGCAGCCTTTGAAAGGACTCTCAAGAAGAGAAGAGATAAGCTTCAGTGCTGGGGATCACTCCTATGGGGTTTATCCCAGTATCTGGGAGGGATAGGCTTCTGACACTAGGGGAAGAGGAGACAGATTCCTATCCCAAGATGAAATTGTCTCACCCAGAAGTTCGATCTGACCCAAGAGCAATACATAATTAAGTTAAGGGACACCCAGAAGGTCAATACCCAGTCTTGGGTTGACAGCTCGGAAGAGGCACTAGAGTGCTGGATACAGGGTAACAAGGTAAGTATCTATGAGGGGCTATACAATTTAATTATGAAGGAGCATCTTCTAACTAATTGTGTGGGAGAGAGATTATGTCAGTATCTAGTGAATTTTACGTTGACCAAGCCCAGGGAAATTGGGGAGGCAGCAGATGAGTGGTTAAGGACCAGAGATACCAACAAACCCTCAGGGGTGATCAGAGAAATGGAGGAAAGGGCTCTTCCCAGAGGAAAGCCCAGGTGAAGGAAGATAAAAAATCCAAGGGGTCTTAACAAGATTTCCCAAATTCTGCACAGGTGCACAGTGAGGGGGACCACTGAGGCAAGCCATTTCTAGGGGGAGAGGTTATCAGGGGAAAATTATGATCCTGCTAAGGCAGGCAGGAAAGTTCCAGGAACTTGCCAATGCAGAGAGGTTCTTTGAGTGTCACCAGCCTGGACACAAAAGAGGGGATGCTATCTGCTAAAAGAAGCCCCCTACTGGTGGGCAATCCCACGGGATTGCTAGTGTAGGTGTGGGGGTGGATGTTGGCCCAGGGTTGGGGTCAGGATACCCAGAGGTCGCCTTAATGGTTGTGAGTGAGGTGTATATTGCAGCCATGGCCACCTTACCTCCCAGCATGAAGAGGAATAGGCAGAGGCCTATTGTCAATGGGAATCAGATGGAGACTTTGAGGGATACAGGAGACAGTGTGACTATGGTAACAGAAAAACTGGTTTCTCCAGAGCAGGTCTTACTTGGTGTATTCCACCTGGTGACTTATGCAGACATCAGAACCAAGCTACATCCCATGGCAATGGTGAGCAGCTTAGAATTAGGAGGTGTGACTGGCCCTGAAAAGGTAGTTGTTGCTTCTGCCCTCCCAGTAGAATGTCTACTGGGAAATTATCTGGAAGCATCTGAATGGTCAGAAGTGGAAAGAAGGGTCCATGCAAAGATGCTGGACCTCCCTGAATGTGTGTGTGCGGTGACCAGGTCACTGACTGCACAACAGGGAAGTGCTGGACACTTGGATCCTGGAACAATGGGCTGAGACTCCAAGAGCATGAGAAAGGGCAGAGGGTCTGGCTTGCTAGCCCAAGAGGTTACAGAGGTACAGGAGGAATCAAATCCTGAGGGTTGGAATCTGACCTATGAGGGAGGGACCCTTCCCCGGCAAGCTCTAACTGACTTGGCAGAATTCCAAGGGGCAGGTGGACCCACCGGAGAAGACTTGTGCCAGGGGCAAAGAGATTGTCCCACTCTTGAGGCCTGAGGGATACTGCCTCCAGGCAAGAGCAGGGGTATGTCAGTGGACCCCTCAGTGTTTATTGGGAAGATGGAGTCCTCTATACTAAGGAAAGGGGCCCCAAGCCAGGGGCAACCAGGAGAGAGGTGGTCCCCCATAAGTACAGGGAATTCCTCCTCACCTTAAGTCATGACACTCCCTGGGCAAGACATTTAAGGCAGACCAAGACCTTGTACAGGCTGGTCAGCCATTTTCATTGGCCCCATATGTCAGTAAAAGTAAAACAGTTTTGTAGCTCCTGGATCACCTGTCAGGCCAGTGGCAAGACAGGGGTAAGCCATAGGCTTCCTTAATACCACTGCAATTGGTTGGGACTCCCTTTGAGAGGGTGGGGATTAATATTGTTGGTCTCCTAGACCCACCAATTGCCTCAGGCAACAGGTACATTTTGGTGGTAGTGGACCATGCCACCAGGTATCTGGAGGAAATAACCCTCAAGACAGCCACTGCTCCCACAGTGGCTAGAGCCCTGGAGTGGCTATGGCCCTATATTCAACACAGTGGGCTTTCCCATGGAGTTATTTTCTGATAGGAGCACAAAATGTGGGATGGATGTGGTGTTACTTACGAGTTCACCACCCTAAATCATCCCCAGACCAATGGTCTGGTAGAAAGATTTAACAAGACCCCGAAGGGAATGATTATGGGTTTGTCTGACAAAATTAGGAATAGATGGGATGTTCGCCTCCCATGCCTGCTCTTTGCTTACAGGGAGGTACCCCAGAAGGGGGTTGGTTTCAGCCCCTTTGAGTTACTGTTTGGGCACCCTGTAAGAGGCCCATTGCACTTAGTGAGAGAGTCTTGGGAAAAGCCTCTCAAAATGTCCAAACAGAATGTGCTTGATTATGTGCTAGGCCTGCGGTCACGTACAGCACAGTACATGAAGCAGGCAAGCAGCTACCTGGAGGCCAGCCAAGAGCTCCTGAATCTCTGGCATAACCAAAAGCTACCATGCCTGAGTACCAACCAGGTCAGATGGTGTGCGTTTTTGAGCCCCTGGATCCTAGGGACCTCCAGATGAAGTAGAATGGGCCATACCCCATTACGGAGAAAAAAGGTGAGGTAACCCACAAGGTAAACCTTTGCACCCACAGGAATCCCCATAGGATCCTGCAGGTAAACAGACTGAAACCCCACCAAGACAGGACAGACTTGACCATGCCTTTTGTTACAGATGAGGGACAAGAGGAGGACAGTGAACCTCTACCGGACCTTCTGTCCACCAACACACAAGATGGGTCAGTGGAGAGAGTAGTACTCTCCCCCAAACTGACAGCCCAGCAGCAAAGAGACTGCAGAAAAGTGTTAGAGCAGTTTGTTGGGTTGTTCTCCCTGACCCCTCAACTCACCAATTGGTGTGTCCATGACATTGGCACTGATGACAGCTTACCTGTCAAAAATAAGTTGTACAGGTTGTCAGACCAGGTTGAGCCAACATCAAAGCTGAGGGAGCTAAGATGTTGCAGTTATGGATAATTGAGCCCTCTGACAGTCCTTGGGGCAGTCCAGTGGTGCTGGTACCCAAACCTAATCCCCAGGATGGGAAAAATGAGTTAAGATTCTGCATAGACTACAGATGTTTGAATGCAGTTGCTAAGACTGATGCTCACCCCATACCTAGACCTGATGAGCTCATTGATAGGTTGGGGGTTGCTAAGTTTCCGAGCGCATTTGGGGGCATATTTGTACTCCGTTTGCGCCAGAATTGCATCGTTTTTTTTTACACAATTTCGACGCAAAACTAACTCCAGATTTATACTTTGGCGTTAGACGCGTCTAGCGCCAAAGTCCATAGAGTTAGCGTCATTTTTTAGCGTGGACACCTACTTTGCGTTAATTATATGCAAGGTAGGCGTTCCCGTCTAAAAAATCGACTCCGAGGCATGTGCGTCGGATTTATACTCCCGGGCAAAATTCACGCCCGGGAGTGGGCGGGTCAAAAAAAATGATGTACGGCTGCTTTTGCGCCATTTTTTAGCGCCTGCAAAAGGCAGGCGTTAAGGGACCTGTGGGCTCTGAAGGATCCCAGAGGTGCCCTCCCAGGCCCCCAGGGACCCCCCCTGTCACCCTTGCCCACCCCAGGAGGACACCCAAGGCTGGAGGGACCCATCCCAGGGACATTAAGGTAAGTTCAGGTAAGTGTTTTTTTTTATTTTTTTTTGTGGCATAGGGGGGCCTGATTTGTGCCCCCCTACATGCCACTATGCCCAATGACCATGCCCAGGGGACAGAAGTCCCCTGGGCATGGCCATTGGGCAAGGGGGCATGACTCCTGTCTTTGCTAAGACAGGAGTCATTTCTATGGGGGTTGGGAGTGAAAAAAAATGGCGCAAATCGGGTTGAGGCGAAAAAATTGCCTCAACCTGACTTGCCCCATTTCTTGACGCCCAAGCCCCATATCCCCTACGCCGGCGCTGCCTGGTGTACGTTGTTTTTTTAACGCACACCAGACGGCGCCGGCGGTTACCGCCGCCGGCTAACGTCATTCAATAAATACGGCGCCCTCATGGCGCTTCAGAATGGCGTTAGCCGGCGCTAATTTTTTTTACGCAAAACTGCGTTAGCGCAGTTTTGCGTCAAAAAGTATAAATATGGGCCTTGAACTGACTGTAGGATACTGGCCTATTGCCCTAAGTTCAGGAGCTAAGGAGAGGTCAGCATTTTCCACCCCAGAAGGACACTCTCAATTCAAGGTTTGTTTGAAAAATGTCCCTGACACCTTCCAAAGGTTGGTGAACAGAGTCTTGTCTGGGTAGGAATCTTTTAGTGCAGCTTATCTAGATGATATAGCTGTATTCAGTTCCCCCGGGAGGATCATCTGGTCCAAATGAGGGTGGTGCTTCAGGCCCTGCTCCAGGCAGGCTTGACTATCAAGGCAAGCAAATGCCAGATAGGGCAGAGTTCAGTGGTCTACCTGGGCCATCATGTTGTTGGAGGCCATGTCCAGACTCTCCAGCTCAAATTCCAGACCATCCTGGATTGGGAGGCCACTAAAACCCAGACTCAGGTCAGGACCTTTCTTGGCCTGACAGGGTATTACAGGAGGTTTTTCCAGGATTATGGGAACATTGTGACCCCTCTGACAGAACTCACCTCAAAGAAGGAGCCCTGCCCAAAAAGGTCATTTGGATCCCAAATCCCTACTGACCCCTACTGGAACGAGACAAGAAGAAGAAGAACTGCTCTGCTAGACCCCAGCCTGCTCCTGGACACTGCACTCAGAAGGACTACACCAGCAGCACACTTTGGGATTCACAAAGAAAATGACTTTGTCTGACTTCTAAGACCTCAAGAAGGGACTCCCTTTAAGTTACAGGTAGAAAGGAGCTGTCTAGAGTCCCCTGCAACAATTCCTGGAAAAATAGCCCAGTTGACCAGTGGCCGGTGGTCTTTTTGGGTTTTAGCCGGGTGCATTCCGGATGTTGAAGGCCCAACGCTCAACTCAGAGCTTCTGGAACTTTGGGGTGAGTTGTAGACACCTAAAGAACTTTTAAAGAACTTCTGAAAGAAGATCCAGAAGTTTGGGGCAACTTTGAAAAAAAGCTCCATGACTGGACCGATCCGATGTCATGAGTCAAGCCAGCCAACCTTGACCATGACCAGGCCTGACTTGCAGGTTTGTCCCGCTGAAAAGCTCTGGAGTCCCAGACTTCCAGGATTTCACCAGGGCTTGAGGAAAGGCAATCCGATGACACCACATCAAAATTGGCTTGTCATGGAGGGTCGTCTGAGGTCAGAGAGAAAAAGCTGCAAAAAGTTTGTAAGTCTGAACGTAAAAAGTTGACCGAGGCTTCCCGTGCATGGATCCGAGGAGGGCTCCAGAGAGATCGGCTTCAATTTTAACTTGATCCCCTTTGAAGATTTCCATCCAGAAAAATCAGAATGTAGGATCCTTGACCAAAGCCTCCTGCAACGCGCATCTGAAGAGGACTCCACGGAGGTTGGTTTCAACAGGTGACTTTGTTCCGGTCCATAAAATCTTCAAGAAAAAGACTGAGGGGCTGATTATGAATTTGACAGGTCCTGTGATCCCATGTTGGCGGTGGCGGTCTGACCGCCTACAGTGTGGCAGAGCTGACCGCCATATTGTGAGTTTGGCGGTGTAGCTAACAGAAGACCACCAGCGGTCCGCCACCACCGCCAAGCAGCACATACCATTGAGGCATCTTGGAGGCATAAACAGGCCTCCAGAGACCATGTTTCCACCAGACCTGTGACAAGGTTGCACACCACCAATATGATTGCCCCAGTCCAACCACCACGGAGCACCAAGCGGAAACAAACAATATAAACAGACACACTCACCTGCAGACAGCCATATATGTCCAGAGCCGACATGAAGCCATTCCTCAATATCATACCGCTGCTCCTTTTCGCTGAAAGTCAACAAAATCAGCGCTGATGTGGACAACGAAAAATCGTAAGTACTAACACCAACCTGTTTTTATTTAATTTTTAATATTATTGTATCACCAGCAAACACATCATGGGGGGACGCCAAGGCCATCACCTACACCTAAACATCACACATATAGGTGTGGCTATACAACATTGGATGAGGGACACCGAAGGCCACACAACATACATACACACAGCAACAACAACACAGCTAATGCACATATACAGACACATTCAACATACTCGCTCACAACACTGTCCGGGGACTGGCCACACATACAACACACATATACACATGTGACATGTCACACACACAACACCAACATCAATCAATACTGCATTTGACACACACATAGCACAGTGGATCATCAATACCATGCACAATACACACTGATACAAACACACAAAAGATGCAAAGCAAACCACAACACCTGCACAGCTGCAATGGGAGCAGCTTTACCACAATTGGGAGGAGGCTGCACTGGGACACATATCACGTTCAATAAGGTCTCAGACAACCTGCATACTAGAATTGACCACAATTGGATGTTAGGGACAACCAATACCAATTTTAAAAAATAGTCACACAATGGGTGAAGGCCAACGCAACAAAGCACACACAGTTCATACTCTATGGGACATACCCCCACACCAACCAGCTACCAGGAACACACACCTAAATGGACATGTGCAGCCTCAAATGCAAAGCAAATTACCACAACTCAACACACTCCAGGTCTGCACTGACACAAATCCAGAACACTCACACCACATGTAAACAATATCCATATCAGGGGACAAGACATAAACCATACAAGCCCACATCACACAACACAAAAAAACACATACCACAACAAACACACCACAATGCCACAACACCAGCATTTCAACCACATACATATAACCATCATACAACACACACCCTACGCTTGGGAGACAACAGCACTGCACACAAACTCAAAGACTGCAAAAAAACATAACATGGAGAAGAAAGCACCACAAACACACACAACTACAGGCCCACAAATTTTGTCAGCCAGGAGCAATAGAAACCTAGGAAAGGAAATGTAGGCCAAAGGTGTGACAAAAACACCAACAACAGGTTGGGTTTATTATAAAATGATCAATAATGAATTAACAAGTCCAAGGCCATAGGCAAGTTCATTTCACACAGGCCCGAAAGGCACAATCCAGGCCCCAAGACTTGACTTATGTCTACCAAAAAGGTAGGGGCATCAAGGGGACAGACAGGCACCTCAGGGATTATTGGGGGAGCAGGGGAGGGGAGGTTTTGGTGGGGGTGGTCGTGGTTTGGGAGGGGATAATTGGGTTTGGGCTTGGGAGTGGGGACCTTCTTCAGAGGGGTAGACTTCTTCTTGGTGAGGGCAGGGGCATGGGTGCTTACAGGGGGGCAGGAGAGGACTTGTAGGTAGAAGGGATGACCTTGGGGGGGAAACAGAATGTTTGGGGGTGGTACAGCAGGGGAAAGAACAGGGGTAAGGTTAAGGTCACAGAGGAACAATTTTCTAGACACACGTGGACTGTCATCAGAAGGGGGAGGGATTTGGAGGTCGAGGGAGTGGTTGTATGACGTGTAGATGTGTTTTTTGTGGGTGCATGTTTGTGGGAGGTGTGCGTGTGTATGGTGGGTGTCTGTTGGGTGGGTGAATGAGGGTGGTTATGTGTTTGGGGTTGAGGGGAGTGGAGGTGCTGGGGAAGTCATGGTGGATGGGTGTTTTCTGTTTGGGTGGTGACTGCAGTTATGGTGGATGTGCAACATGTAGGTGCTTTGTGGCCAGGGTGTCTACGGGTATGATAGGTGTGGTGGCTGGGTCAGTGACTATTGGTGCAGTGTCTGAAGGTGTGCCAGATGCTGTGTGTGTGAATCTGGGGGTGGGTTGGGGTGTCAGGGGAAGTTGTGACTGTTGATGAGTCTGCAGGTGGATGTTGTTTGTGTGTGTGCCCGTGGTGTGTCATGTGGTGCTTGCGTTTGTGTGTGCTACCCTTGTCTGTTGATATGGATGCATGTTAGTCTGTCTGTGTGCTTTGGTTGGGTTGGGGAATGAGCGTTTTGGACTGGGAAGAGGAAGGTGGAGGGGGGACGGAAGACAAAGGGTGACTGGCTGCCATCAGTTTGGAGGCCAGACTCTTAAATGATCTTTGTAGGGCAGAGAGTGTACTGTGAATGCTCTTCAGAAATGCATTGCTATGTTGGATATGACTTGCCAGTCCCTGGATGGCATTCTTGATGGATGTCTGACCTACAGAGATAGATCTCAGGAGCTCAATAGCCTCCTCACTAAGGGCAGCAGGCTATCAGGGGCTGGGGCAAAGGTGCCTGTGGCAAAGGAGGTGCCCACCCACTTGGGTGAGCGAGCACGGCCAACTGGGTGGGGAGCAACAGGGAGGGCAGTGATAGAATGGGGGGTGGTGGACAAAGATGGTACAGGGGTGGCCCATGATGGGTCAGCCACCACTAGGAAGTGGCCACTGGAGGAAGAATCCATTGGGAGGACATCCCCAGCTGGGCCTCTGTGGTCTTCGAGGCCCAGCGTCTCAGGTCCTCCCACCTCTTCTGACAGTTTGCGCTCTGGAGGCTAAAGACCCACAGGGAAAGCATCTTCTTGGCAGTAGCTCTCTAGATCCTCTTATTCTGATGAGCATTGACCTGCATGGATGCATAAAAACAAGACAAGAAATCATGTCCACAAGTCCAATGAAAAAATGGCAGAGTGTTGGAAAATGGGTTATTGGCAAGGGCAGGTAAGTACCTACACTTAGCAATAGGCCCTTGGTAGCTTTGCAACGAGCGACAAGGCTTAACTTAGAAGACAATGTGTAAAGCATTCAAATATCACAAAACAGTTATTAAATAAAATACAGGAAACAGTTTAAAAATCCAAAATCAACTTATAAAAATAGGAAATATGTTTAGTTTCGAAATGACACCAAAACTAATAAAATCAGATATGGGGAACCGGAGATACGAATTTTTAAAGCATTAATGCTTTATAGCGCATAGAACCAAAAAGCGCGAATCTGGTCATCTGGTCGCACCTCGACCGGGGCAAAGTCAAAGTTTAAGGCCGGCCGTGATGGAGCCCGGCTCGGCTACAGTCGGCGGGTGGCCTTGGTCAAAAGTTTACCATAGGACTTAATAGTTTTTCTGGAGTTTTTCTCCAGCTGGATGAACCTGACATTCCAATCCCACCTCCTGGAACTCTTCCTCAGATACGCATCGCGGGAGCCCTTGGTAGAGATTTTTACCTTGGGGCATTTTTTCGAGGTAAAAATCCTTCGAACGGGGCAAACCTGGATCTTGAATTGATGGCCTTGGAGCCCTCTTCGGATACACTGCCTGGGAGGTCCCAGTCAACTTCCTACATTCAGACTTAGTCATTTTTTTGGAGATTTTCTTCACCGGGACGAACCTGCAAGTCAGGCCGTGTCACGGTTGAGGCAAGCCAGCTAGAGTTGCCGCGGTGGGTCAGTCCCTCTATGGAGCTTTTTTCCAAAAGTTCTCCAAACTTCTGGATCTTCTTCCAGATGTTCTTTTAAGGTTATTTTGAGGTCCACAGTTCACCTCAAGGTTCCAGAAGCTCTGAGATGCTCCTTGAGGGTGCGGACTACAACTCCCAGAATGCACCTGGCGCAAACTCCTTTTTGGCCACTGGACAGTGGTCAGCTGGTTGGTTTCTTCAGGAGTTGGTGCAGGGGACTCTGGTTAGCACGTTTTCACCTGTAGCAAACAGGGAGTCCCTCCTTGAACCAGTTGAAGCCAGGCAAAGTCCTTCTTGTGGTGAAGCCCAAGTGCAGTCCTCCAGAGTGCAGTGTCCAGGTGCAGGCCACTGGTCCAGCAGGGCAGTCCTTCTTCTTCTGTAGTTCTTCCTTGTTGGAATCTGATAGGGATCTGAGGTATGGGTACAGGTCTGCAAGTTGTATCCTTGCTCCTGGGTGAAAAACAGGGGGGTCCTGGTTCTCCAATCATGGGCAGGGTCCTTCCCCCTGTGATGACCACTTCCTGGGAAGTGTGGCAAAAATCAATCCCAGGGAGCAACATTCCTCAAAAATCCATCATGGCTCAAAGTGATTTTTGGAGGTTACATCTGGCTGAGCCCACCCGCTGGTGTGGCTAAAAATCCTAAACACACCCCTCTCCTGCCCTCTCCTAATCTAATCAAGGGGTCTGGGTTTGCAGGATGTGAGGGTGTTGCTGGGTTGCTCCAAATGTTGTTCCCTGCATTTGAAGACCGGTTTGGCAGCCCCCCCCCCTTCCTGCTTCCCCATCTGCTGAGGGGAGATCTCCTCCCAAACGCACATCTCTTTGTGTTGAGCAAGGCCACAGTTGGAAACTTTTCAGGTAAAGTTTAAAACTCTTTACCTCAACAAGTTATATTAAATCCCACAACTGGAAGTTGTGGGATTTATTATAACAATTCATTTGATACCAAACTTGTGGTATCTGATAAAATTAAAATAAAGTCTCAACATTCCAACCTATGGAGGCCATTCACTACAATGAGGGAAAAACGAATTTGGCTGTTGTACCTCACCAGGGCTTATAAAACTATTTCTATGAGGTCCCTGCTTATAGTTACATGGCACCCAGCTCTAGGGGCACATAGGGCACACCTTAGGGGGGGTGACTTATATGTAAAAAGAAGGTAGTTTAAGACTTTTGAACTACTTTTAATTCCAAGGTCGAATTTGTATATAACTTTAATTTAAAAGCAGTTAGCAAGGCAGGCCTGCCTTTAAAATGACACTGGGCACCTCAGCACAGCACCCATGGGGGCACTACCTGTGCTAGGGTCCCTAAACCTCCATGCTCTACCATATACTAGGGACTTATAGGTAGGTAAATTTTGCCAATTATAATTAGCCTAATTTGCATGTCCACTTTGCACAGAGCACTGGCCCTGGGACTGGTAAGCAGTACCCTGGGCACAGCCAAGAGTCAGTAATCACCAGTACCTGTCCAAAACATTTGGGGGGACCAGGGCAAAAAGCAGGACTTTCCTACACAGTCACATACATTTCAGTGGCCCAAGCCTAGAACATTCTGCCATAACCTTCCTGTCCACCTGTGGCACATAGCAGTCATTGTACACAGGGAAATGACTGCAAGCACTCCCCAAAAGGGTGCACTACACACCCCACAGCTCACGCCCTCCACTGACCAGTTATAAATACAGTGGCTTTTGTGGAACATGACATGATCACATGACATTGATTAGGTGCACGATGGAACACATCCCAGAAAGTGCACAAAAAGCTACACTACCTCAAATATCACACACTGCCAATAGTCATGAGATGTAACAAGCCTACTGACAGACTCATTGTGCTTTAACCACATGGAAGGGAGTGACATGTGGAGTACTCATAGAGGCAATCTTGTCCATGTGTGCACATGTGCTGGGACAGATGCAGGCACATGCTACTTCAAGGGGTGGGGTTTTCAGTGTCACATCAACCATTAGGTACACATATTCACACATGTATACACAGAAACTTTGACACCATAGGAACATGCCTGGCCCTGCATTGTACATGTCCAACTTCAAAACCATAAACATAGAGTCCACTATCATGGCACATAACACAACAGCACAATGCTTGCAGATGTAGAATGTCCTAAATAAAAGGCACTTGCACTGGACACATAAGAGCTGTATGATTGAGACATCAGGGCTGAGTGATCAAAAGATCTATCATGGCTATGTGACACACATTGCATGAGATGATATGAGCATATCAGGCACATATAAGGAGACTACCCCCAATGCAAATCCCATAGTAAACAGTAGGCCCGACCCTAAGAAGCTGTTTATATGAAGAGAGGCATTAATTGAAACCATCACATGCTGTCCAGGGAAGCAGGAAGTGGGCACAGTGAAGTGCAAAAGTGAATTTATACCAGGACAGATGCCCAGTTTCACTGTGAGAAAACATACACAGGCACCCTTCTCCACAGGCTGAGCAGGCAGACCTACACATCATATCATGCCCTACTAATCACTTGAATCAGGGTACATTATGTAGTCCAAAGCTATTTTACAATGGGTACCTATGTCCAGATCTGAGGGGCATAGTGAGCCATAACCTGGCTTCAGTGCAACAGTCCAACAAGGCCAGATATGGCCACAGGCGTATGCATAAACAGTGAAAGAGCACAAATGGGGATCAGCCCACACATATGACATGCCATCACCCCTCCTGTTGTCATAGAACCACATGTGACTACACTTTACAAACATTTTCTGGAAAATGTGCCTGGGGATGGCTGCCATGACACCTCATCTAGCCATGTGCATCTAGCGCAAGTTGGGTCAAGGAACACTCAATTCACACTCACTACATTTTCTCACAACTTCAAAGCTTTCACTTGACATGGATACATGCCCATTCAGTAGACTAGATACGTAGAAGTACATGGAAAGTGTGCACATGGTGCACTTACCTACTTATCTGGTGCACCATAGAGCTGTTCATATAGGGGAAGGACCTCCTCAACCAGCTTCTCCTGCTCTTCTTGTGAGTTCTTGCTGGCAGCAATGTCAGGAGTCAAGTGAGATATCCAGCAGAAAATGGTGGTGACAGCAGACACTGCCATTGGCCCAAGACCGCCCCAGGCAGCAATGTTATCCTATCTCAGTGTCCGCCGCAGTAGCATCCGCCTACCCCCATGATGTCTTCGGTCGGCAGTCGGATGCTGTCCACAATGTCCAATGGAGTAGGTCTGGCAGCCACCATTTTAGAGCCATAGACTGCATTACATAATATATTTTGATGAGTCACAAATCCAAAAATAAGATGTTCTGGAGAATATTGTGTACTGGCCCATCTGGGTCATGTAGGTCAATCCTTTTCATAACCATATTGATATGTGGTCATGAAGATGTGATAATATGATTGGAGGTACAGCACCACCCTCTCCCATACGTGTAACTTAGGATTTTATGTATTGAATCACAGGTAGTTCATGGAGTTAATTGGCACTGAGATTGCTGTTCATATAGCTGATTGATCTACATATGTATAAGGGGAAGGCATTAATGTTTTAGGAAGTGCAAAGCTTAGCTCTGGTGTGTGTTGTGTGTCATGTTTACAGTGACACACATAACATATGACATTTTGTATCAGACATTTAGGTGGTCATTATGACAATGGCGGTGACTGTTAAAGTGTCTGTAACACCGCCAACAGGCTCGCAGTAATTACCGCCAAATTATGACCATGGTGGTGATAACTCCCAAAGACAGCCAATGTACCACACCAACCGCCAGGGTGTTTACACCACTGACCATGGCAGCAGCCATCAACAGCCAGGAAGACAAGGTACCACCCACCATATTATGACATAGCAAACCACCATGATTTCTGGGGTGCTACCATCAAAAGCATGGCAGAAACAGAACACAGAAGACGAAAGACTCACCATTAGAGACACAGAGAAGATCAATGCCGCCCTGAAACCGGAACTTCAAGTCTTCCCGATGCTTCTCTATGCCATGATCCACCTGGAACACCAACGCCGATGAAGATGACGACGGTGAGTACAGCCACCTAGCACACAAGGGAGGGAGGAAGGAAAAGGAGAGAGACACCAACACACACACAATACACACCATCCACACACACACCATGCACACAACCAACTGCAGAGGAAAACTAATCTCACAGGACAAACGTCATAATAATGGAAGGTCAACATGTAGCCATAACCGATAGTGTAATTTGATGCCAACAGCCACCATATTGTCCATGTGATAAGAAAAATTTGAGTACATGCTCAGAAAGGGCCAATGGGCAGTCCAAAGTACAAAAGGCCCCCATGGCCATAGGGCACAGTCCAAGCCCCAACTTGTTCCCTGACGTAATCCGCACTACTCTGTGCAGGGGGATCATGTTGGAAATGGCCAGGCTCCTCGGGGGAAGGGGGTTTGGGGGCACCTCAGCTGAAGTGGGGAACTTTACCACTGGTTCTGGAGGGGACTCCCTGCTAATTTCCCTTTGCTGGGGAGTGCAAGGTCACAGTCTCTGAGGTGGGGAACTTGCTCACTGGTTCTGTAGGGGGCTCCTTGTACAACAGTCCCTGGAGGGTGGCCTACATGCCCTCTACTGGAGATGAGGGTTGCTGTGTCCCAGCTGGAGGTGAGGGCTGCTGTGTTCGAGCTGGAGGTGCGGGCTCCTTGCCAACTGCTGCTGGAGGGGAAAGCCTGACAGCCTCTGCTGGAGGTGAGGGCTCCTTGCCCACTGCTGTTGGAGGGGAAACCCTGCCAGTCTCTGCTGGAGGTGAGGGCTCCTTGCCCACTGCTGTTGGAGGGGGCCTCTTGCCTCTCTTAGTTGGTGGAGTGGGATCCTTCCCTTTTTTGGGTGGTGGAGTGGGATCCTTCTCTCTCTTGGGTGGTGGAGTGGGATCCTTCCCTCTCTTGGGTGGTGGAGTGGGATCCTTCCCTCTCTTGGGTGGTAGAGTGGGATCCTTGCCTTTCTTGCCTCCACAACTAGGAGGTGCCTCCACTGTTCCCGTGGACTGTTTGGCTAAGTTGCTGGGATGGGTCATTGTGACCCTGCTCTTACGGGCAGGACAGGAGGGTGAATGAGGAGGGAAGAGGTCAAGTTGAGCAAAGAAAAGCTTCTTAGGAATGAGGAAGGAGGTATGGCAGTGGAGGCTGAGGTAGTGGTTGTTGGAGGTGTATGTCTGCTGGACTTGGGTGCAGGTGCATGGGCAGTGTGCTAATGTGAGGTGGATGGCTGTTGGGAGTCTGAGTGTCAGCATTTGTGTCTCTTAGGAGGGGGGCAGACAGGGTGGGAGAGGACACAGGGGGCACATGGATGGATGCAAGTGAGGTGTGTCTGCTGCTTGGTGTGGTGATGTGGTGGTGGCTATTGAAGCAGTGTATGCAGGTGTGAGTGCGAATGTGACACTGTGAGGGAGGAGGAGGAGGGGGAGACAGTGGAGGCAGGGGATGTTGTTGTGTGTGCAACTGTCTATTGTTTGTGTCAGTGGTTGTGGCCTGAAGTGTGCTGCTGTGTTTGTCTGTGCCACTCTTCTGTGATGTTTTGTGTGCATGGTTGTCTGTATGTGTGCATGGGATGGGTTGGGGTTGAGGAGATTGGGACTGGGAAGTGGTAGTTGGAGGAAGACGGTAGGAACAGGGAGAATGGCTGCCATCAGAGAGTAGGCCAGAGCTTGGGACAATCTCTGTTGGGCCGCCAATCCACTGTGAATGCCCTCCAGGAATGCATTGCATTGCTGCATCTGGGATGCCATCCCCCTGATGGCATTCACAATGGTTGACTGCCCTACAGAGATGGATCTCAAGAGGTCCGTAGCTTCCTCACTGAGGGCAGCAGGTCTCACAGGGGCAGGGCCTGAAGTGCCAGGGGTGAAGGAGATGTCCACCCCCCTGGATGAGTGGGCACGGGCAACTCAGTGAGGGGCTACTGGGAGGGCAGTGCTGGTACAGGGGTGGAGCTTCCATCAGTGTTGTCACCTCCTATGTCTGCCTTGGTGCTCCTCTCGCCCTGTGGCCCACTGGTTCCTTCGGTGTCTGTGGACTCTCCTCCTGGGTCCTGTGGGATGCAGCTCCCTCTGTCACTGGTGCCCCTGCTCCTCCTCCAGATGATGCTAATGCACACATGGACAGGATGACAGAAGGAAAGAGAGAGAGAGAGAAAGGTAGCAGTGGGTCAATTACAGCACCAATACCACAGATGGCATACACATTACCGTCACACACAGGAATCAGGATTGAGCACCATGCATCGCACTGGCATTCCATTGGCTAGGTACCACAGCAAGATGTGAGCCAGCCTCCGCCAACTGCATCCCTCCTGGGAGTCACTAAGCCCTGTCTGACATGGAATGCAACCTAGCTAGGTTACCAGATTTTGCAATACAACCATTACCCTTGTGCTGGATCATGCTGCAATGTTTGACCTGGCATTAAGGGGCACCCACTAACTGACACACACCACCAGGATCCCATGCTATCTATCAATTATACTTGTAACACCACTGTACTCACCCCCTTGTGGCTGTTGTGATGCCCTTAAATGCCCATGCAGCTCTGAGTAGGCCACCTCCAGTATGCAGGCCATCAGGGGGGTCAGGTTCCGATGAGCATACCATCCCCCTAAATGACATGATTTTTGCACACACATCTCCATTCAACCTTGTCACATGGATCATGCCCAAGGTGTACTCACCTGTTGGTCTGGAGGCCCATACAACTGTCCATTCTGGGGTAGGACCCCATCCACCAAGCGCTCCAACTCCTCCGAAGTGAAGGCAGGGGCCCTTTCCTTGGTCACACAGGCCCTGGCAGGATCCAGACACAGGTCACAGCAGCACCCGCCGTGTCGGTGTTGTCCTGTGGAAAGTCAGGAATCAAGTGAGGATTTAGATAGAAAATGGCAGTCACGTCCACGGCGGTGTACACCGTCACTGCCGCTACTGATCCCCATTGGCCACTGTAATCCATAGAGCCCCATATTAGCCAATGAGGAATTGCACTGCGGTGCAAGACTGCCTTCCGCCATAACGCCTGTCGGCGGAGTTACCTCACTTCCACCTGTCCATAGATACAGGACAGGTGGTCTTCATTTCATTGTGGTGGACTACATTCAGATAATCCATAACTGCGTCATTGCTACAATTTGCACATACATTGACATTCCCACTGTCCCATCACATCAATGCTCAATGTACACTGAGGAGGTTGTTCCATCGTTCAAATTGTGACAGCCTACTCACTCTTGTGTCCCTTAGATACCTACCACTGCAGATGAATAGGAGGAGGAGACAAGCCTCTGTGTACAGACCCCTGGTGGACTTGGCTACACAAGAGGAGAGGCATATAATACTCACCTATAGACTGGACAGGGCCACAATCACAGAGCTGTGTGCCCAATCGGAGCCTGATCTGATATCAGCTACCCTTCATCCCACTGGGATCCCCCCACTTGTGCAGGTTATATCAGTGCTCTATTTCCTGCCAACTGGTTGTTTAAAAGTGGCAGTGGGCTTGGAAGCAGGAATCTCACAGCCAATGTTCTCAATCGTGCTGGTAAGGGTTTTGTCTGCGTTGGTCACACACATGTGCAGCTACATTGCTTTCCCCAAGGATTTATACAATGGGACATATACCCAATATTATTGGGGAGATTGACGGTACACATATTGCGTTTGCTCCCCCGCCAGAATGAACACGTGTTCAGGAGTCAGAAGAGTTTCCACTTACTCAATGTGCAAGCGGTGTGCCTGGAGGACCAGTACATCTCCCATGTCACTGTCAAGTATCCTGGGTCGGTGCAGTACACCTTCATCCTAAGGAATAGCAGCATCCCAAATGTGATGGCACAACTACAGAGGCACATGGTGTGGCTAATTAGTGAGCCTGACTCCCTACTCAATGTATGTCAGTGTGTGCCTTCAGGTGTTAACCCCACACTATTATGTAAGGCTAATGTTTGTCCCTCAGTACTTGCAGGTGACTCTGACTACCCAAACCAATCTTGGCTCCTGACCCCTGTGAGGAATGCCAGGGCAGGGGCTGAGAATCATTATAATGATGCACGTGGGTGAAGCAGGAGAATTATTGATTGGACCTTCGGCCTCCTGAAGGGCAGGTTCAGATGCCTCCATCTAACAGATGGATCCCTGTGCTACTCACCTGAGAAGGTCTGCCAAATAGTAGTGGCATGCTGCATGTTGCACAACCTGACTCTCAGACAACATGTGCCTTATCTGCAGGAGGGGGAGACTGGAAATGGCCCTGTGGCAGCAGTGGACCCTGAGGACAGTGAAGATGAGGAGGCCGAGGATGAGGATGTGGACAACAAAATATCAGTTATATGTCAATACTTCCAATGACACAGAGGTGAGACAGTGGAACTGACCATTCCTCTGAATATTGATGTTTTCTGTGTGGCTGGTGCAGGATGGCATTCACTTCCTTTGCATCTCAACTTACTGTCATCTATGGCTTCTCATTTTTCAGATGTTGGGGGTATAACAACTGTGTACTGGTTTGATGACTACAGACAGCTACAGGTCATTAATTGTATGCTATCACAGTGTTCAGATCATTTGAACAAGATGTGACTGATTCCATTAATGCACATTTTCATCACATAAAACACTATCACTCAAGTTGTGTTCAAGGCTGTTTATTGTAGTGCAAATAATTGACAGAACAGTGCAATGGAATGGGGTGATGGTACAGGGAAGTCCAGAGTATTGTTCCAGTCTGTTTGTAGCACAGGTCCAGTGTCCAAGGGGTGCAAAGGCAGTTCAAAGTGGACAAGGTGACATGGTGGGACATAAGGGGGACATTCAGGAGGGTCTCATTTCCTGGTGTTAGTCTTGGTCTTGGCAAGTGTCTCTGGCTTCTGTCTGGGTCACAGGAAACGTTTTCCCTGGAGGTTAACCTTCTGTAGGGGAGGGGTGCTGGTGGTCTGTGGGTCCTGTGGCAGGCCTCCTACACACTAGCTGCAGCGGAAGTGGAGGGCTGGTCAGTGGGCTGGCTAGTGGTAGGGGGCCGCTGGTGTGCTGTCCATTCCCTCGAGATGTTGGTCATATCGGCCAGCACCCCTGCAATGGAGACCATTGCGGTGTTGAGGGCCTGTTAATCCTCCCTGATCTCCTGATGGTGTTCCCCCTGCAGCCGCTTGTTCTCCTGCATGTTGGTAAGGATCTGGCCCATCTTGTCCTGGGATTGTTGGTAAGCCCCCATCACATTAGTGAGTGTCTCCTGGAGAGTCGGTTCCCTGGGCCTGTCCTCCCCCTGGCGCACAGTGGTCCTCCCAGTGTCACCGCTCCCCCATGCCTGTGTCCCCTGAATGGTGTGCCCTCTGCCTCTGACCCCAGGTCACTGATTGTCTTTGGGGTGAGGTGTGGACTGGGGTCCCTGTACAGGTGGGCACACTGCTGATTGACGTGTCCTGGGGACAGAGGTGTGGGGACGTGGGTGGGTATTGTGGTGTTGGATACTGAGGGGGAGGCTCTGTGGTGCATTGTGAGTAGGCTCTGGTGGCCAACTGACAAGTGGTCCCTGATGGTTCAGGTAGTTCATCCAGATCCCGAAGTCCAGGGTTACTGTCATCAATGGGGGCATCTTTTGTTGGGGGACTGGATATTCGTGGCACCTCCTCGCTGCTGAGATTGGCTGGGGCACCTGTGGGGATGTAAGTGATATATTATGCTTCATGTCTGTGGCATGTTGCACATCCCTAGCTTCCCCTCTATTGTTGCTGTTGCCCTGCCGCCTTTGTTTGTATATAGTGATGTATTGTGGGATTGTTAGTTCTCCATGCTGTGCATGCTTTGGTGATAGGTGTACATGCAGGACTGGAAGGGCTGTCCATGCATTGGTATAGCATGCAGGGCTTGGCATTGGGGTTTATTAGATGTGTGGGTGAATTGTGTGGGATGGAGTGGAGTGATGGGAGTGAGGGTGAGGGGGTGTGATGGCATACAGTCATAGGGGGTGATGAGTAGTAAATATTGGCTCACAAGTGTCCAGTCCTCCGGCTACTCCAGTGAGTCCCTCAGGATGCAGTATTGCCAAGACATGCTCCTCCCATGCTTTGAGCTGTGGGAGAGGAGGTGGGGGTCCACCGCCAGTCCTCTGGATGGCAAACTGGTGCCTTGGTGCCATGGAACATACCTTTCCCCGTAGGTTGTTCCACCTCTTCCTGGTGTTGTCCCTTGTTCTTGGATGCTGTCCCACGATGTTCACCTTGTCCACGATTCTCTGCCATAGCTCCATCTTTCTGGCAATGGATATTTGCTGTACCTGTGCTCCAAACAGCTGTGGCTTCCACCCTGACAATTTCCTCCACCTTGACCCGCAACTCCTCATCAGCGAAATGGGGTGGCCTTAGTGGGGACATGGGTTTTGTGTGGTGTGTGTTGTGCAGAGGGTGTTGAGTCATGTGGTTGGATGTGGGGTGTGTGACGGATGGATGGGTGTTTGTGGTGTGTGTGTAGTTGTCTCCGTGGTCTTCGTGTTAGTCTTGTGGCGATTATTGGTGTTCGTAAAGGGTTGTATGTAATGTGGGTGTGTGTTTTATAGTGCTGTGGGTTGGTCGATATGGTGTGTGCATCAGTGTCAAGTGTGTGATTTTCGTTTAGGCCAATGTTGTGTTGTTTTGTATTTGGGTGACCAGTCTGAGCACACCGGTGGGTACCGCCAATGGCTTACCAACATTGAATGTTCGCTGTGGTGATTCATGCGTCATAATGTGGTGGGTGTTGTTTTGTTGGTGTAACTATATGGGTGTTTGTACCGACACTTTACCACTGACCTTTGGGCTGGCAGATTTGTGTATGTGGCAGTATTCTGTCGGTTTGTTGTGTGTGTGTCATAATATGGTGAACGGATATTCGTCACCACGGTGGTATGTTGGTGGCCGTCACCGCGGCAGTAAGCGGCATTTAACACCAATGACATAGGGGGTCATTCTGACCCTGGCGGCCGGTGACCGCCAAGGTCACCGACCACGGGAGCACCGCCAACAGGCTGGCGGTGCTCCCGAGGGCATTCTGACCGCGGCGGTTCAGCCGCGGTCAGAAAGGGTAAACCGGCGGTCTCCCGCCGGTTTACCGCTGCCCCAATGAATCCTCCATGGCGGCGGAGCGCGCTCCGCCGCCATGGGGATTCAGACACCCCCTACCGCCATCCTGTTCATGGCATGGGCACTGCAGGGGCCCCCGTAAGAGGGCCCCGCAAAGTATTTCAGTGTCTGCTTTGCAGACACTGAAATACGCGACGGGTGCAACTGCACCCGTCGCACCCCTGCAACTACGCCGGCTCAATTCTGAGCCGGCGTCCTCGTTGCAGGGGCATTTCTGCTGGGCCGGCGGGCGCTCTTTTGGAGAGCGCCCGCCGGGCCAGCGGAAATGTCTGAATGGGTGCGGTCATTCGGCGGCGGAACCTTGGCGGACGGCCTCCGCCGTCCGCCAAGGTCTGAATCAGGCCCATAATGTGGGGCGTAGTATGTAAAATGCAAGGGACACATTGAGTGACTGATTTTTTTTGTCTTTTGACCCACATAGTTATTGTGGGAGGAGATGGATCAGACACCGTCCTGTGTACCATCCATTAATAGACTTGCAGACCATGGAGGAGAGATTAGTGATTCAGATGTACCACCTGGATAGGCAGACAATCGTAGATCTCTGTCGTCAGTTGGAGCTAGATCTGATGGGAGCCATTTATCATACAAATAACATAGCACCCAAAGTTGAGGTCATATCGGTGTTGCACTTCCTGGCCATAGGATCCTTCCAAAATACAGTGGGCCTATCTGCTGAGATGTCCCAGCCTATGTTAAGTTTGGTATTGAAGGATGTCCTCTCAGAACTGTTGAAACACCTAGACAGCTACATCCAGTTTGCTCAATGTAATGATTTTGCCCATGTGAAGGCAGATTTCTATGGTTTGCACACATCCCAAATGTTGGAGCCATTGACGGTACCCATGTAGCCCTGGTTCCACTGCTTGGCAGTGAACTGGTCTATTGGAACAAGAAAATCTTTCAGTCTATCAATGTTCAAGTAGTGTGTTTAGTGGACCTCTACATTTCCCAAGTCTGTGTTCGGTATCCTGGTTCAGTCCATGATGCCTTCATCATGCAGAATAGCGCTATTGCACAGCTGATGACACAACTGTTCCCACAGAGGGCCTGGCTCGTTGGTAACTGACATATCTCAAGTGTGTATGTATGTTATGTCTGCTGTTATTAAAACTTTGTTCTGTACTCATGGTTGCACACATGTTGCAGTGCCTTACAGTGGATTTTGCCTTCCCAAATCGTCCCTGGTTGTTGACACCAGTGAGGAATCCAACTATGCCAAAGGAAGTTCGCTTCAACGAGGCACATGGAAGAACACACTGTGTCATGGAGCGGGCTTTTGGGCTCCTGAGGTCAAGATTCCGGAGCATTGACAAGACAGGTGGAGCCCTCCTTTACTCACCCACAAAAGTGTGTATGATCATTATGGCGTTCTTCATGCTCCACAACCTTGCCCTGAGGAGAAACATCCCATGCATTCTTGATGATGGAGAGCTGACAGTGCCACCAGGCAAGAATCCTTAAATGGCAAGTGAGGATAACAGTGATGAGGATGAAGGTGGAGACATGCAGGCAGATCTCATCAATCAGTACTTCACCTTAGTGTACGTATGTGATGTTCTGTGATTACCCAGACTGCATGGGGTACTGTAGGGGTCATGATATATTTAGAAAGGTATGTCTATTACCCTGAGACAGGACATTTCATGCAATGCATAATACTGCCAAGGTTTGCTGTCTACATCAGGCTTGGAGATTTCCTTCTTTTGATCATCTCCTTGATTTTTGCAATCATATTGCACTGTCAGTAAAACAACAGACGTTTGAAATGCCTTTGTGTCTCATGTATGCCTTCGCCTGCCTAAACTCCTTGTATGTGACTTTTCCCTTCCAGGTCTCATCACCATGCCATCCTCAAATGGACATTTCAGAGTTGTGTCATTGTCAGGTGGAAGTGTCTGATCTGACAGGTGATGGGACATGAAATGGGTTGAGATACTGTTTGCTACATTTTGGTTTGTGTGGGTACTATGGCCAGGCTGCCTGGACTTTGGGAGGGGAGTTACCTGATCTACACAATAGACCTGTTTGACCTGCTATGTTGGTCCAATGGTCTCGTGTGTGATCATGTGCCATTGTAACATGTCATTGTGGCCAGTCCATGCAGTCTCCCTTCACATTGTGTTGCCAATGTTCTATGTGCCCTGTATGTAGCTGTCAATGTGTTTCCTCATTGTAGGCCACAGTGCCTGAGCCACAACACTGAAATAGGTGTGTAACATGGCAGTAGATGCCTAGCCATTGTAATAGGATGGGCCTCAGACTAGGGATCGTCGTACTGTCCTCTGTCTATATTATGGGGTATGTTGAGTTGGATACACATGGTTTTGATATGGGATAAGGGTCAAGCTGGGAGCAATACCCACCTATTTGTTTGCCTCTCCTATGGAACAGGATCTTCCATAGCCCTTTTTTCTATGGTCATCTGGATAGTACTTTGGGATATCTATACAAAAGCATCAATGTTTAGTCATTCTTGGCTATTATAGTACAGACATTTTTGCAGCCTTTGGGACGTGCACTGTAAAGAAACAGTTTGGTGTGACTTACCACTTGTGTTATAATGTTGGCAGTGATCCTCAGCCTGACACATATCCCTGTAGCATATCCCTCCTTACATTGACATTCTCATATGTACCTCATTAGCATCACATGATTTTCACATTGTACATCCCAAAAAATTCCAAAAAACACTTCTATGCATAGATTGAGTGCTAGCTATGTTTTTATTACAGGTGTTTTGAATGCAAGGGTGTAAATTAAGAAAACAAAAGGAAAATCAGTGAAGGGGTCAGTCATGGTGGGTATAATCATCAGAGTAGCTGCCACAACATTTGAAGTCCAAAGTCCAGTGTCCTACTATCCTGAAAAATGATACGTTGTTGAAGAACAGTAAACAGAGTTTGGCACACAAAGGAGTTCCAGCAGATAGAGGTCACTTCCTGGCATTGGTTGAGGTCTTTTCTAGGCATCTGCACCTCTTGGATATTTGGGTGGACATCCCACTTGTGGGGGCTCTTCAGCTGCAGAGGCAGGGGTGTCTGAGGTAGGCCTTGACCCTGCCCGGGCGTCCCTTCCACTGGCAACCACAGATGTTGAAGGGACTGAAGTTAGGGGGCCAGTAGAAGGGGTGTGGTATTGTCCTCTATCCATTGTCAGGGTGGTGTTGATGTCCCTCAACTCCCCTGTTAGGGAGGCCAAGGTTGTATTGTGGGCCTCTCACTGTTGCAAGATGTCTTGATGATAATCCCTCTGCAGCTGCTTTATCTCTCTGAGTTTGGTGAGTACCTGGCCCATCACGCCTTTTAAAAACTCTATCTACAGACATGAATGTTGTCATCAAACCTGCGGATAAAGGGGGAGCCACGGTGATAATGAATTCATCTGATTACAGACAAGAATGCTTACGTCTATTGGGGGATTCGACCTACTACACACAGACCAACATAGATCCAACGAAGAGGTTACAAACCGAAATACGAGGTATGATTGAGGAAGCCTTAACAAACACTTGGATCTCACGCAATGAGGCCTTTTTTCTGGACACTACAAGTACCCCTCCCCCGGGACGTCCAATTGTCTCGGGGATAGGGTCCATACTTGAACCCCTCTCCACTTTTTGTGACAAATTTTTACAACCGATTGTCCAGACATCCACCACCTATTTGAAGGACACCAAAGATGTCCTCAACTTGATTTCAGCTATCAATTCAACTACTGAAGTTCATGCTCTCATCACTCTTGATGTTGAAGCCTTGTATACAAACATTCGACAAGAGGCCACTTTGGAAGTTGTTGAAACTGCTCTTCACTCAGTCAGCCAGACACTCACTTCCCCTGTACATTTCATCATGCACTGTGCATCTCTAGCCCTGAAAGAAAATTTCTTCCAGTTCGAGGATCTTCTCTTTCTTCAGACTCGTGGCACATCGATGGGTAGCACCTTCGCACCTAGCCTTGCTTGTCTATACATGTCTGACTTTGAATCAAAGTTTATACTCCCTGACACCAACCCCTTTCATACCAACATTAAACTTTGGCGTACATACATCGATGACATTTTGATCGTGTGGCAAGGTGCCCTCTCTGGAGTACAAGCTTTTACTACCTGGGTTAATACATTGAACCCTTTTTTGAAATTTACATCTTCTGTCTCGGATACAGAGATACCCTTCCTGGATCTCATGATCTGCATTGAACATGGCAAATTACACACTCATACTTACCATAAAACCACAGACCGTAATAGTCTCCTTATGTATGAGAGTCACCATCCTAAGGCACTAAGAGATAACCTTCCGTATGGTCAGTTTCTCCGACTCCGACGGAACTGTAGTACCACCCGTATGTTCTCCTCCCAAGCTGATGATTTGACCACTAGATTGAGTAATCGCCACTATCCAGAGAAGGTGGTCAGGACAGCCTACAAACGAGCCAAGTCCTGTAACAGAGACAATTTACTATCTACTAATTCGAAGGACCTAGACCCTAAACTCACGTGTGTGTCGACCTTTACTCCTCTTTCCAACACTATCAAAAAAATTGAGAATAAGAGATGGTCTATTCTCTGCAGTGGTGGGGCTCAGATTCAAAAACCTCTATTTGCCTTTAAACGCACCACTAATGTAAAGGACTTAGTCGTCCATACTAGACCCCGCCCTACTTTATCCCCCCCCTATTCACAAACACTATGGGGTATACCACCAGTAGCTGGGCATTTTCCTTGCGGTACGTGCAATACATGCACCCTTACTAAACGACTAAACGACTAAAAACTATCGAATTTGACTCCATAGGCCCGTGGCAAAAAACTGTGTTTACATGAAAAACTGTGTTTACATGAAGCACTGCAATTTACAATATATAGGTATGACCACACGAGCAGTGAAACTTCGAATTAACGAACATCGCAGCAACATCAGATGTGGCCGTGCCACGACTAAACTGGCTTTACACTTCCTTGACAAAAGACATAGCCCTAACGACATGTTGTGGGTCGTACTACAAATTGACTCACGCAACACACCTAACTCTCTTTTTGAGTTAGAACAACGATGGGTGTTTAAATTACGCACCCATGTGAATGGCTTGAATGATGAGATCCCTTGGAATTCTCTTTCTAAATGATTCTCCACTGTACCTTTAGATTTTTACAGGTATTACTGATAATTCCCCTTGAGTTGGTTTATTTAGCAATTTTTCCCTTCTCTTTATTTATTTTTTGCAGTTTTCAATGATTATTTACCTAGCATGAGTAGGTGATTTAGATTTAATAATCAATAATTTCGATTTTGTGGCATCCATTATCTCTTCAGAAATCCCCTTTTTTACCTAGAGGCCATATGCAGACGGTAACCTTTCTCTCCCTATTTTTCATCTTTTTCAGAGTCCTATTTTGAGCATCTGATACTGTCAGACTAACGCTCATTACTGATCTCGATCTATATACTCTCCTGTGTTGACTCCGGGACTCCCTCTGAGTCTTTTTTCACTTTCTAGGAATCTCTAGATCAACGTGTTCTGCGTTGCCTGACTGCCTGACCGGAAATTCTAAATCTTCGATTTCCGGGACGCTACGTACATTTAGCGTATCGGCCCAGGTTCCACCATTCTTCGGGAACCTCGGACCGGGGTAGGTCTCCGCCTGGCCAGCATTGCTCCAACAAGTAAGTGCCCTGCCGCTCTCCCCCCCGTTTCGTTCGTTTTTATAATATACTAGCCCCGTTCCTTTCATATCGGGACCTGCTTTTCTGCAGACTCCGTTTTCTATGTTGTTCTGCCATTTGACAGACAACATGTAGTCTTGATCCACCGGCACCGTACGCTGCTATACCTGCGACCTGGGATCGCATTGCTATAAATACAGTATATTTATCGAGGAGACCTCGGTGACTCCTCTATTTTGACTTCTCCCTTGATCTCGGTCTCCGTGAGGCTGGACTCCACATTTAAATTCATATTGAGACAGTCATTGATACCCAAGACTTTAGGCATTGCCCAGCCTTCTCTTCTAGACAGGATGTATGTCTAGTAACACAACATAGTCTGCTATCTTCATTGATTTCTATGGACCACTCTGTCCCACAGCTAGTGTACAGATACATTGCCGCATTCATCTCGCTTGGTTTACCATACTTCGTGTGACGATACTAATTATGAATCTATGATTACTATATTTGAGACCCCTATGACAACACACATATGAGTTACTTGATTGGAAATTTGATTCTGTTGTTTCGTATTCCCCCTTGTTTAGACGTTGTTTAGCGCTGGACTATTGGTCCGTGTTATCCTAGGATGCCCGCCTTCAATTTTAGGACGGTAAGCTTGTATTCACAAGCACTTGCATGTATGTTGTTCACGAAGTAACACTTGCACTGCACATCACGGTCACCCTTTCTTTCCTATGATATGTGTAAGGCTATGACTCGCCCCTACTGTGGTATAACCTGTGTACTTTTCTTTTGCAGGGCTCGAGTTAGAATTATTTATTCCATATTTATGTAAGTGATTATTACACCTCCCTACTAATTGCTGGTTGAGAGACACTTGTATTAACTTCTTGATAAATATATGTGGCCCTTATTATTCAGGAGATACATATAGTCACATAAGGTCCTGATGAAGCATCACTGGATCCGTTTGGACCACCAGGATGCGAAACATGTTGACCCATGAGGTGGTAGTCTTTGGAGAATTGCCAGACTCCTCTCATTGATATGTTCTACATTACAAGAGTGATTGATCTTAACTTCTTTATTCACTCTTTTGATTCTAATTTTTAACCTTGGCCCTGACCGTTCATTGGGTCCAATAAAATCCACAGTCCCAGTGGCAGTTTTGAGAGTCAATTTTAACTACTTACCTGCTTTTGATCTCCGTTGATTCTTTAGTCACCTTTGGGGTCACGGCACCACCACATATTAAGATCTCCGGCAAAGAGCCCCCCCGTCAGGGGTGGTGCCCGTCAGACATTGCAGCGCCAGTCTGACGAGGAGCAGCGCCTATGATGAAGCATGACACCCCATGGGTGTGTGAGGCCCCTTGCTCCTAGAATTTAGGACCCCGGTCACTATTTATTTTCTGTTTTATATGATTGGAACAGTGTATCGCTGATTTTCTACCATCACGCCTTGGGACTGTTGATAGGCTCCCAAGACATGGGTGATGATGTCCAGGCCAGATCCATACCCAACAGTTTCATACCCCTGGCCCACACCATCCCTCCCACGCACCCTACCCCCACATGTCTGTGCCCTTGGCACAGTGTGGCCCCTACCAGTGGATCCAGGTCCATCATTGTCCAAGGTGTATAGATGGGACTCAGGTACCTGGACTGGGGAGCTCAAAGTGGTGGAATTTGTCCTCGGGACATAGGTTTGGTGGCGACTGGTTGCCTGAGATGTTGTTTTAATGGGGCTGGGAGGAGTCGATGTGGTCAGGGTGAGGCTGACTGGTGTTGTATGACCAGGTTCCCCTGATTGACCAGCACCGTTTTCACCGTCCACGCGTCCAGGAGTTGTATCCTCACTGAGGGCTTCATCCATGGGGGGAGTGGCAGTTTCTTGAAGGATCCCCATATTCCCAGTGGCAGATAGACCTGTTGAAGTGAGAGACATTAGGATATAGGTTGTATTGTGACCTGCGCCTCCAACAGTTTATACTGACATTTGCTTAAGTCCAAGTACATGTTGGCTTAGCATTTTTCCCTTGATGTGAGAGGTACACCTGCTATCAACTGTATTGACCTGAAGTTTGGGGTAGTGAACAATTCTATTTCAAGTCACCTTGCTATAGGTTGTGTGGGTATCTTGATACTTGGATGACTCCTATCATTCTAGCAGTGCAGTCAAAACAGTGGGTGGGCATAATATGGCTTATGCCATCTTGGGACCTAGTAGACTGTCAAGCATGTAGACCCAGAACCATGTAGCTGCATATGTCAGTTGTCAACAAGTGGTCATTGAATTGTGTATTTGTATACTGCCACATGCATCTAGATGAGACATCTTGGTACCTTTGTTTGTTTTTCATTGATTTAGCACACAGGTTGGGCTGTCCTTCTTATCTATACAACGTATATCTTGGCTTAGCAGCTCATGATGGATCTATTTGATTGTGCACATCACAGAGTGTAGCATGTTATGTTTCTTGCTCCCTCCAGTGTAAACTTCACTGTTGACTTAATAGATAGCAACACAATGTCATGTGGACAGTGTCCTGGTTATTGTTGTCATAGGTACTCTTTTTCTTGGGATGTACAGCAATGCACTACAAACAACATACATAAGTCACCCTTCAGGTGAGTAGATTTACATTGCAAGATGATGTGGGAGGATGATTTAACAGATGTACAGTGGGCAGGTGTTTTCCATTGGTTAGACAGTGCCTTCTGGCCTTTAGCATTGCTGTCATTGGCTGTCCTCCCCACACACTATACAGCTGACATCTGCTCAGGTGAGTACAGTTGAGTAGCTGAGTAGAGGTACAAAAGTGATAGTACCAGAGTACATTGTAGTGAGCGTCCCAGTGCCTGCTGGCCTTGACATTGATGTCATTGCCTGTCTACCCTATACACTATACATTGGAAATCCCATCTGGTGAGTACAGTTGAATGACTGATTAGAGGGAGAATGGTCATAGTGAGAAAGAACACAGTTTTGGCTGAGTGGAGTGACAGTACCAGTGCCTGCTGCCTTAGCATTGCTGTCTTTGCCTGTCCTACCCACACACTATGCATTTAATTGCCCATCAGGTTGGTACACTCCAATGTGGAGTTGTCAAAGGAGGTAATGTTTAGTAGGATGCACTGTTCAGGTATAAGTGATAGTGAAACAGTGCCTGCTGGGACTTGTAGTGCTATCAATTCTGGAGGTTCAGCCATGACACATAGACGTTGTTCCCCCAGATGGGTGTACTTCACATCTTGGAGGCTTGATAGGGACCTATGGGCAGGGAGACACTGGGCTGTTGAGTGGGATGGGATTGTGGGTAGGTAAAGGTGATCAGTGAGCATGCATGCCAATACATCTTGGTAAGCTAATTTTGTGGGTGTGACTTACCCAACTCTACTCCCCCAGGTATTCCTGTCAAATCCTCAGGATGCAGGACGGCCAAGACCTTCTCCTCCTATGATGTGAACTGTGGGGGAGGAGGTGAGGGATCACCACCAGCCTTGTGCACCACCAGCTAGTACCTGGCAGCCATGGAAAGGACCTTCCCCCTGAAGTTGTTCCAGCTCTTCCTGATGTCATCCCTTGTGTGCGGATAGCTGCCTACAGAATTCACTTTGTTGACTCTCCTTTGCAAAATTTCTCTTTTACTGGCAATACTAGTCTGCTGGACTTGGGCTCCAAATAGATGTGGCTCTACTCTAATGATTTCATCCACCATGACCATTAACTCCTGATCTGTGAATCATGGATGTTTTTGTGGTGATATGGTAATGGAAAAAAAGGTGGGGAAATAAGACTCAACTTGTAATAGGTTTGGTGGTTGGTTGGCGGGCTGGCGGTACCAGTGATCAGACCGCCTCTTTTCCACCCTCCAGAGTCCTGGAGGTGTCAAAGAGTTTGACTGGATTCTGACAGGTGTGGCTGCATAACTCATAATACAGTGGTCTGTATGACTGTCAATATGGAGCGGCCACAAAACTCTTAATAAGTGCGAAGGTAAAACCTTAACCAAGGCCTCCAGCTAACTGTAGCCGAGCAGGGCTCCATCACTGTCGGCCTCAAATTTTGACTTTGCCCTAGTCGAGTTCAACCAGATGTCCAGACTGGCACTTTTGATTTCTATGAGCTAGAAAACAATGAGGTCGTCAATATGACCCTGGCGGTCTTTTGACCGCCAAGGTTAAAGTGTCAGTATCACCACCAACAGACTGGAGATGTATGCCCCCATTTTATGTTGTATGTATGTTGGCCGCTGCTAATCCACCACATCTCAACTTGTACCGACATGGCGGTATGAACCGCTGGGCCAGAATAGAACATCTCTGACCCAGAGGCCCACAGCAGGCCGCCGTTGGCATTATGAACGTGCCTACCGCCATGGTTTCCGCGGTAGGGCTACCGGTCACAGGGAATTCTTCCCCTGTCACCTGTAGATGGCTCCCCCAGCAAGCACCTGACCCCTAGACCCCACTACATTCACAGGGCCCCACCCCCCTACCGTCACAGTAACCTCCCACCCCCTACTTACATGAGGCCCCCTCCCCACATACATACAAACCTACACCCACACGCACCACGCATACACCCATTCACCTACAGTTCCATACATGCATCCACTCACACTCATCCACTCACACTCATCCATACATACATTCACTCACACATGCAAACACGCATATGGGCACCCATACACACACACACATCTATACATACATACTCGCACGCATACACACTGATATGCAGACATGCACTCACTAAAACATTCATACACACATTCACTTACACGCATACAACCACGCATACACCACAACACTCACAGTCACATTCACAAATGCACCCACACATTCATACACACACGCAGACACCACAAACTCACACAAGCACACACAACACCCCCCCTTCCTACCCCACTCCACTGTCGGACTCCCAACTTACCTTGTCCGGTGAGGAGGTCGTCCGGCATGGAACGGGAAGGGGTGCTGCTACCGCCAGCAGGACACCACTAGGCTGTATTAATGGTCTTAATACGGGTGGCGGCATCATTCTGGCGGGCTAGGCCGCCGCCGTCTACCAAAATGTCTACTGCCGGATTTGCACCCAAAGTGTGGCGGAAATCAGGCAGTACCTATAATATGGCAGACAGAAGACTGCTAGCACTGGCAGCCCTCTGGCACCTGTGACTTTGGCGGTCTCGGTCAGAGTCCACTGAAGTCATAATGAGGGCCTTAATCTTTAAAAACGCATATCTCTGGTTCCCTTTCTTGGATTTTTGTCATTTTAGTGTCATTTCAAAGATAAAAATATAATCTATTTTGACAAATTGGTGTTGAATTTTAATGTGTTTTACTTATTTACTGATTTGTGATTATTAAATGCTTTGCACACCTGTCTCCTAAATTAAGCCTAACTGCCCTGGGCTAAGTTACCAAGGGGTGAGCTCGGATTAATTTATTGACACCCTAACTGAACATAGTAGGTGTTTGTGTCCTATTGCTAAATGTAGGTACTTACCTGCCCTGACCAATAATCCACTTTCTAACATATATATTATATATTAAGCACATATTAGTATACATAATATATAACTATATAAATATATCAAATCTATATTATATAATATATATATACTCTTATGGATATAGTATATTATGATATGTTATATAATAGTAGTATATAATAATATATATTATATATTATTATTGTTAGAATTGGAGTTTCTGGTTGACTAGGGTATGCACCTAAGCCAGGCAGAACCCACCCACTCTAGTCAGGGCAAGGGAGTTACACGTCCAAGATAACCCCTGCTCACCCCCTTGGTAGCTCGGCACAAGCAGTCAGGCCTATCCCAGAGGCAATGTGTAAAGCATTTACACAACACACACAACACATGCAATGCACTATCCCCACCACAAAAGAAACACAACAACAAGTTCTATGAAAATATACTGTATTGTACACAACACAATTATTAGACCAAACACAACATGTCAGTAATATACTGCTACCTTAGCAGTTGTCAGAACGTTACACATTAGTTACTCTGCAGAACCAGCAGTAGTTGCATATAACACACAGGCTACTTAGTATTCTGCAACATAAGCAGTAGTCAGGAATCATATTACTAAATAAAAGGACTTGTCATAAAAGTGTCCTAAATGCCTATACCAAGAGCATTATAAAACATATGGCAAGTCATGAAAACATATTAGCATGTTATGCCCATAAAAGGAAAATTAGCACACATATATGAAATATCATAAAACTACGCAGGTTAACATATATATCCATTATGTACATACTAGGACCATTTGAATATAAGTCCTTTTAAAAGTACCTGGTTTGTGATGTAAAGGCACTCCTAGTGCCAAGAGAGAAAAAATAGGGCCTCTGGTGCTCCATGCACTCATTCTGGGGGTCACTCTAAAGAATAGGAGAGGAGGGGGACGACCCGCACCACCTCCGGTTTTATACCGGGCCCCTCCTGGGGCTCACGATCTCTGGGGACTCCCCTTGGGCTCAACTGGCCCTCTACAGGGGGGGGGGCTAAAGCCGACACCACAGTTGGGGAAGGAGGAAGGCGACATGCACCCCCTCCAGTTTATAACTTGCCCCTCGGGCCCGCGATCTCTGAGGTCCCCCGCGTGGCTCCGGCATGCTCGGATAATAAGTGAGCCCAGGTTGTTGTGGTGAAAAGGGGCACAGCGACTTGCTCTTCAAACCGCTAAGGCCCTCCCAGGAGCTCAGGTCATGGCGGTGATTTCTTGTGGCAACAAGCACTTCCAGGCACTGGGGGCAGTTTCCTCAGCCACCATGATGTGCTTTCAGATCATTCTACAAATCTATAGATGAGAGCTAGGGTCATGATGAAGAAACGCTCCTCATGTGCTTCTGGTTATTGCAGGTGTCAGGTGCCACAGTACCCTGCCCCTGGGGGACAAAGTACTCAAGGAGCACAGGGTGGCAGGGCCCAGCAGCAGGCCAGCACAAGATGAATGCAAGCAGTTCCTTACAGTGACCAAGCAGGTCACACGTCACCACAGCAGCAGCAGTCCATGGTGGTTCCTGATGAGTCCCTCCAGCATTCTGTGTCCAGTTCCATGATGTCTCCAAGAGTTCCCCAAGTGTGGAGAAAATTCCCCTGTACTTATACTAATTTTTACAGTGTGTTACAAAGAGGAGAGGAGGTTCCAACTAGTTACAACTGGTTCTGGGAGTGTCCCCTCTTTCCTCCAGCACAGGCTCCAAACATCAATTGGGGGTCAACAACCCTTTTGTGTGAGGCCAGGGCAAATCCTTTACAAATGCAGGTCCCTTCTCTCAGCCCAGGAATACTATTCAGCATACAGATGCACCTCTGTGACACCTCCACCCTCCATGTGTACAGGCTGTCTGAAAAGTATGCTCAAAGCCCAACTGTCACTCTGCCCAGATGTGGATTCGAGTCAAGCTGTAAACACCAGAGTCATAAGCACAAAGAAATGCTCACTTTCTAGAAGTGGCATTTATGCAATAGTAATAAAAAATCGACTTACACCACTAAGCAGCAGTTCATACCACCATTACAACCATACCAAACATGCCTATGCCACCCCTCATAAATCAGACAATACCCACTACATATAAGGCAGGCATTTCTAATGCAATCCTATGAGAAGGCAGCACTCACAGCAGTGAGACACCAGGTTAGGCTGTTTGTCACTACCAGGACAGGACACTCAACCTGGCACATGTCCTGCCTTCTATACACATATCACCCTCCCCATAGGGCTAGCTAGAGCCTACCTAAGGGGTGACTTACATGTAGTAAAAGGGGAGTTCTGGACATGGCAAGTACATTAGAAGCCAGGTCCCTGTGGCAGCAGGGCTGAGATAGGTTTGAAAGGCTACTCCAGTGGGTAGCGCAAGCAGCACTGCAGGCCCACTATTAGCATTTAATTTACTGGCCCTGAGTATAGAGATAGCACTGCACAAGGGACTTACAGGTAAATTAAATATGCCAATTAGGTATAAGCCAATCATACCAAATTTAGAAGGGAGAGCACCTGCACTTTAGCACTTATCAGCAGTGATAAAGTGCTCAGAGTCCTAGAGCCAACAGCGAGAGGTCAGAAAAAATAGGAGGAAGGAGGCAAAAAGTCAGGGGATGAACCTGCCACAAGGGCCAGGTATATATATATATATATATATATATATATATATATATATATATATATATATATAGATATGATGAACCATCAGAAAAATCACCGCACTCTATGAACTCCTGTAAATCCTTTACTGTAAAGAAAAAAAGCAACTGCACTGACTCATTTCGATCTGACGGTCTTTTTCACAGTTGGCTAATCCTTCAACTATGTTTTTCTTTTATACTGTGAATCCAAACTACCTATTATGAGGCATCCTGAAAAGACGTAGTTGCAAACTTAACCATTCGATAATCAAACAATGTTAGCAAAAACAAACATAACTGGTTTGTCGGATTATTGTCACCCCTGCTGATGTTGCGGTAATGACTTATTAACACACTCCTAAGGCGCTAATATGATGAGCAGATATCGGTCAAACTAGTACACAACTATGATGCTTCTAATTAATACTAATATTAACTGTTGTCACCTTGAAGCAAGTACATAGTGGCAAATACATAAGTCTGACATCTTGTACATACAACACAGTGACTGTGTAGTACACTGACAAATTGCCAAATCATCAAAATCAATGTGGTGTGCACTGTTGACCCCAAACTAATTAATAGGATTTCTCTTTTAACATCAATGTCTGTTGTTGGAAACCTCTTTCAACATTAATATTTGTCATTGTCTTATGGCATGTAAGTGAGTCTGAAATCTTGTCCACTAAATAAAGTGATAGTCAAGTACCTAACTCATAACAGAACCATCAGCATCGATGCAGGTGTTCATTATTCACTCCAGCCTAATTGATAGGCAACCTCCTACAACATAGTCAAGTCTGGAATCAAGTTACTTGCTAAGCCCACTTCAAGCCATTGCAAATGCCGAAAGGGTTTCTAAACCACCTAAGGACTGTTTAGGAGTTTGGCGGACGGAAATACCCATCTGCCAAACTCCCAATGGGTAGGACCCTCCGTATTGGTGACCTTCCCACTGGCCCCATTACGGCTTTCCCACTGGGCTAACCGGTGGAAATCAAGGTTTCTGCTGGTCATCCCAGTGGAAAAGGTACAGCAGCATTGTTGCTGGCTCAAGGTAGAGCTGGCAGCAATGCTGCTGGATGCAAGTGGGCACCAGCACCCTTAAATGCGCACTGTCTGCACATCAGACAGTGAGCATTTCGAGGGTGCTGGGCAGAGGGACCCTTGGACTGCCCATGTCACAGGAATGGGCAGTGCAGGGGCCCCCCGTGGCGCTCTGTCCTTGTTCTCGCCAGCCTCTTCATGTCAGTTGAACCGCCATGAAAAGGCTTGAAGAGAATAAGGTTGTAATCAGTAGGGCGGTGCTGAGTTCAGCACCAACCTGGCTGATTACAACCTGCACTACCGTCAGTCTGTCGGGATCCGAGCTAATGGCAGGGATAATAGTAGGTTGGTGAGTCTGCCCTCCAATCTCGTAATGTGGCGGTTGGACACAGCCACGGTGGTCTAACAGCCACCGTGAGGCTGGCGGTCTTTGGACCACCAGCCTCGTAATCAGGGCCCTTAGTTGTCAATGTTGCAAAATAATTGAATGTATCATTATCTACCTATGATATTATTCTTCTTAGCTAAAACAAGGACAGAACTGAGCTATAGTCTCTAAACATTTACTGATAAACATGAAGCTCTTCATTGAAGTGTTTGTTCTGAACACCAAAATACGATCTAGGGTAGTGGATTGTACTCAACCGCATTGCACCAATAGTTTTCTATCTAAAACGCCACATTCATACTGTCACCACATTTGGGAAGTGCATCTTACTTGCCACCACTACCTGGCTAATCCTAAACTATGGAGATGGTCCATTTCCCTACAGAGGATGGGCTTTACGGTGGAGCATCGCCCGGGGATTGACCACGCCAACGCTTTTTGTCTCTCCAGATACTTCTGCCTTAGCAACGAGAGCTCCCATGAGGTTGGGTAGCTCTCCCCACTTTCAGCTGGGGGAGACACGTGTTAGACCTGACAGCCTTAAGGCGGTCACCTCTAACGTTTTGCCTGCCTCCCTCCACTTTTTGGACACTGTTTCTTCTGGTTTTAGGACTCTGCACACTTTACCACTGCTAACCAGTGCTAAAGTGCATATGCTATCTCCCTTCAAACATGATGACATTGGATCATACTCTATTGGCATATTTTGATCTACTTTTAAGTCCCTAGTAAAGTGCACTACATGTGCCCAGGGCATGTAGATTGAATGCTACTAATGGGCCTGCAGCACTGGGTGTGCCACCCACATAAGTAGCCCCTTAACCATGTCTCAGACCTGCCATTGCAAGGCCTATGTGTGCAGTTTCACTACCACTTAAACTTGGCATTTAAAAGTACTTGCCAAGCCTTAAATTCTCATTTCTCTACATATAAGTCATCCCTAAGTTTGGCCCTAGGCAACCCAGAGCACAGGGTGCTATGTAGGTAAAAGGCAGGACATATATATGTGTGTTGTATATGTCCTGGTAGTGCAAAACTCCTAAATTAATTTTCCACTACTGTGAGGCCTGCTCCTTTCATAGGCTAACATCAGGGCTACCCTCAGAAACTGTTTGAGTGGTAGATTCTGATCAGAAAGGGGTAAACATATTTACTATGACCAGAATGGTAATACAAAATCCTGCTTACTGATGAGGTTGGATTTTATATTACTATTTCAGAAAGTGAGCCTTTCTCTGCTAATTAAATCCTTCTGTGCCTTACAGCCTGTCTCCAATTCACGTCTGGGCTGGGCTGGTTGACAGCTCCCTTGTGCATTTCACCCATACAACCACAAACACAGGATGCCCAGGCACACCTGCACACATCTGCATACTGACTTGGTCTTCGTGGGCTGGAAGGGTTGTGGGCCTGATACTTACATTTCAAAGGACAGTGGCCTGCCCTCACACAAAGGACTGCGAAATCTCCTACTGGGACCCTGGCAGACAGGGTTGTACTGAAAGGGGACCTTGTGCAGTTCAAAACCACTCTTTGAAGTCTCCCTTACTTCAAAGGCACTTTTGGGTATATAAACTGGGTCCCTGACCCTACCAAAGTAGATACGTCATGGGAAAGACTCTGCACCAGAACATGCAAAATGCCAAGAGAAGCTGTCTGGCTGCCCGAAGGACTCACCTGGACTGCTTTGCTGTAAAAGACTGCTGCCTTGTTGTTGCCCTGCTGCATGGCTGGCCTCTGGCTCTGCTGAGAAGTACTCTCCAAGGGCTTGGATTGAGCTTGCCTCCTGTTTCCTGAAGTCTCAGGGCCAAGATTACTTCCTTTCTGCAAAGAAACTCCTTGTGCGGCTAAAATCGATGCACAGCCTGCCGGAATTGATGCACAACCTGTCCAGCAGTGAGAAAATCACTGCAATGCTGAACCAAAATGACGCAGCCCGGCTCCCCCAGTGGAGATCCTCGTAGGACCAATGTTTCGACCAGAACTTGAATGCACTTCCCACTGGATCGATGCATCACCAAGCCGGAATGATGCGGCCCAACTTCGGGCAAGAAGAATCAATGCAGCACCAGCCATACGGCAGAAATTCCTCAGTATCACCCGATGGATTGGCACAAGAGCTGTGACTTAACCCCGCATGCCCATGATTTCCATGCATCGTCCCCGGGTGTCAAAGGACCCAGCATCACAAAGAGGATTCAAGCCTGTGCATCAGAAATTGACACAAAGCACTTGCCGTGTGGTCCATGTGCATGTAATTTGGACGCGAACCAGGTACTTTGTGCTTACAAGAGACAATTGGTGCTTTTAAGAACTTAAGACTCTCCGTATCATTACAAAAGTGATTTTTCATTTTGTGATTATCAAACCTTGGTCGTTTTGACCTTAATTTAATCAGATAAATATCTTATATTTTTCTAAACCTGTGTGGTGTCTTTTTGTGGTGTTCTCACTATGTTATTGCATGATTTATTGCACAAGTACTTTGTATTGTAAACTTTACACATTTCCTTCTAAGTTAAACCTGATTGCTCAGTGCCAAGCTACCAGAGGGTGGGCACAGGATTATTTGGATTGTGTGTGACTTACCCTGACTAGGATTGTGGTCCCTGCTTGGACAAGGGTGTGACGCTGTGCACTACTGCGGCGCCTCTGATAAGACCCGATCATGCCAGATGTGCGCGTTTCAGGATGCCAGCACCACCGCGACCCATTTTTCTGTCTTTATTTTGCTGCGGTGCGGCCCAGGAGGCACATTTCGTGCTCCCGGTGCAGGGGGGCACTGCAACCCCTGCCATCCTCCCTAATTTTCCTCCTACTTAACTCCTTGGGTTTTTTCACTTCTTTCTTCCATTTTTATTCTTTTTCTTCTGTCTTCATTTCTTCTTTTTTCTTGGTTTCCATATTGTCTTCTTCCTTGGTGTTCATCTTCCCAGCATGCCTTTTTCCTTTTCCTTTTCTACTTGGTCATTTTTCCTATTCTTTTCTATATGGTCTTTCCCAATCCAAGATCATCGTACTTTCTTCCTGTTGTGTCTCTTCCTATTTTCTGGTATATAAGCACTGCAGTTCCCTTCTTCCTTGCACTGCAAACACTTCCGCTCTGGTGGTCTTTTTCAGGAGTACCTGTGGTAGAGGTTTTTTTCCCAATTTTGTTTTTTATTTTTCTCTTTGACTCCTTCTGGAGGGTACGATCTGCATTGATGCCTTTTCCAGTCAGCAACACCATGGCTACTAGAAAGGGTCGCCCCTACCTTGGCCAGTCCGTAACCTAAAAGACTGGGTGCTCCTTCAAGTTCTTTAACCTACTGTGGTGAGAGACGTACAGACCGTGACATAGGGTGTATACCTCTGCCAACTAGAGACCCCCTTTCTAACATAGGGTAAGGTGCTTGACGCACAACACAGATATTTGTTGTTGACATTCCACTAGATACTGGGAATATGCTTTGAAATGATCCTGTGATAACACAATGTAGTACTGACAATGAAGTATGCCTTTTGCTGTTATTGATAAGGGATTACCTTTGTGGGCTAGGTGAGATGGCTCCAGCCGGTGACATTGACCAATTAAAGTTTGCCCATTTACAATGAAATGGTCAGATATATCCCCTCCTTCCATGCTCTGTGTGTTTGCAAAATAAATTGTGAACACTGTTTACAAATTATTGGTATTATATTTAATTTGGTAAATTTATGACATGATGCCTGATTATTGGTGCTGCAGTATATCAGTGGATGAGAGATAGTTGTTGTAAACATGTACATTCCCAACATATTCATACTTACGTAGATGTTTGTGTCATTGCCAAGTTCATGATGGATTATATGCATATATTTCTGTATGTGAGATGTACAACACCAGGCAATTAGTTCAATACTGATGGATTTATTTTAGTGAACAGTGATAAAAGAAATACTGGGTAATACAAACATGAAAAAATGAAAAGTGAAGAAGACAATCATGGTAAATGAAATCATATTTGTAGTTCCCACATTTTTTGGAGTCCAATGTCCAGAATACTACTGCTGACAGAACAGTAAATGTGACCAGAAATAGTCCACAGGGTGAATCTGTAACAAATTCAGGAGGAAACTAGGTTCAAGGTTGCTTGGTGGTGGAGGTCTTGTCATCCTCATCTCCTTATAATTTCAGTGGACGTCCCCGCTTGCAGTGTGGGGGAATCCACAACTGCAGGGATAGGGGTGTCTTAAGGTGTGTCTTCCTCTGGCAGGGCCTCCCTTCCTGTGGCTGCGGCAGATGTTGATGGCCCAGATGTAGATGGTGCTGGGAAAGCCATGGAAAGGTGGGTATTTATGTCCATTAGCACCCCTGTTTGTGAGCCCAGGTTGGAGTTATAGGCCTCCGTCTGATTGTGCATGTCTCTATATAGCTGCTTCATCTCCCACAGTTCGGTGCATACCTGGCCCATCATGCCTTGGCACTCCTGGTAGTCTCCTGGTAGACTCGCAATGCATGTCCTATGGTGTCCTTAGTGTTAGTGTCCACAGTGGCCTCACTCTGCCTGCCCACAGTTACCCTCCCATGACTCCTCCCACCTCAAACCTGTGTCCTTGGTCCAGGGTGCCCACTCCCACTGGTTCCTGGCTCCTCTGTAATTAGGGTGATGTTTGTCACATCAGGATCCAGGACTGTGGGGCACACAATGTTGGTTATTGTGCTAGGCAGGCAAGTTGTGGTGGATGATGTTTGCTGATGTGTTGTTGGTAGGATGGGAGGTGTTGTGGTGGGCCTAGTGACACTCACAGTTGAGGTCTGCCCATATTGACTAGTTGGACCAGCACCATCCTTCTCATCCAGATCGCCAGTAGTGTTGTCATCCCTGAAGGTTTGGTACTGGGGTGGTGTGGGTATCTCCTCTGTCTGAAAGCTCTGGCCATGTGTTCTGCCAGATAGACCTGTTGGGAAATAGAGAACAATGTTATTGGTGGAATTGTGTTATCTACATCCTACACTTTTGTGGCACAGTAAGTAGATACTTAGGAGAAGAAAAAAACAATAGAGGTTCCTATTTTGCCATATTTCAGTGGTCTTGAAATTGTTGACAAGACATTTGTAGATGTAAAATACATATTCTTAAATTATGCACCACATTAGATGTCCTGAGGTGTTTACCTTTTGAATTGAGGAATGAACATGACGTCTCCCCAACATTCTAGCCAACACAGTGGAGAGTTAACAAGTCTATATAACCACTCCAAATGCCAAGCTGTGAACAATACAGGAAATAACACAGCTTAGTTGAATCGTTCACAGTAGCCATCATGTGACCGGTGCAAAGACAATGGTTTCATTGCAATTTCTAGAAAGCTGAGTTGACTTCATGTCCTGCAAATATTTGTCACATACACTTGGTATGAGGTCACTGATTCCATCAATTGTTTTAGTTGGGGAGGCCAGGGCAACATAATGTAAAGTATGCAGAAATGTCCAAGAGTAGAGCATTGTATGTTGATTGCTCACTCTGGGGGTCATTACAACATTGGCGGTAAAAGCCGCTTACCGGTGTGCAGAAGACCTCCAACACACCGCCGTGGCTGCGGAAATCCGCCACAGCTATTCTGACACACATCCCGAAATCCGACAAAATTCAGACACCCACACAAGTCCGCCACACCAAAGGTCAGTGATAAACTGGCGAAAAAAAACCCTCCACCGTCACACCAACAGAAATACGCCCATGCCATCACGACCCACGAATCCACGCGGCGGTCTTTCAACCGCGGTATTCCATTGTCGGTACACACCGCTGCGCTAAAAATACACACGCATCTCCAAAACACCACCTCATTGGACAATTCGAAATACACACACCTGATACACATACACACACCACTCCCACACAATCAATACTATATAAAACACACACCCACATCACCCACAAACCCCTACGACAAACAATTTAGACGAAGGCCAGAGAGACAGCACAGCATAGACAACCCCACCATATAGAGGCACACAACACCATCACCCACACTACTTCCACGCACAAAACACCACACACCACTACATATCACCACACTTATCACCACATACACCACCCCACACATGACCTACACCACCCCATGGCATGGCAAAGACACCCCAGGTTCTTGGAGGAGGAGCTCAGGGTCATGGTGGAGGAAATCGTACGGGTAGAGCCATAGCTATTTGGATCACAGGTGCAGCACACCTCCATAGCTAGGAAGATGGAGCTATGACGAAGAATAGTCGACAGGGTCAACGCAGTGGGACAGCACCCAAGAAATCGGGAGGACATCAGGAAGAGGTGGAATGACCTACGGGGAAGGTGCGTTCTGTGATCTCCAGACACAACATTGTGGTAGAGCGGACTGGCGGCGGACCCCCACCTCCTCCCCCACAACTAACAACATGGGAGGAGCAGGTCTTGACCATTATGCATCCTGAGGGCCTCGCAGGAGTCGGTGGAGGAATGGACTCTGGTAAGTCAAATCTTAACTATAATCTCCCCCACCCAACCTGCATGCTATCACAGACCCCCATCCTCACCCCCTCCCCTATCACTCCAACTCCTCACATATATACTACTAACACAAACCACCCATCCCAACACCAAGCCCTGCATGACACAACAAAGCATGGACACACATCACTAAAGCATGCCCACTGCACATACCCATAACACCCCCCCAACCATCATCACACAAGCCCCCACACAGGAATGCTAGCACTGGGGTACACGGTCACCCACCCATTGCACACCATGACACACACAGATGCAATAATCATGCTTTTACACCCCTGCAGGACCACTACCCAACGTCACCAGACAGGAGGGCCCAGACATCTCCCCCCCACCCACAGAAGAGGCCCACAGTGATGACAGCAGCTCTGTCCAACTGGATCCAGATGACCAGCCCGGACCATCATGGGCCTCGGGACAGGCAGTTCCCCACACCCAGTCACAGGCCACCACAGACCTTCCACCCTCTGGTAACACCAGCACAGCACCCACCCAGCGGGACCATACCTCCGTACCCAGGACACGTCAATCAGCTGTGTGTCCACCACTACAGGGAACCCTGGATAACCCACCACCCCAACAACAACAGGGACCTGGGGGCAGTGGCAGTGGGCACACGGTCCAGGGGACGGAGGCCCAGGAACACAGGGGAACTGGGAGGGCTGCTGTGCGACAGGGGGCGGACAGGCCTAGGGAACCCACTCTCCACGAGGCCCTCTCCTCCATCATGGGAGCATACCACCACTCCCAGGAGACGATGGCAACGGTCCTGGCCAAGTTTCAGGAGACCCAGCGGCTGCAGGAGGAACAGTATTTGGGGTTCAGGGAAGAACTCAGAACCATCAGCACTGCCCTGGGCACCATCGTAGGGGTGCTGAAGGATATACTACACACCAGGCGGGACACTGTGGCACTCCAAGGGGCCCCTGACACTAGCATGGACGAAGAATTGCCCACCACCTCCGCCGGCGCTAGTGGACAGGAGGCACCGGCACAGGACCACCACACCAGCAACCCACCCCCTGCAGACGGAGAACCACCCCGCAAGTGGTCCCTGAGATCCAGGAACAGGACAGAGCACGATGCCAAGACCCCCGCCAAGAAATGAGACCACCCTGATTGTCATCCCACTGTCCCACTTTGTAACCTTGTCCATATTGGAACTTCCCCAGCTCCACTTCCTATGCCCATATGGGCAGTGCACCTGTGAGACTAATAGACTGGACTCTGCCATGGACATTGCTCCACCATCACCCCTCACCATTTTAGCACTCCCCTCCAATATTTAGTACTTCAATTAACACCCCTGAAGCACAAAACAATCTGGAGTCAGTGTGTGATTTTGAAAATTTGTATTAGCAGTGACAGTGACAAAATGCTGTTTCAAATGGAATGTCAACATACCTATGTCACAAATCTCAAGTCCATGAGGAATGTAAGCAGATGACACACGTTGGTAACCACACCTGTGAAACCGTAATGGAAATGTACAACTCAGTTACCATATACTGGTTGAAATCGACAGACAGGATAGAGGTAGAAGTGTGAAAGTACTTGTAGTAGGCAGGAATGTGTTCTCACCTGTGTGTCACTGGAAATATTGCTGGATACCTGAGTCCCTGTTGTCAATGTCTTCTTCCTCTGCTTCCTCCTCATCACTGTTCACAGGCTCCACAGCTGCCACAACACCGTCATCTGGACCATCCTCCGGCAGAAAAGGCACCTGTCGTTGCAAAGCCAGATTGTGAAGCATACAGCAGGCCACGATGATCTGGCACACCTTCCTTGGTGAGTAGAATAGGGAACCACCTGTCATATGGAGGCACCTGAACCTGGCCTTCAGGAGGCCGAAGGTGCGTTCGATCACCCTCCTAGTCCGCCCATTGGCCTCATTGTAGCTTTCCTCTGCCCTGGTCCTGGGATTCCTCACTGGGGTCAGTAGCCATGACAGGATGGGGTAACCAGAGTCCCCTAATAGCCACACCCGGTGCCTCTGGAGTTGACCCATCACATAAGGGATGCTGCTATTCTGCAGGATGTAGGCGTCATGCACAGAGCCAGGGAACATAGCATTTACCTGGGAGATGTACTGGTCTGCCAAACATACCATCTGTACATTCATGGAATGATAACTCTTCCGGTTCCTGTACACCTGTTCACTCCTGTGGGGGGGACCAGAGCTACATGGGTCCCATCAATGGCACCTATGATGTTGGGGATATGTCCAAGGGCATAGAAGTCACCTTTAACTGTAGCCAAATCCTCCACCTGAGGGAAAACGATGTAGCTCTGCATGCGTTTCAGAAGGGCAGACAACACTCTGGACAACACGTTGAAAACATAGGCTGGGACATTCCTGATGCCAGGGCCACTGTTGTTTGAAATGACCCTCTTGCAAGGAAATGGAGCACTGCTAGAACCTGCACTTGAGGGGGGATCCCTGTGGGATGGCAGATTGCTGACATCAGGTCTGGCTCCAACTGGGTACACAGTTCCTGGATTGTGGCACGGTCAAACGTGTAGGTGATGATCAAATGTCACTCCTCCATTGTCAACAGGTCCACCAGCGGTCGGCACACCGGAGGATTCAGCCATCTCCTCACATGTCCTAGCGGATGGTGCCTAGGAAGGACAACAGCGACCACAGAGTCAAACAACTCAGAGGTATGTACCCACAGTCTACATAGAACACCATTCATACACAGAATCTGGCCTGTATTTGTGTTGTGCGACAAGGCCTAGGTCTGTGTGATGCAGTTGTGAATCAGGCCATGTGGGCCCCTGAAATGGCGGCTGCCTGACCTCTAAAGTGGGACAATGGGATGTGAGGTAACAGCGCTGGTGTTGTACACCACCGTGGTAGGCGGTCGGACACCGCAGCTCAATGCTGCATTGGTTAAAATTGGACCCTATGGGTTCCAGGAGCCAATGACGTTGTACGCCGGCGGTGATGGTACGCACCGCCGCAGACGTGACCGCCATTTTCTAACTGTTTAATCACTCGATACCTGATCTTCAACAGGAGAGGACCTACACTGCAAGTGCTGCTGTGACCTCGGTCTGGAAGAGACAATGGCTTGTGCGTCTGGGGAAAGGGCCCCTGCCTTCACTGCAGAGGAGTTGGAGAAGCTCGTGGACGGTGTCCTCCCCCAGTACACGCTAGTCTACGGTCCTCCAGACCAACAGGTAAGTACACAGGGAGCACGTTGTATGGGCTATGCCTGTGTGGAGAGGGCTGGTTGTAAGAAGGAAGGGGGCACAGTTCTGCGTGCATGAAGGACTGTGAATGCATGTGCCATATGGCAAGGGTAGGGATGTGGGCCACTCACTTCGACGGAGCAGTTGGTAATGACTTCTCTTCTTCCCCTGTACATTTCATGTAGGTCAGCGCCCACCAGAAGAAGGATATTTGGCGTGCCATCGCCAAGGACGTCCGGACCCTGGGGGTCCACCACAGACGGAGCACACACTGCCGGAAAAGATGGGAGAACATTCGCCGCTGGAGCAAGAAGACAGCGGAGGCTCAGCTGGGGATGGCCTCCCAACGTGGGAGGGCTGCCCGTCGAACCATGACCCCCTTGATGTTCCGGATCCTGGCGGTGGCCTACCCGGAGTTGGATGGGCGCTTGAGGGCATCACAGCAGAAACAAGGGGGTGAGTACAACAACACTCAGCGGACTTTGCGCGCAGTGAAGGTGTCTGGGTGGGGGAGGAGGGCTGTGGGTTTCCCTAGGCCAGGGCGAGTTACGTAGGCTAGGCCCCTCCGTAATGCAGGCCATGTGGCACCCCACCCCACCTCTGTAGAGTGTCAAGTACAGGTATACATGCCCCTGTGTCATCTATGTGTGCAGATGTCGACTATAGCCATGTAGAAAATATCCCAGGAATTGCATCTGTAGAGCCCAACAGCGCGGCGTAGTGCAGGGGGCTTCTGTGTCTGTATTGTCCGCCAAGGGTAGCAGTAAGCCATGCACTCAACCTGTCTTTCTACTGTCGCCCCCCCCCCTTTTTGTGGTCTCCCTGTTCTTGTGTGCATCAGCATCATCAGGCGGAGGTACAGTGGCACCGGAACACGAGGGAGCTGCATCCCACATGGCCATGGAGGGCCACACCATGGACTCGGAATATACCAGTAGGACGGAGGGCGAGGGGAGCTTCACGGCGGTCACAGGATCAGCAACCAGTGACACAGACTCATCCTCCGATGGGAGCTCCCTTGTGGTGGCGGCAAAATCTGTGCCCCCCACTTCTACAGGTACAGCCACCACCCCCCCACCAGCACCACCCTCCCAGCAGCCACTCAGCCTTCGCCCCGTGCCCGCTCACCCAGGAGGGTGGGCATCACCTTCGCCCCAGGCACCTCAGCCCCTGTCCCTGTCACCTCTGCTGCCCTCAGTGAGGAGGCCATTGACCTGCTCAGGTCACTCACAGTTGGGCAGTCTACCATTTTGAATGCCATCCAGGGTGTAGAAAGGGAATTGCAACACACAAATGCATTCCTGGAGGGCATTCATTCTGGTCAGGCTGCCCTTCATCGAACCCTGCAAACTCTGGCCTCAGCACTGATGGCAGCCATTGTCCCTGTCTCTAGCCTCCCCCCTCCAACTTCCTCCACCCAGACCCAATCCCCTGTACCCCAGCCTATCCCAAGCACACCATCAGACCAGCATGCACACACGTCAATACACAAGGGAAGCTCAGGCAAACATAAGCACCACACATCCCACAGGCACTCACGCAAGCATCACACACATGCAGACACACCAACATCCACTGCCTCCACTGTGTCCCCCTCCTCCTCGTCTCCCTCCTCCCTCCCAGTGTCGTCTACACTCTCACCTGTATGCACTACCACTACAGCCACTATGTCCCGCACCAGCACACCCACCACCACACCACGTTCACGTGCACTCACCACCCCCACTCCCATTTACACGTCCCCTGTGTCCTCTCCCAGTGTGTCTGTGACGCCCCCTTCCAAGATACACAAACGCAGGCACACACCCACCCAACAGCCATCCACCTCACGACAGCCTCCAGCGCATGCACCTTCATCCAAAGTCACCAAACCTACACCTCCTACAACCACTACCTCTTCCTCCACTCCCAAACCCCCTCCACCTACCCGTCCCAGTGTTCCTAAGAAACTTTTCCTGACCAAGCTTGACCTCTTTCCCCCCCCCACCTCCAATTCATAGGTCCCGTACTGGCACCTCAGCCAAAAAATCTCCGGGACCAGTGGTGCCTGTTGTTACAGGTATGTGGAGTGCACCGGCCACCAGGACAGCCAGTGTGACACGGAGCCACAGCACAGCCAGTCCCCCCCGTGTGAAGCACCAGAAGTTGGACAGTGCCCGGTGGGAGAGGGTGAAGACTCCAGCCAGCAAAGCCGCTCACAAGGGTCCCGGGGGGAGTGTCGACTCAGCTGTGACTCCTCCCAAGGTGGGGGAGGGGGAGAAGAAATCTTCAAAGTCTGGGAGGAACAGCACGGCGGAGAAGACCGCCATCATTCCCGCTGCCCAGGAGGCCACCGCCAGCCCAATCGTCACTGGCCAGGAGGCCACCGCCAGCCCAATCGTCACTGGCCAGGAGGCCACCGCCAGAGTCTGTGCCCAGGAGGGCAGGTCGATCGTCACGGGCCAGGAGGCCACCGCCAGAGTCTGTGCCGAGGAGGGCAGCCCGATTGTCACTGGCCAGGAGGTCACGCCGCCAGAGTCTGTGCCCAGGAGGGCAGCCCGATCGTCACTGGCCAGGAGGCCACCTCCAGAGTCTGTGCCCAGGAGGGCAGCCCAATCGTCACTGGCCAGAAGGCCACCGCCAGAGTCTGTGCCCAGGAGGGCAGCCCGATCGTCACTGGCCAGGAGGCCACCGCCAGAATCTGTGCCCAGGAGGGCACCGTCAGAGTCATTGCCCAGGAGGCCACCGCCAGAGTCAGTGCCCAGGAGGCCACTGCCAGCCACATCCCAGCTGCCCAGGAGGGCCCCGCCAGCCACAGCCCAGCTGCCCAATGAAGGGCCGCCAGCCCCAGCCCAGCTGGGCAATGAAGGACCGCCATGGCAAGCACCGCTGAACAGGGCAGCACCGCTGAACAGGTCAGAAACTGCCAACTCAAGCACCGCTGAAAAGGGCAAAGACCGCCATGGCAAGCACCGCTGAACAGGGCAAGCACCGCTGAACAGGGCAAGCACCGCTGAACAGGTCAGAAACTGCAAACTCCACTCCATCTGTCCTTCACAGGATGAAGCACTCTGGGCACCAGTCCCCCTCCAGAACCTGTGGAGACTGTTATCCACTTGAGAGACTGTGGCTTTGCACTCCCCAGGATGGTACAGTGGGCAAACCGCCCACTGTAGAGACTTGAGAGACTGTGGCTTTGCACTCCCCAGGATGGTACAGTGGGCAAACCACCCACTGTAGAGACTTGAGAGACTGTGGCTTTGCACTCCCCAGGATGGTACAGTGGGCAACCCACCCACTGTAGAGACTTGAGAGACTGTGGCTTTGCACTCCCCAGGATGGTACAGTGGGCAACCCACCCACTGTAGAGACTTGAGAGACTGTGGCTTTGCACTCACCCACTGTAGAGACTTGAGAGACTGTGGCTTTGCACTCCCCAGGATGGTACAGTGGGCAAACCACCCACTGTAGAGACTTGAGAGACTGTGGCTTTGCAATCCCCAGGATACATCAATGGGCATGGAGCCTCCTCGTGGATCTGGCGTGGTGCACTCATCCGGCTGAGGTGCCCCCCCTTCCCTTCCCCCTGAGGTGCCTGTTGTATTTCTATCTGATGCCCGGCAGTGTTCTCTCCATTTTGATCAGTTATCTGGTGTGGGCCTTGCCCATGCATTGTGGGCCCAGTGGTCCATGGACAATGAATGGTGCATTTCCTGCACTACTAATCGTGATGTATATTTTGTTGAATGTGTATATATATCTGTATATATTTGCTTACTGTATTTTGATAGATTACAATGGTTGAACTCATTTCCTTTTGTCTTTGCATTCTTCCGGGGGGGGGGGGTTGGGGGTTGTTGCTCTAATGTTTGGATATGCATTGGTGTGTGTGTTGTAGTCGGTCGGGGTGGGGGTGGGGTTGTTGCGTGTGTGTGTCCCTGTCTTTTGCCTCCCACTCCCCTATGTCGCAGGTGCAGTACTCACCGTTGTCTTCGCCGCCGGCGTTGATGATCGTCTTATAGGAGCAGGAAGACTATCGCAGGTAGAATTTGGAGTTCCGGCTCCATGGTGTTGTTGTTCCTCGTGGAGTGTGTAGAGGTGAGCATTTTCCCTTTGAAATGGCTGTTTCCGTCGTGTTTTTATCCGCATTGCATCCACCCCGGAAAAGGTTGCAGATTGGTAGGTTGTGATACTGTGGGAGGTACATTGTCTCCCTCCTATCTGTTGGCGGTGACCGCCACGCTGTTTGTCATTACCGCCGTGGCGGTCGGAGTGTTAAAGTGGCTGTCTTTGTTGGCGGTTTCCGCCACGGTCAAAATTCCCATTTTTTTACCGCCGGCCTGTTGGCGGTCTTACCACCGCTTTAACACCATCCGCCAGGGTTGTAACGATCCCCTGTATGTGAAAAGGACATCACTTGTGATATCTCAGACAAGTGAGAATGGACAAAATTCTATTTTTGTTACATTTTGATTTGCTAAAACAAGGCTTCATGCTAGTTGTAGTCATTTCAATATCTACTAGACAACCCTTACAAAATGGTTGGTGTAACCCACCTGTTCACAAACTGTATTTGGGATGGACCATCTAGTTATCAATTGACACATATAGTGGCCCATTAAATTACATTTTTGGAAGGAATACTCTTGCAGACTCAATTGCAACAAGTGGCATGTGATGATAATTGATGCATTTGATCTTATCTGCAGCACGACACATTAAGAATGATAAGACAATGTCTCTACTACTTTGCAGTTTGAATGTTAGGAAACTAGGCAAGCAACACAATGGCAAAAGCTGGAATGGGGCAAAAGAGCATTGAGCTATGGAGACAGTTAGTGAGATGTAACTTGCCAGAGTCTACTCCCCTAGGTATTCCTCCCTTACCATCACGATGCAGGATGGCCAATACCTTCTCCTCTCACTGGAACCATCTGACTGGGTCACTGGGAGGACCACCATCATTCATATTGAATTTAATTGTGCTTGGAGGCCAGGAAATGCACCTCCCCACTCAGGTCATTACACTTCTTTCTAATTTCCTCCTGTTTGAGCAAGGTGGTCCCTATTCACCCTGCCTATTTTCTGGTCAACATTTCCCTTTTCTGACTAAAAGCGATATTTTGGACTTGGGCTCCAAATAAATGTGGCTCTACTCCTATGATTTCACCATGACAGTCAATTCTAAATCTGAAAAACATGAGATTTGGGCTGTGACATAGTCCCAAATTAAAGTCAGTAACAGTGTAACAAAAAACTACACAAATGGATGGTAAAAAAGAGTTCTGGCAAGTTGTGTAGTAATAGGGATTGGTAATACACAAAGGTCTCCCTTCTCTCACCAGAATTCTGTGTCCAAATGGCTGTGCTGCAGTAGACTGGTGAGGGATAATGGTCTGGAATGGGGTTTTACAGTGAAATTTGCAGGTGTATCCACTGTGCAGATGTACATCAGATGTGTTGTGTGTGTCTCCATCCAATGACCACTGTTATGGTGCTATGCTGAGCACGTACCTCATTGGTTCACCACCGTCAATGCCCCCCACCAGTGCCAATGTGTTTTCATAATTGGCTCGGCAAGAACATGCTGCCCTGATGGCGAGGGAGTATGTTTTGCTAACAATGCAGATCGACACTTTCCTGGCGGCACCCATTCCGTCAACTTGGGCGGCAGTTCAGGCTGCGTGCATAGTAATAGGGTATGCAACAGACCACTACACTCGAAGGTGTATTTGGGACAGCCGCAATGGCGGACTGGTGGTCAGACCATCAAACACATAATATGTTCCTAAGTCAGTTTATTGTAGCTTAACCAGATTGACAGTTTTTTTTCTCTTTCTGCCAGTGGGAGCGCTCAGTACAGGCCTACTGTCAAGTGCTAAGTTAGGGGACTGATAAACAGGATTAGGGTGCACCTTGCAAATGGAAATGAAGCACTCTCATTCACAGGAGGGGATGGCTGTGGTTCTTAAGGTAGAAGGAAATTGGCAAGGGAAATTAGGAACTCAGGCATTTAGGGATGTCGCTGAAAAATAACAAAATTGATGTACAATTCAATGCAGAGTGCTATAGTGAAAAACAATGGGATTTTGTATGTTTTTCAGATAAAGCTGTTTTATATATAAAAATGTAATTGTCAGTTTTAACGTTAATGATTTGATCATAAAAATGCTTTTATCGCATGGCTAAACAGCATACCCTCTCCATTATCCGGTTGAAAGAGATCAAATTTGTATTAGGGATCAGGGGGAAAAACATGTAATTACTCTTGGTTTGCAAAGAGCTTTTTTCCATAAGCCTTTCTCGCTCATTCAGTATTTGGACAAAATATTGAATTGTTAATATCAGAATACATAGATCTCATGTCAAAAATTGAGTTAGTACAGAAAGAATATGTCAATCAACTTCATTGTCAAACTTTTCATTTTTTGGAGTATAATAATGTTTTTAAATACTATTGTTTTATTTAACATCATTTAAATAAATAAAGTTGTAAAAATATTGTGTCACAGAATATCATAGTCAAGAATACAATTTTACAATTAAATAATATTGTTTTAGTTATTGTTGCTTACTCAAATGTAGTGTACAAATATTAATTTTTGTTTAATTTAATATACATTACCTTAAAAAATAAGTTTAGGTGTTAGCATTGTTAATATGATACTTTATATTTTTGTACCATATTTTGTAATTTAAAATGTTAAAATTAAGTAAGTAATGTATAATTTAGTTGGAGGATTTTGAGTTTGTGGGGAAGCGAATGGGGAGTAATTTAAATTATAATTAATTTAATTTTATTGTTACTGAATTTCATATTGAATCATATTGTAAATTAAATATTTAAGTGATTAATAATTAAATAACTTGTTTAATTGTTTAATAATTAATGAATGTCTTGAAGTTGAATTTGTTATTTTTAATGTATAATTAAATGTTTAGGTTTTGATTAATTATTTTTATCATAGTAGCAGGTGATTGGTTTTCACTGGGGAATATAGTGGGACGTTTTTTAAAATACTGATCATTTTATGTTATGGCTAATTTTAATTGCATATTAATAGGGTAATTAGGTATTATCTATTTATTTTGTAATTTTTTGATCTGCTGGAATATTTTTCTTTTTCTAAATTTATTGTATTTTTAAAATGTTTTATATTTGTTTGTAATTTATGTTTTAGTAGCAGGTTTCTGGTTTTGTAGAGGAAGAACGAGGGGAGGTAATTAAAGTACAAATATTTTATGTTAAATCTAAATAATTTTGTATTGTTTATTAATTAGGCAATTGCTTATTAGTTATGTAGATTGTTGTATTTTGTAATTGTTTCATTATATTCTTTTACATTTTTCGGTATATTTAAATGTTTGCATTTGTGTTAGCAATGTATATTTTAGTGGTGGGTTTTTGGTTTTGTAGAAAACCAAGATGGAAAGTTACATGAATTATACCTTTTTAAAAGTATTTGTTAATAATATGTAATTGATTAATTAATAATTATTCATGTTAAGTTGGAAACCTTTTAGAACATATTTGTTTAATTAAATAATGTAGTGTTCATTTTTTTAAATAATAATGTTTCTTAAATATGTTTTTCAGTTAAATGTTACTTTTTGTCAAAGGAATAGGTAAAAAGGATATATTTATTAAGTGAGCAATGATTTTGTATTTATTTTGTTTTTTTGTGGTAGGAAAGTAACTTTGTATTTATTTGCTTTTATTTTATTATATCTTTCCTAATTTTAGTAGTGTTACAATGTATTTTTTATTTATAATATGAGTTTATTTTTTATAGTTGAGGTAGTAACATATTTTGTAAAAAGTGATGAGGTGGAATGTTATTTGTAGCACGTCTAGAATCCTACATTTTCTGTACTGCTGGTAGCAAACATAGCACAAAATGCAATTCGCAAACTACGAGCGGAGAACTAAGCTCATGGCCCAATCCATGGGGAGGCCCTGATACCCCCTTTTTAAATATTTATCAGGCACTTTAGTGGGCTTTCTTACCCAAGTGGTAGGCAGATTGAGGATAACCCTTCAATTGTACTCCCAGGAGTGCTGAAAGACTCCAAAACCTTAACTGGGGTTGGACATGAACTAATTATCCCACTTGCTGCTCCCCTTTCTTTTTGCTAATAACCTTCCTAGCATTGTAGAGGGATTTCTGTAAATAACCTACCTTTTGCCTGAGTATCCTTTCTACCCTTATGGCTACCTGCATGGGATAAAAAGGAATGACATTTGTAGTCAGAAAGATTATGTTTTTATTAAAAGGGGAAAAGCTTGCCCAAGACCAAGGAGTCACCACCCCTCCCCCCACTAAGCCGCTATCTAGTGCTTAGTGGGAGTATTCCTGCTTGTGAAACACCATCCTGCAGTGATCCCCAGGCAAGGATCAATTTAGAGAGGTACCACTGGAAGGGGCCATTGTAGCCTTTCCATTGCTACATTTCCTACTTGGGTCAGTGCTTGAAGGGTGGAGATATGCCCCAACATACTGAACCAAGTGAAAGTAGTCAGTCTAATGCAAAAAACATTTTAGTTGTGTGATGTTAGCATGTGTCACACAATGAAAATTTCAGCAAGCCCAATGAACACTGATCAGAGTGTGGACTGCTTTCACTTTCCATTGTGTAAAATCAGTGCACTGTGCGGGCTGATTGTCACACAAATAAAATAAACTAGGTATCTGAAGGAAGCAGTAGCAGGATTTGCATGACCAATATGAAGGATTGTGCTCCCCATTATACAGAGGATAGAGGACCACCTACCATAGCTTTTACCAATGTTTCAAATCACAGAGGAGTTTTGTGGCCGTATAGAGAAACAAGATCATTAAATTCTGAGATGACTTGCAAAAACCTTAAAATATATGACAGGTGGTACTTGATTCCTTATGATACATAGTGCCCAGTTATGAGTTTGGCGGGCAGGAACATCTGTCTGCCAAACTCCCGATGGGGAGGTTGCCACCGTGCTGGCTACCTCCCCATCGGCTCCATTAAGACTTTCGTGCTGGGCTCACTGGTGGAAACCAAAGTTTCTGCAGGTAAGGCCAGCGGGAAAGTGGTGGCAATGCTGCTGCCATCACCCTTACCAGGCACACTGACAGCAGACAGTATGCATTAAGATGGTGCTGGGCATGGGGACCCTTGCACTGCCCATCCCATGGCCCCTGCACCTGTTCTCCGCCAGCCTTTTTATGGAGGTTGTTGGAGGTGGCCCTTTGTGCAGGGTCATCCCTAATCTTTTTGCCTCCTTCCTCCTATTTTTTCTGACCTGTTTTTGTTGGCTTTAGGAATTCTGGGTACTTTATCACTGCTAACCAGTGCTAAAATACATATGTTCTATGTGTAAATTGTATTGTTGTTGATTGGCATATTTGATTTACTAGTAAGTCCCTAGGAAAGTGCACTAGAGGTTCCCTGGGCATGTAAATCAAATACTACTAGTGGGCCTGCAGCACTGGTTGTGCCACCCACATTAGTAGCCCTGTAAACATTGCTCAGACCTGCTTCTGCAGTGTCTGTGTGTGCAGTTTTAAACTGCCTACTCGACTTGGCAAGTGTACCCACTTGCCAAGGCTAAACCTTCCCTTTTCATACATGTAAGGGACCCCTAAGTTAGGACCTAGGTAGCCCCATAGAAAGGGTGCATTGTACGTTAAAGGTGGGACATGTACTGCTGTGTTTTACATGTCCTAACAGTGAAATACTGCTAAATTCAGTCTTCACTGTTGCAAGGCCTATCTCTCTCACAGGTTAATATAGAGGCTGCCTTTAAATAACTTTAAAGTGCAGATTGCCCTTGAGAGCAGATAGAAGTGTGGAGTTTAAGGTCTCTGAACGAACTCACAATTTAAAAATACATCTTTTAGTGAAATTGTTTTTTAGATTGTTAGTTTGAAAATGCCACTTTTAGAAAGTAGGCATTTTCTTGCTTAAACCATTCTGTGGCACTGTCTGTTCGTGGTTTGCCTGTCTGGGTCAGTTTGACAGTTGGGCTGTTTGTGAATCCCCTCTAGACAGTGGGACAGAGGGGGCTGGGGTGTACCCTGCATGTCCTGATGAACCATCTGTGCTAGAGTAGAGGGAGGAGTGCTCACTTACACCTGAATGGGCTGTGCCTGGCCTCTCACAATGCAGTCTCCAACCCCCTCGTGTGTGTCTGGGGCATGTCCTGGGCAAGGCAGGATCTTGTGAACAACAGAGACCTTCCCTTGAAGTAGGCCTACTTCAAAGGCAGAAAGGGGTATAAGTAAATGACCCAAAACCCCTGAAAATTAGATCACTTCTGGAACCAAGAGGAACCTCTGCCAAGGAGAAGGGCTGAAGAGGTGAGGAGAAGTGCTAGACTTTGATATGCATCCCTATTTGAGAAGAATCTCCAAGGGGTTGAGATGAGTTTGCCTCTGTTTTGAAGCCTCAGGTCCATCAAGGACTTCCTCTGCTAACATCTGGATTCTCTGCTAAGACTTCTGCCCTGCCAAGTGTGTCCTATCCAGTCCCTGGACCCTTGAAAGTTGAAGTTGGCGGACAAGAGCTGAAAATCCACACACAGAATGCGGTGTGGGGAAATTTACGATGCACCATCCGCCTCGTGGCTTAAATCTATGCTCCACCTGCATCGCGGCTGGGAGATCGTTGCATCGTGGGTTGGAGAACCGATGCGCAACACCCAATAGTGGCTGCTGATAATGACGCAATCCCCACGCAGCACGGTTTCCTGACACAGTGTGACTGGATTTCAACACATCGCTGGGCGTGAAAAACCAATGCAAAGCCTCCCCGGACCGGAAATGTCCATCTGGGAATCAATGCAATGCTCTCTTGTGGGAGAGAGGAAACAACGCCAAATCGGCAGGTGAAGGAACGACGCACGGTCTCGCTTGCGAGTGAGAAATTGATGCATTGCCGGCCTTTTTTGATGCATGCTCACCTGTGCGACTTTATTTTTGACGCTAACCTGGTACAGCATTCTCACTGTTTTCTAAGGATTAAGGGCCTGATTACAACTTTGGAGGAGGGTGTTAATCCGTCCCAAATGTGACAGATATACCACCCGCCGTATTGCGACTCCATTATATCCTATGGAACTCGTAATACGGTGGGCAGGATATCTGTCACATTTGGGATGGATTAACACCCTCCTCCAAAGTTGTAATCAGGCCCTAAGACTCTTATTCTTTTGTAACTTCATATTTTGACTTGCATATGTTTGATTTTTGTCGTTTTGGTCTTGTTTGTCTTAGATAAATATTACCTATTTTTCTAAAATGGTGTGTTGCCCATTTTGTAGTGTTTTCACTGTATTACTGTGTGTGTTGGTAGAAATACTTTACACATTGCTTCTGAAGTTAAGCCTCCCTACTTATGCCAAGCTACCAAGCGTTGAGCTGGGTGTTAACTGAGTGTGATTCTCCTCTACCCTTACTACAGTGAGGGTCCTTGCTTGGACAGGGGGAAACCTGACTGCCAACCAAGAACTTCATTTCTAACTGTAGGGAAACAGCCATGTCAAGGCGGGTGGAGAACCAGGTTGTAATCAGCAGGGTGATGCTGAGTTCAGTGCCGCCCTGGCTTATTACAACCTGCAATGCCGTCAGCCCATCAGTATCTCTGATCCCGGCAAACACTGCAGTAACAGAATTGTATACATCACCTGGCCCCCACCATTATCCATTGTTTTATCAACAATTTATTATGGAAAGGCAAACAATGAACTATTTATAATCAGTGTCTATTGTTAGCTGCAAATGAAATAAAACCGCTTTGTCAAGATGACTACCCGAAAATGAACATGTAATGTAAAAATGCATAAAGAGTAAAATATGTAATATGGTCATATATTGCCAACTTGGGGTGCTGGTGACAATAACAAACCATACTGCCTTCAACATAGTGGTTTATGATCTCACCAATACCTCTTGATGCCCATATAGAGAACCATATTTTTCATGATTCTCTGTTATATACACTCTCTATCTCTATTTAACTCTGTGTGTGTGTTTGTGTGTGTGTATTTAACATAGTTAAATAGAGATGGAGGGCCTGATTATGAGTTCGGCAAAACTTGCCGCCGTAGTGGCTACCTTCCCGCTGGGCCCATTACAAGTTTTCCGCTAGGTCAGCAGGCAGGAAGACTGCCAGACTTGTAATGACCACCAGAGAGTGTATATATTGAGTAACGATAAAATATGGTCCAATATGGACACTGAGGTGTGTGTGTGTGTGTGTGCATGTGCGTGTTTGTGTGTGTGTGTGAGACAGAGCATTAGAGAGAGAGATCTAAAGAATGTTTGATATGCAATTCTAGCAAGGAATGTTTATGTTTGCCACCCATACTAAGAAGCTCATTATGAGTTTGGCTATCCCAACGTCGGACCGCCAAACTCATGGGGAGGACACCACCACCATGGCCGTGGCATCCATCCGCCTATTGCAAGTTTCCACTGTCCTGACCAGCGGAAATCTTGAAATAGAGTATTCCTGAAGGTCAGACCATAGGGAAGAGTGCTATGAGATAGCATTTGGCTCCTTTAAGGGACAGTGCACATTCCCAGGGTGCTCGGCAGGGAGACCCCCCTGTGGACCCCTGCACTTGTTCTCTAACAGCCTTTTCATGGTGGGGCAACCGCCACGAAAAGGATGGTGGAGAACAAGGTTGTAATTAGCAAGGGAGCGCTGAGTTTAGCACTGCCCCGGCTGATTACAACCAAGACTGCCGTCACCTCGTCGGGATCTGTGATCCCGCCGGGGATGGCAGTCTTTAGGCAGGTCCACCCACCTAACTCTTAACATAGTGGATGGACCACCACAGCTGTGGCAGCAGTCCTAGGATCACCAGCCCCTTAATGTGGCTGCTAGACACTATAAACATTTTCATGAGTTTGCAGCAATCAGTGGTGCAAAGAAAAAACATCTCTAGACACTCCTACCCTAGACTTTCCTGGTAAATATCTTCCATTAGGTTTTCAACTCACGGGACCTGCTATTTCTGCTAGAACTAATACATTTGAAACAGGCATCAATTCAAGCAAAAAGAAGTGCAATCGGGAGGTGACCAATCAGAAATGAGCAAGTCATATCTTTGAATGCCATTGGGTAGATGTGTGGTGGATGAGGGCAAGTTACTAGAGAAGCACAACAACAAGACAGCAAAGAGAACAAAAATGGCTTCACATGCTCAACCTAGAGAGTCATTAATGCACCACCATAAGAATCTTTTAAAATCTAACATGAAAAAATCAGACAAGATCATTTTAATAGCCCTCTTTCCTTGATCTACTATCACTACAAAACCTTTATATTGTTTTTTGAGTCAAAGATCACCAGGATCTATGAGTATTATTTTATGAAACACAGAACCTTCATCTCATTGATCAATGAATCCACCTCCATGTCACTTGTTTTTCACTGTGTTTCCAAAAAGGCCAAAGAGAAGCTGTTGTAACTGTCTCAAGAATCTTAAGTGTTCTGCATGGCAGTGGATGGTTGTCCAGTATATTTGTTTTTTAAAGAATTGATCACTGCTTTTAACCCATATCTCAAATATCTCCTATCCATGATCAATGCTATCATTATGACTCTTTTGAAAAATATCTACTGTCTCAATGGCTTTGGCTAACATCTTGCTGACTTCCAACTTTCCATAAACCAGCAAGAACTCAGCAAAATAGGTCAAAGGACACACCCACGGTTACAAATAAAGAATTCACATACTGTATGACTAGTAATCTGGGGTCTAACTTGTTAAATGTACTGGTTAAGCTATAGGTAACCTGAGAGATTGACACATCCTCCCTGGAAATATGCTGACACCGCCCAATTCGACTTCCAAATTGTGCTTTAATTTACCAAGAAATGTCCACACAAATGCCATTCAGAAAAGTCTTCAATAGCTTCAGGTGGATTTGAGAACACAGGGCCGGATATGAAAGTATTTTGCATTCACAAATTGTTCAAATTGCTATTTGCAAATGTAAAAGCCCCTTTCGGTACATATGAAAGGCAATTTGGCCAGTCTAACATATGATTCCTTCCTTTTTGAAATCAAAACATTTATGATTCCAAATAAGGAATTGCAAATAGGAATTTCTAGATTGTAAATCACAATTTGTATGGATGAAGCTTTTTCTGATTGCAACCAGTTGCAAAATGCTGTTTTAGAAAATGCAACGACCACCAATTTAAATCAGGTGTTCATCATGTGCAATTTATATAAACTGGCCCAAAATGTATCAAGCCTTTCACAATGATGTCATTATATGTTCTGTGATGGAGATGAGGATTTTGGCTGGTATGCAGATTAGGAGACAGGAAAGGATTTTTTGGATTAGGGTAATCCCGTGTGAACAACCTGAGGAGAAGATATTTGAGAAATACTGCCTCAGTAGTCAGGTAATTTTTGTCACGGAATTAAATCCACACCTACAGACCTCCATAGATAGAAGCAATGCTATTCCACCCCATGTGCAGGTACTGTGATGCCTACACCTTTTACCATCTGGAAGTTACCAGAGAGTACAGCAGTAACGCAGGGAGTTTCCATTTTGCATTATCACTGTTGTTCCATAGATTTCTATATGGTATGTTCTCCATTCATTTTCCTGCATCTCAGCTGGACTTACAAAATACAATACTATCATTCTATCAAATGGCACATTTTCCAAATGTTATAGGGTGTGTTGATGTACACATATTGCTAACTATCCACCATTTGCTAATTAATTTATTTTTAGAAGCTGCAAAACTAGTCACTCCCGCAGAATAAAATATACTAACAGACCTTGCAGCTGATTTCGAGGCAGAATTTATTCTTCATATAGGGGCTGATAGGAGTTTGGTGGTCGGAAAAACCCGACAGCCAAACTCCTGATGAGGAGACCGCCACAGTGCAAACGGTCTCCCCATCAGCCCCAATGTGAGTTTTTCACTGGGCTGACCGGTGGAAACCAATGTGTGGTGGCATTGGACTCAACTCTACATGGAGTCGAGTCCAATGCCGTCGCACACATCCCCCCAGCACCCTCTGAATGTATAATTCCAACAGTGTTGGGGAGGGGGGCCACTGCACTGCCCACAACTATGTCGTAGGGAGTGCAGGGCCCCCCCTGTAGCCCCCAGCACTTTTTCTCCGCCAGCCTTTTCATGGCGATTGAACTGCCATGAAAAGGCTGGCGGAGAACATGGTTATAATCAACATGACGGCACTGACTTCAGTGCTGCTATGGCTAATTACAACCAGGACTGCTGTCATCCCATAGGGTCCAAAGATCCTCACGGAGATGGTGGTCTTTTGGCGGTACAACCGCCAGGGTTGTAATGTGGCAGTCAGACTGCCACAGTCACAGCAGTCCAATCTCCACCTTGAGTCTGCCGGTCTTCGGACTGCCAGACTAGTAATAGAGCCCATAATGTTCGACAGTGATATACAATATGATGACTTGAAGTGATTTTGGTGACAGTTTTCTACCAGGTAAGCCCATATAAAACATTTTACAAACAGTTTAACATGGAAAGTAAAAAGCCATATCAATGTCAATTGTCTTAACATTCTGGAAGACAGTGCATATGTGTTACATCCTTGGATCTTGAAACCTTATTTAAATCCAAGTTCAAGGAGTGAGTGGAGATCAACCGTGCTCACAAAACTAAACGCTCTGTCATAGAGAGGACAGTTGGAACTCTAAAAGGATGCTTCAGGTATCTCCACAAGAGTGGTGGTGCCCTCCAGTCCTGTCCCCAAACATGCTGCAAAATCATAGCTACATGTGAGGTGTTGCATAATCTTGCTATTGGGGGGGCTACATAATGTGCAGATTGAATCAGATTCTGATTCTGATGATGGAATGCAACTAATAGAACACCAACAGGATATTTCTTGTGCTGATGAGGGTACAGCACATTGTGCAGAGATTACTACTAAATATTTTTAAGGTAAGTAAAAGGGAATATTCAAAATGAAAACAATACTACGAATGATGATGCTTTGAAACCAAAATGTTCCTTTCGTTCGAAATTCATTGTCATTTTGTGTTAAGAAAACAACAAATATACATCATGAACAACTAAACATAGGTAGTCAGTATTCCATTTGTTTAGCAAACGTGAAAGGGAAGTGAATTGCACATGAAAAGACAACAACCAGATTAGTGCTTTCTTTTTCCTCTGCTTGCACTTCTTTTCTCAGCTCTGCCTGCCTGTGAAGTATCATCAATATCTGTACTAGATTTATGTTTGTGTGTGCATAAGGTTTGATACATTAGGCACAGGGAGGGTACTTAAGCTTGATTCCTTTTCACTATTCACTAACCCTACTTCTACAGGACCTGATATTACTTTGGTGTAAATATTTTCCAAGGCACATGTAACCTGCACTAAGCCACTGTCTCTATTATTACAGCAGTGGCCCATCAGGGTTTGTATGTTGACAGTGTGCTGAGTTAAATTGCTAGTAGCCTATACCAGAAGGGTAATGGATCTGTTTAATATATCACACCTCACCATGCGTTGATGATGCCTACACCTTTGTGTTGACTGGTCTTGTTTCATTGTTGTAATAGGTTTATCTAAAGAATATATATTTAGTAAGTCTAGCAATGTCATTCACCATAATCTGGCCATCCTCAACTATTTTCCTGAAACTTTCTTGCCCATTGAGTATTGTGACATCATGCGAGTCATACACATTAGTTGGCGATTTAGTTTTAATATGTTTCGTTTGCAGCCGCTGCACAGACAGCATTGAGGCCACTATCCCCCCAAACAATTGCGATGTCTCTGAAGCATTATCCCCAGCAAGGAGGCCAGCATTACAAGAGGTTGCAGCATGACAAAGACACTGCAGAACCCTGTGATGCAGCTGTCTGTCTCTCAAAGATGTTGCAGTGCTTTCCCTAGCTGGGGCTGGTTCATTCCCTCTATCTGGGAAATCAGGGAGTGGTGGAACTATAGCTCTTCTTTTGGATTTAACTTTCTCTGTCTGTGTGGCAGTTATGTCTGGATCACTCAACTTCACAGGGGCTTTCGTCAGTGCCATCTTGGTCTGTAACATGGTCTGTTTGTCTTGATACATCTGAGAAAAATGTATAGATGTACTTTAGTATTCTGACTTTTTTTTTACACACACAAATTAAAGATGTTTTGTAATTCTAAATTCACTTCTCTCATAATTGGCTACTTTTAATGACAGTGTTTTTGGGGGCAACCTATTTTATGTGTGTTTCCCTGCATTATGATTATTGTTACTATAACTCCCATAATACATTCGAAAAACAAAACAAGCTTTCAAATTCAGTGATTTTTCGGATATACAAGGTTTGTATTTCTTATCCTATTATGATTTAATAAAAATATTGTCAAATCTTACCTTTTAATGCACATGGTGGATTTGAAGTATCAGTGGTGAACGCCGCAACAATGCTCTCTAGCTAAAGTGTTGCCCCAATCATAGTTTCCATGGGTGTTGGTAGTGGCTGCTGAGATTGTCCTCAGCCTGTCCCATGTGCTTCCACCATACAACTTGCTACCTTCTCTTTCGTACACAATCTTAAGTTGTACATTTCTTCCTGATTTCCACGATGGCACGTTGTGTCTCTTCAAGGGAATTGATTTTCTCAAAACTGTCGAGGTTTCAATATGTTTTTGGTTTCTGCACAGTGGAAGAGTGGCAAGTCCTCACTATGGGAAACACACTCCTTGGTGAGATCCTCCAGCTTCTTCTCAGAAAACCTCATCCTAAGCTTTCTAGCAACGTCTTTATCTGCCTCTTTCCTGGACATATTTATTCTTGTTTGCTGTCAAAGAATCCAACAACGGTCCACAGAATAACTCCTACAACAACACGCACTTTCGGTTGCAGAAGGCCAGGAGAGACATGTATTTGAGCACTGCCTCATCATCCTGTTCCCAGAAAGCACATTTTCCTATTTGCTATTTCCTAATACTGATTCACAAATTTTGCAATTCCCTATTAGGAAATCACAAATTAGAGGATCCGACTATTACTGATTCGCAAATTGTGGAAGAAAACTTTCATACATGAGCATTAGAGATTTCCTAATATTGATTCGGATGGGATTACTATTTGGAAATCGCTAAGTGAAACGGATGTACATCTGGCCAATATTCACCACTCTCTGTATCACAAAAAATTCCTTCTGCGTAACAGATCCCGGCTACCTAGGTTAGCCCACACCCCACTGTGCAGCCTACTGGTGTCTGTGCTAAACAACTGCACACTTGATTACTCCAAAGGCATTAAAATAAATGAAGCGAGATGCCGGAACCCTTGGATTTGAGGACTCTGGCCATAGAATTCATTGAGACTATGTCGAGGACGAAATTGAAGTGTAGATGTGTTTCATATACAACACACGACATGCAGGTCCACAGACTTTTGTAGTGTCCAAGTCGGAAATGTGATGGGGAGCCTTTTTGGGTATAACATAAAATGTCCTTGGTGGAAGAAGAAAACACAGCCGCTCAAGCATTTGGCGCCATCTAGTGGTAGGGGTAGGTGGCGTTATCTGCCACATCATCAATAAACAGTACCAGCTTGCTTTAGTGTTCTATTTGAGGCAAGGAAGATACCAGCAGCCCTGAAAAGTAGACCGTGTGCATAATGCCACCGTTGCCAGTCCTCTCTGTGAGGGGCTTGATGTGACAGTCTATACTCCAATACCAAGTGACTGTTCTATTTTTTTTATTAACTAGGATTGATAGCAGGGCTGAGTTATGCAAACTGATTCCAAACTTCTGTTTTATCATTTTCTTTTACAATGCTTAAAGTATTCACATTTATTTAGAGTATTCAACAAAAATCTTGAAAAAGTGAGTTTTTTTACATGAATACATGCTCTGTGGACTACAGTATCAATATTTTTTTTTTATTTGGATTAATCTCATTTACCACATGCACAGAAAGTTTCCATTACCATTTTATTCACAAACGCTCTCTCTGATAAATGCGTTTGTTTAAGAGTCCAAATCAACTGAACACTTATAACCAGCGACATCAAACTGAAAGCACATGGAGCAACCGAAGGACATGAAAATGGATATATTCGTCACAGCAAAAAGTCCTAGATCCCATATAAACTACATATCTATGTCAATGGCAGATCTGTGACACGGGAAACCACACTCTGCCGTATCTGGGATGGATGAAGGAGTGCAGCGCACAACATCACAACTGGGTCAAACAGGACTTACCGCCCCTGCTTTGTAATGTGATTTAGGACAGACCTTTTAATTATTGATCGCTGGCTGTTTGTTCTCAGGCCTGGTATCTAAGCTTCATTTCATTCTTTATTTCGCCGTGAGTCATTGCATTGGGTTGGATGAACATCTCACCTTGACGATTTACAACTATTGATTTTTTCAGTGTTTATTTTTTTAAAGATTCTTCACTGGCATCCAGGGAATTGTGAGCAGGCCGGCTTTTTGGAGTGATGTATTTGCTCTCTGGTACTTAAACTTTCATTCAATGCCTTAATGCAGCTGAGAACAGCAGCCATTAATCATACCTGAATGCAGAGGTCTCTGATTGTATTAATGCTATTTCATGCAATTTTGTAGTATCTGTTAGCTTTCACTTTCAAACAGATTTATGCAGCTGGCTGGCAGAAAGCTTTATTCAGCATGCTTGTTTATCCTTTGAATATCTCCATGCATTGCCCAATCAATACAATTGCATCTTCATTATTTGTAGATAAATATCATAAAATAAAGTTGGAATAGTCACATTACTAGCGGCCATTTTGTCACAGCAATAGCAGAATAGCTATTAACTGGCCAAGCACTTGCAACGTATGCACATTTCTTAGCCTATTTGCTTCTCAAAAGAAAGCCTTGCAGTAGCAAACTGTCCCTACTGCATGAGCAATGGATTGCACAGTGTAGAAAATTGGGTTACTGGTTGAGGATTGTAAAGCCCTACTCAAGCAGCAACCATAATTCCAGTCAGGGTGAAGTCACAAGCAAACTCAAAATTAATCAGTGCTTAACCCCCAATTTAGAGAAATAGAGTAGAATTTAATAAATTATTTCAGACTAAACCTACAAAAATCCAATCAGTACAACAAGAGATAGGCAGTTTTAAATATTTAGATAAAAATGTATCTTAGAAGCACAATGCACCAACTGTGGTTACCTGATCGAGAAGGAACAGGTCAGAAGTTCAAGCTGACCACAAAGGAGCGTCCACATACAGGGACAAAGTTATGGCCACTAAACAAAGTACCTTAAATCCTGGCTGCAGAGTGTCGTGGTCTCCCACTCGAGGATGCTATGTGCAGTGGCGGTTCTGACAAGCTGTGGACGGTAGTGCAAGGTCCTTTGTTGGATATGTGTCACAAAGCACTGGGTCCGATGGAGCAAACATTCAGTAATGTGAGTATGTAACTGAAGTAAACAAGTATGTAAAAATAAGTCATATTTATTAATGAATGTATTACTAAGAAAATGTAAAAAAATAAAAAGCATGAGTGACAAAGGGGGTCATTATGAGTTTGGCGGTCTGATCGCCAGACCATCATGGTGGCAGCCACCAAAAGACCACCATGTTGGCAGTCTCACAGACTGCTGAATTATGAGTTGAAGAGCTAGGACTGCCAAAACGCGGACAAAAAAAATGACACTGCCAGTACCCTGGAGGGAGGGAAATAGGCGGCCCAACCACCAACACCCCCAGCCAATCAACCAAACACCAAACCTATTACGACTCACAGATCATAATGGCAGTTCTTCCACGGCAGTCGGCGGTTACCGCAGTAATACACAACACCACTAGGTAGATTCACATCTACATGGCTGACACACATTCACACACCTGATACAACTGCAAGCTGCACTATAAAACACCCCCTTTCACTCACCACAATCCTTTGCATCAGCAACACCACAGATAGATGCCAGAGCCCAAAATCAGAGACAGTACCAAGGATCAAACCCCCCACCAACTTTCAAGTAGCAACTACCCCACACCCGTACAACACACCCACCACACAAAACAGAACCTCTACACATCATTTACTGTCATCCCCTAACCACTTAACACCTACATCCCATCATCCATTTACAGTGTTTTCCACCACCACAATATCACCACAAAAACATCACAGTTTCACCGATGACGAGTTAAGAGTCATGGTGGATGAAATTATTAGAGTAGAGCCATAGTTATTTGGAGCCCAAGTCCAGCAGAGTACAATTGCTAGGAAAATGGAAATGTGGCAAAGAATAGTCAACAGGGTGAGTTCCACAGGCAGCTACCCATGCACAAGGAAGGATATCAGGAAGAGGTGGAACAACCTCAGTGGGAAGGTGTGTTCTATGCTAAAGGCTGTCGGTGGTCCAGCACCTCCACCCCGCAGTCCACATCATGGGAGAAGTAGGTCTTGGCTATTCTGCAACGTGCGGGCTTGACAGGAATACCTGGGGAAGTCGGAGGAGAAGGTCTTGGCCATTCTGCATTTTGCGGGCTTGACAGGAATACCTGGGGAAGTCTAGTCGGGTAAGTCACTAAAGCAATAAAGCCATCAAAATGTAATGCATGCTCACTGATCACCTTTTGCCACCTTAACAGTCAACCCACTCACCACCCCTGTGTCCTACTGTCCGAATACCCCTGTCTGGCATCTCACATGTAAACCAAATTCACCTAGGCTCACAGTATCTGTGTATGGTGTGGGTAGAACAGGGACTGACTGCACTACAACTCCTAGTAGGCACTGTTCTACCATTAAGAAAACCAACAACAGTGTACCATATTGAAAATCGCCTTGCATGAAAACTAAACAATGGAGAATACTCACCTGAATGCTCCACACTTGTACAGTCTGTGGGAATGACAGCAATGCTATGGACATCTGCTAGTACAATAACACTAACACACAGCTATAACTGTGTCCTCTACAAAACTGTCCCTTTTAATCTCCCATCATCTATGTAACTGTACTCATCTAGGGGAATAACAATAGTATAGTTTGTTGCCACTGGAGAGATGTTGGCAGGAATGCCAAGGACAGCTGCCACTGACATACCCCCCACATACAGCTACAACTGTGGCCTCTGCTACTCTGTCCCTCCTACCTCCCATCACCTATGGGGCTATACTCACCTGGGGGAGTGCTCACATATATGCAGTGTTTTGTACTCAGTGTAACCCATCACAGATGGTCAGGTAGAATGGTCACTCCAAATCTCATGGCAAGGTCAGTGTCCACATGGCATTGTGCAGCTGTCTATTAACGCAACAATGAAGAATTGCTAACTGGGGGACCATGAAACTTATTATGCTCCACTGCTGTCAAGATATTTGTCAATGAACAGATATTCAAGTGCCAGGTACTCTGATATTATGTAGCAAGGTGGCTTATAAAGGAATTACCCCAAATGTCAGGCTATCATAGTTTATTGAAAGCAGGTGTCATTGTCAAATAGGGGGACCAAGCAAAGCAAATCTGGACATGGCCCAAAACATATCTACCTGTCAAATATGGTGCTACATGTCACATAACAACCTGCATCTGTCTGGTTCACATCTCCAATAGGTCTACCTTTCACTGGGACCATGGAAAGCACTCCTGAGACAGACATTTCCTCCATGGATGAAGCCCTCAGTGAGGAGAGCACTCCTAGATGTGTGGACATTAAGGACAGCTCTGGCCCATCAGGGCAACCTGGTCAGATGACAACTGTCAGCCTCACCCTGATCACATCAACTCCTCCCAGTCCTGTTGCATCTACATCCCAGGCAACCAGTCACCCCCAAACCTGTTTCCTAAGGACAGTAACAACCATCATGTGCCCCCCAGTTCAAGTACAAGAGTCACAACTCCAAATGCCTGACAATGATGGACCTGCCATCAGTGGCAGTGCGCAAACTGTGCCAAGGTTACCAGCACGTAGGGGTAGGGTATATTGAAGGGATGGTGTAGGCCAGCGGCTTAAGGCTGCTAGGGATACTTCTGGCCAGGACACCATCTCCCAAATCTGTCGAACCTACCAACAATCCCAAGGCGTGATGGGCCAGGTACATGCCATGAGGGAGTAGATCAAGCAGCCGCAGAGGGACAACCACCAGGAAGTCATGCAACAGTGGGAGGCCCAAAATGCCCAGCTGCCTGCCATCACATTGATGCTGAGAGACATCAACATCACCCTGAGGAGGGGGCATCAGCCTGCGCAGGGTGTGTCCACAACACCAGACTCCTTCCATTGGCCAAGTTACACCAGAACTTTCAACATCTGTGGTAGGCAGTGGAATGGAGGCTCTGCCTGGGGGGGACATGCCTCAGACACCCCTGTCTCTGTAGCTGAAGATCCCCCCAAAAGCGTGGACATCCACTCGAACAATCAGGAGGTCCAGATGGCAAGACAACAACTTCTCCCAGGAAGTAACTCCCAACTGATGGATTCTCTTTTTTGTGCCTCAGATGCACCCTGTTGACTTTTCTACAACCACTTACCAATTTACCAGGATAGTAGGACACTGGACTTGGGACTTAAAGTGTTGTGGCAGCAACAGAGATGGGGTCTCTGATGATAACATCCACCATGATGAATACCTTCTCTGTTTGAACATTATTTCTTTGCTCACATTCATCCTAATCTCCTGTGCACATGTAAATAAACACAATTAATACACTGTGTAAGTATGTTATTTATTTTTCATCTATGTGAGTAGTTTCATCTGAAATATGTTTCATGCTCATTATTGACTCATAAGAAGGAAATGTGAGGAGGGACATGTAACAGGTATTGTCATGCTGGGGAACAATACCAACACAATAACACAAGTGGACAATCACAAACCTCTATTTATTACACTGTACAGCCCAAAGGCTGACCAAATGTCAGGAATGTCATAGTCAAGTAGGTCTAAACATGTATTGCTCCTCCCTAGATGTCAGTAAGTAACATCCCACAGACAACTGAAGTAAGGAACATGTCAAATTGTGTCCCTCTGAATAGACTCACAGATTGGTGGACATTGTTATCAGCTTAAGCCTTATCACATACCTATACCATGCCTACCGAATCAACATACCCCTATAATACAGACAGAGGACAGTACAGCAGTCCTAGTCAGAGATCCTTCCACTTACAATTGTCAGCCATCTGTAGGATATGCTACTCACCTATGTCAGGGTTGACACACATGCAGTGTCCTGCAACAAGGAAATACAATGGCAGCTACATGCATGTCAAACAGGATAACTGTCAATAAAATGTGAAGGTTGAGTGAATGGATTGCACAGGATGACTTGTGTCAAAGAAACATGATCACACACATAACCCCATTGGACACACATACCATGTCAAACAGGTCGATTGTCTGGAACAGATTTCTGCCATCCCACCGCCCTGGCAACCTGGGCATGAGATTCACACACCCCAAGAATATGTAACACAGTACCTGTTTCAATCCATTTCTACTTAACATGTCAGACCAGCCTAAACCACCTGCCATTGACACAACTTAGAAATGTCCACATGAGGATGGCATTCTGAAGAGACCTGGAAGAAGAAAGTGGTAAACAAGGAGTTTAGGCATGTAAAGGCTTGCATTAGTTATAACCAATCTGCCCCAAACAAAGATCCTTACGAGAGTCACAACCTCTTAGACCTGAGCTGTCTAATGCAAAGCATCAAATGACATGTCAGATGGTCACAAAGAGACCCTTCTTAAACAGTCTTCACCCCCACACTACCCCCACAAAGCTTTTGTAATTACAGACCATCACATACTTACACTCAGGTGAAGTACTGATTGATGAGATCTGCCCGCATGTCTCCACCTTCATCCTCATCACTGTTATTCTCACTTGGCATTTCTGCATTTTACCGTGTGGAACTGCTAGCTCCCCCTCATCTGGGATGTGTGGGATCTGGTGCCTCAGGGCAAGGTTGTGGAGCATGCAGAAGGCCACCATGATCGGAAAAACTTTAGCGGGTGAGAAGAGGAGGGCTCCACCAGACTTATTGATGCATCAGAATCTTGCCTTCAGTAGCCCAAATGCCCATGTCCTGACTCGCTGAGTCTTTTCAGGGGCCTCATTGAAGCAGACTTCCCATGACCTGGTTGGGTTCTTCACTGGTGTCAACAACCTGGGACAGTTTGGGTAGGCAGAGTCCCCTGTAAGGAATCGTGACGTGAGCAAACATGAGTCCAGGGCATCATCACATCTGGCAGCAGACATATCCTACAAACATGCATAACATATGTAACGTACCAATCAGTCAGGTCCTCTCTGGGTACTGTTGTGACATCAGCTGTGGGATGGCACTGTTCTGCATGATGCAGGCATAATGGACTGAACCTGGGTACCGTGCACATGCTGAAATGTTGAGGTCCGCCAACCACACTACTTGGACATTTATGGAGTGGAAGTTCTTCCTGTTCTGCTAGACCTGTTCATTGCCATGTGGGGGAACCAAGGCTACATGGGTACCATCAATGACTCCGACTACATGTGGGATGTGTGCCAAACCACAGAACTCTGCTTTCACATGGGCAAAATCTTCACATTGTGGAAATTGGATGTAGCTGTCTAGGTGTTTAAACATGCAGACAGTGCAGCCTTCAAGACCAGACTGAACTTAGGCTGGGACTTACCTGCAGTTAGTGCCACTGTATTTTCAAGGAGCCTGTGGCCAGGAAGTGCAGCACTGACATGACTTGTAGAATGGGTGGTATGCTTTCTGGATGACAAATGGCAGGCATTATATCTGTCTCCAACTGACAACAGAGATACTTGATTGTCTTTTCCAGGCAGTAGATCTGAATGACATGTCTATCCTCCATGGTCTGCAAGTCTGCTAGTGGACGGTACACAGGAGGCTGTCTGACCCTTCTCATTCCAGCGTAACTTTGTGAGAAAAAATAAGAAAGTATTTCTATCATTTATTGTGTCCCTTGTAAGTGACACTACATAGCTTACATAAAAAAGGTGACATGCCATTTGATACAGTGATACATGAGACACAGCAGAAACCAATGGTAAAAGTGGCACATTATAGACATGTCATACCCTTGTCTCAGTGAAGACATGTATATATTAATGGAAGCATCAGTGAGGCTATGTGATAGTGACATCAAACAATGCCTGTGATTAAAAACCCAAATTACATTTTTACCCATGGCCGAAAGGGTGGTGACTGTGCCAACAAAGATTTCTGAAACTTAGCAGGACAACATGACAACAAGTTCCTTCAATCTGGACAAATATGCATGCTTGAACAATGCCAGCACTAAAGGTTATGTCGTAGAAATGTTTCCCACATTGTGACGTATTATAAATGTAACTTTCCTGACTATCGAAAGGCTTTAAAATGGAGACTGCCTGACCTACTGCACTAGACAATAGGAAAAGACTGCGTTCGTCGACGGAAGTCATCATGGCAGCAAGCGGATGCTACACAGCAGACATTGCCACTGGAACACATTGCTGCTGGTGTCAGTCTTTACCCAATGGCAGTGTCTGCGGGCAGTTACGGTCGTGTACGTGGCAGACGTGACTGCCATCTCCTGATGAATATCTCACCTGACTCCTAACACTGCTGCCAACAAGACCTCAACAACTTGATCTGCTGTGCACTGTCTCTGGGAGCAATCATGCCACATCCTACAGGTGATAAGCCCCCTGCCTTCTGACCAGAAGAGCTAGAGAAGCTTGTGGAGGAGGTCCTACCCCTGTATGAACAGCTCCATGGTGCACCAGAGGAGCAGGTAAGAGAACCCTGTACACATATGTTTCTGTAGCTCGACTAAGCTTTGATTTGTTTAGCCTAGGTTTCTGGGCAATATGTGAGAATGTGTCCTTAAAGCACTGTAGGTACAATCAGTGTGCTCATTTGATTGAGTTCCTGAGCATGTCCCTATGTGAAGTGACAGGTGTAGAGTTCTGAGACATTGTGGAGATTGTGCAATGAGTATTCCCTGACCCATCTTGTGACACATAGGTAGCTGAGGTGTAATGCCAGCCATCACAAGGTAAATCCTATCATTAGATGTGCTCGATGTGTGGACATATCTGCTTAAATGACAGAAGGAGGTATTGATGTAAATTGATTGCCAGTTTCCCGTCATACTTGTACCCTCACTGTATGTGCACATACATCGGTGGCCATATCTGGCATTGCTGTAGTGTTGTACTAAAGCCAATTCATGACACTCTTTTGTCCTAAGCCCTACACAATGAGAGCCCTTGCCAATTGGCTATGGGATGCATGAAGTATTCTGATGCATATAACCTCTTGCGACATGGTAGTTTATGTTGATTTGTGTGCTTGGCCTGCAAAGAAAGTTGGCTTTCAATTGCCACTTTCTGAAAATATTGCTGTCTGGTCTGCTATTGTATAGCTACAGTGCTGAAAGAGTGAGTCTGTAGCCACACCCTGTATCCATATACAAAAATCATGCCTCCCTACTGAGGTTCCTCGATTGCAGTCTATGCCCAGTGCTTACCATTGTTAGGGCATTGTGGGCATGTTGGAGAGATGTGACAGATGTGCTCATAACAACTCTGACCATTTGTGTTACATTTCCTTGACAGGTCCCATGATCACACTGCCCTGCTGGTTCCTTAATCCAGCTCTAATGTGTACTGTGCATGCTCCCAGTTTATTGGGCATTGAACTCCTACACACAGTGCGTGTGATCTGATGTCCCATGACATTTTACCTTTTGTTTTGGACAATATGTGGGACATGTCAAATTCAAGGCTAGGTTTATCTTTCTTAGACATATGTTGTATGTGCTCACATGTTTTGGAAGTATAGTGCAAATTGTCTGAAATGACACAAAGAACACCACTTCAAGTATAATGTGGGTGCATGTGTATGTGCTTAGGTGCACACAGGTAGAGGCTTTCATGTTTGTGTGAACAACATGTGCCTCCCTTGCATGTTGTCCTGCCAATATGGGCTTTTATGTAGCCTGGCTTTGTCCTGTGGGGAACATATGCAGCTTGAGATTATCAGGGAATATGGATGTATATGTGCAGTGTTTGCTATTTTGTGTACCTGTCACTTGCCAGTTTCTATCATATGGTATATGGTGTTTCTGGTCAATGTCATGTGAATTGCTCATGTCACACAAAACACACTGCTCTCGTACTTGTTCATAACAGGGGCTGAGCTGGGGGTTGTGATGGGTACCCTTGTTGGGAATGTTAGCAGTAATGTCCCCAGCCAATGTTTGCTATGTGCTATATGCAGACAGGATGGGCAAGACAGTTTGTCAATGGCTTGTTGGAATGGCTTGTAGTTAACTCTGCCTGTTCTTGTGTGGCACTTTTGCACATGATATACATTCTTGTCTTTTGCATCCATGCAGGTCAACACCCATAAGAAGAAAGGGATTTGGGGTGCCATTGCCAAGAAGGTGCGGGCCCTGGAGGTCCACAGCTGGCAAAGTGCCCACTGCCGAAAGAGGTGGGAGGATGTGAGACATTGGGCCCAGAAGATTGCAGAGGCCCAGTTGGTGCTGTCCTCGGACCATGACCCCCATAATTGCCTGCATTTTGGAGGTGGTCAACCCTAAATTGGATGGGCGTTTGGGGCAGCACAGCAGCCACAAGGGAGTAAGTGCATAACAAATTCATGTTTGTTCCTTTATTAGGTGACTGAGTGAGGGACAGAATGTTAGCTCTGACAATGTGGTAAGTTTAATGTGTCTCAGATCTTCTGTGATCACATTGCTGTACATGAGTAATGTATTGGCAACAGGTGTGAACATTCATTTTGTTTTGAGACATGTTACTCAACTATGGGGGACCCTCAGTCCTTTAGCACAGAATACAGCACATATGAGTGTTTTTTGTTTTCCAGTGATCTGTTTTTACTGCTCATGTGGGTGTTAGTTCCCACCAACACATCACTCCTCCATAATGCCATGGTAGAAGAGTGGGTCGGTTCTTGTTCTCTGTCCTCTGCTATGTATCATCAGGGTGTATGTCTATATGTGAAGTCAGGTAGGGGCAAGAGATCTCTAGTGTTTAATGGTTTCTGATGTGTCACAGCATTATGCCATGCAGTGGTGTCCATCAGACATGTCACATCACATACATAGCTAACATCTTCACACCTGTTGCAAGGTACTTCCCCTTGATAAGTGAGGAGTGTACTATGACATGTGTGATGTCTCATCAGAGTTGACAACATGCATGTTAGTTACCAGTGTGCATATGCTACATTTTCACAAGGACACATATGTTGGTATAAGATGTAAATATGTGAATTCCATGCCGATGTCCGGATAGCAGACACTTGACACATAGTTTGTTGTGGTATACTTGTGTAGGTATAATACATTGGCAATGGTTTTCTACTCACAGCTATAGCCCAGAGAGTACTGTGTCAACATCATGTGTAATTTTGAAGACACATTTCATTCCTCACTGTTGAGTATTATCATGTGTACCTGTTGTAACTGTGCAGATATGACAAATAAGGACATGGTGTTTGGGAACTTCCTGTTTGACAAGAAACATATGGGTGCAGTTATAGTAGTTCTTAAACACCTGTGTGTAGGTTGGTAAGTGTGCTGGCTTGCATCATGATTGTTGTATCTGTTATGGTAGCATCACTTATGCTTTTCCCTTGGGAATCCATCACAGGCAGATGCCAGGCTTGCCATGTCTGATATGTAGATAGCGATGTTGCTTCTCATTCTGTGACAAAATGGTTTACTCATGTTGGTGATAGCAAGGTCTGTTTCCCTCCTTCCTACATAGCAAAGTAGTTTATTTGATACATACACAATATAGTAAACTGCTTTTTGTGTGTGGGACATTGGTGTGAGTGTACTTGGTCCTTACATGACCATTATTGATTGTCTTCTGGAGCCATTTTTCATACATTGCTTTGACCTGAGTCCATTGTCGCTCCTTGGTTCATCACAATTGGTGTATGTGTGTGTGACATGTGCACTACCTCCTTGACCAGCATTTGGCAGGTGTGACATGTTGCTATGTCATATGAGAGTATGTGTTAATTGTGATTTGGTTGAATCTATAGCACTTGATGTAGGTATTGTTTGTTTGAACCAGGGTTGCTGGCCTTTACTTGTTAACATATGTTATTGCCTGGTACAAGACACCTGGGTGATGTATTTGTGTAGTAAGGATTGGGGCTGTGTAATTGTTAAGATACCTAACAACAGGAATCCATTGCTTATCTACTGGTTAACTATTTTGTTGTGATTAGGGCATGTGTATTAAGTGGAATAGTCACCTAGTCATGGTATAGTCAGTATGATTTATCTACTTCATTCATGGCATTTTAGGTTTAAGCCACCTTGCTTTGCTGGTGTGTGACAGTTGAGAAATTGATGGACATGCATAGTATTGTTTTGTTACATGATGTTCGCATTTTATTGAAACTTCCTGCGGGGGGCAGTTGACATGATGATACGTGATTTCTGTCTGATTTGTAATGGAACAAAGGGGTAGGTCAGACTGACCATAACGCTTTTCAGTTAAATTGTCTTGATAGAAGGGCCCATGCACCTGACCAAGGAGGGTCTCCACATTCAGAAGTTTATGATTCCAACGTAAGATTTCAGTTATTTCATACATAGGCAATAGGAATAGAGGTTTTTTACTCTCCTAGTGAGGGTTAGGCACAACAAACAGGTCCTGAAGAATTGCCACCTGATCCGTGTGACTGTATTAGGCGAGAAACATGTTGACCATGACTGGCAGTTCTATAGTGTAGGGAATACCCACACAGTTCATAATATCTCAATCTCTAATTAGAGTGGTAGACATATATTTAGTTGTTGATAGGGAACCAGATCACTGTTTTCTTTACTTCCCACTTTTTAGTTTTTAACCTTGGCAGGGGTGCCAGATTGTATGAAAGGTAGTTTTATTGGGCACCTTTAGCAAATTTTAACAGTTTTAGCCCCTCTCACATCCACTCACTACCAGCATGCTTTCTTAAAAAAGGTTTCTGGCAAAGAGCCCTCTAGTAGGGCCTGTCAGGCATTTCAGTGCCGGCCTAACAAGGAACATGGCCCATTGATGAAGCATGTCACCAATGGTGAGTGAAGGCTACTGTTCCTGTAAGACTATTGCATGTGATGACTGAAGAGACCCTCTACCCTAATTGGTGGAATGAAGTCCTTACTTTTGGAACAGTGCATCTTATTTCAGATATATGTGATGACCCTACCTCACATCTATTTTCAGCATCAGCACCAGCAGGTGAAGGAGATAGGGAACAGCCGAGTGGAGAAGCTTCTGGCCACGAGACCTCCAGTCACAATACAATAGACACTGAGGGACCCAGGAGAACAGAGGGGGAAGGGAGTGCCACGGGGGAGATAGTATCTGCAACATTTTCATCTGAGTCCTCCTCAAGTGGGCACTCCCTAGTGGTGGTGGGCCCATCAGGAACCACTCCTGTACCATCTCTGTATGCCACCCCCAGTTCTATCACCGCCCTCCCTGCAACTCCCCACCCAGCCCAGTTGGCCATGCTCGCTTATCTAAGAGGTTGGGCACCTCCTTTGCCACAGGTACCACTGCATCACACCCTGTTCCCCTTGCTGCCCTCAGTGAGGAGGCTATTGACCTCCTAAGATCTGTCTCTGTGGGTCAGACAGCCACCATCAATGCCGTCCAGGGACTGGGAAGCCAGATCCAACAGGGCAAAGCATTCCTGGAGAGCATTTAAGGTGCAGTCTCTGACCTACAGAGATCATTTCAGGCTTCGGCTTCCATACTGACGCAGCAAATCACCCCTTGTCTACAGTCCCCCCACCTTCCTCTTCCCAGTCCAAATCTTCCCCTCCCCGACCACAGCCTCCCATAACACCTCCACTCCCCTCAGTTCAAGGCACATAAATGCCCTCACTCACCCACACAGCAAACACCCACCACACACAAACAGTCCTCCCACAAAACGCACCCAAGACATCCACTCTTAAATGGCAGACAACCACTCTCTTACCCTCCATGACCATTCCCATGTGCCAAAAATGTGTTCCTTTCCAACCTTTACCTTTTCCCTACTCTTCACTCATGACACCATCAAAAGAACTGTTTCCCTCCCCAAGGCCATCCCTTCCATCTCCAAGGCCTCCCCTTCCCAAACTAGCAGCACCCATGCCCCTCCCCCACCAAGAAGAAGTCCACTTCTCCCAAGAAGGTCCCCTCCCTCCCAAACCAAAACCCATCCCACCCCACCCAAGCCCAAACCCCCTCACCCCCGCCCCCAATACTCCCTAATGTGCCTGCCTGTCCCCTTGATGCCCCTACCTGTGGAGGTTAGATGGTAGTCAGGATTCAAGTTGAGGCAGCAATTTGTGCTTTTGATGAAAAAAATTATAATTATGGACTGGCCAATGGCCTTGGACTTTATATATTTTGCACATTCATAATATTAAAACCAACCACCTGTGAAACTTCTGAACATAATATCAATCCAAGACTGATTAAACAGCTGTGTAAACAAGCACATCTCTGCTTCAAATCTTTCAGCACAAGGCAAGCGCAAGGTGTAATGTTAAAATATGACATCATAGATGAACTTTCATCATAGAAACCTTTGTGATCTGTGTTGCATAGCGGAAATGGACCCAAAACTCCACATAACTCAACAAAATAAAAGGAAATTCAGATTTGATGCCCTCTAAACGTAAGGGCCTCATTTATATTTTTTGCATCAAAACTGCACAAATATAGTTTTACGGCAAAAAGTATAGCGCTGGCTTGCACCATTCCACAGTGCCAGCCGGGCGCCATATTAAAGGAATTAAACTTGGGCTAGTATCTTTAAAGAAGACGCTAGCCGGGTGGGGGTGGCGGAGGGAAGGAGGGGGTTGTGCGTCAAAAAATGACATTAACCTGGTTAGAGACAAAAGGAATTCCTCTAACCAGACTAGTGTCATTTCCGGGCACACAACCACCAAAAACATGACTCCTGTCTTAGGAAAAATAGGAGTCATGTCCACCACAAGGGTCAAGTGTCCCCTGGCCATAACCATCTCACCCTGTGCCATGCAGGGGGGGCCAATTTAGGGCCCCAATGGCAAAAAAAAAATGCTTACCAAAACTTACCTGGGATGGGGTCCCCCATCCCCCAGTGTCCCTTTGGTGGTGGTGTTCCAGGGGATTGGGGAGGACACCTGTGGACCCCTTACATGGTGTTTAACCATGGAAATGGGTTCACAGGTCCCCTAAAGCCTGGTCTGACCCAGGCGTTAAATAATGGTGCAAAGCAAGTTTGCATTTGGCCCCTCCTCCTGCCCGTGCATCATTTTAGCATGGGGGATAAATATGAGGTTATGGGGGCAGCATTTTTTAGTTTGGAATGCCTACCTTGCATCTCATTGACACAAGATAGCTGCACTCATCTAGAAAATGGTGCAAACTCCTATATTTTGATGTTAGACATGTCTAATGTCAAAATGTACATATGGAGTTAGGTTTGTGGTGAATTTGCGTAAAAAAAGACACAAATTTGGTGCAGACAAAGTATAAATCTGCCCCCAAGCTTGTACATCAACCTCTGGACACACCTGCTCCAGTCCTAAATTCTGTTATGGGTCCCATTACAGTTAAATCCTCTGATGCTAGCAAGATATCTAAGTCTGACAGCCCCGGAGATTGTGGCATCAACCCAAGGCCCTCATCTTGCTCTCTAGTCCTCGATAGCTACTCTTTTGAAATTCAGAAATAAGCTACTGGCGTTCAATGTTGGCCCACTAAATAATCTCTGCCAACATTCTGTCACATCTGACAGGCAAAGATCAAACTCCACTATGGTTGAGAAGGGACCTAAACCTCATGTTAAATGATCTAAGGCGGAGCCAACCTTCCCAGACTTGCCCATCAAGAGTGAAGCTAATATAAATAGTATGATGTATATGATCCTCAAGAAATTGTTGGATGTTTATGACCTTGGTAAATCTACTAAAAAAAATACTGATTCAATGAAACTTGAACTGACAGCTGCCAGAGCAGATATTAATACTGTTAACAATTAAATATTGGAAGTAGAACAAAGAATTAGTGACCTGGACGACATTAGAAATACATTTGCCAAGGATCTTCTTTTGTACAAACGATAACAAAGTCTATGAAAAAAGACATCGCTGAGCTGGAAGACCACAACAGAAGAGGTAACTTAAGGATTTTTGGAATTCCTGAAGGATCTGAAAGCAATGACGGCTCACCCAACTCTTGTGTCTCCTTTCTTGAAAACTGGCTACCTTAAGTCACAGGCCTCCTATTCTCCAAAAAATCTGAACTAGAAAGAACACATAGGGTGCAATATAACCATATTAACTGCAACAGATCAAAAATCTATATCTCTCAGGACTACTCTAAAACAACATTAGAAACAAGGAAATCATTTTTGGCTCTTCATGACAGACTAAAGGACATGAAAATACAATTTTCTTTTATAGGTCCTGCAAAATTCAGAATCACACTGGAAGGGAAATACCACATCTTTCATGACCTTAATACCCTAAAAACATTCCATCCAACTTTTTGCCTGCCTCCCTCCACTTTTCTGACACTGTTTTTCCTGGTTTTAGGACTCTTTGCACGTTACCACTGCTAACCAGTGCTAAAGAACATATGCTCTCTCCCTTAAGCATGGTAACATTGGTTAATACCCAATTGGCATATTTGATTTACTTGTATGTCCCTAGTACAGTGCACTATATGTGCCCAGGGCCTGTAAATTGAATGTGATTAGTGAGCCTGGAGCACTGGTTGTGCCACCTGTAGGAGGCTGGCCTAGTTTGTAGTGTGTACCTAAGGTACTTATACCTTATACCAGGTCCAGTTATCCCTTATTAGTGAAATGTAGTCAGTGTCTAGAAGCCAGGCTCTCTAGGGGTAGTGTGGATGAGCAGCCAAGGCCCAACTAGGAGACATGCAAAGCTCATGCAATACCACTGTAGTCACATAGTACTCACACATGAAAGAAAATACTTTCAGTGTTACCAAAATAAAGGTACATTATTTTGGTGACACAAATGCCCAAAATACCTTAGAGGCTATACTCCCTTAGGAGGTAAGTAATATACACAATATATACACTAGAATGCAGTAATAGCTGTAAAAACAGTTAGAAAACAGTGCAAATAGTGAAAATCACAATAGTTAGAAATGGGCATGGGGGAACACAAACCATATACTAAGAAAGTGGAATGCAAAAGTCAGTTTCCCACCTAGGCAAGTGTAGTGTGTAGAGGGGCACTGGGAGTGTTAGAAAACACCAAAGGTAAGTAAGAGAACCCAACCGAGAGCCCAGGAAAGCAGGAGTAAATCACAGTAATTTTCCTAGAACACAAAAGAGACGTGAAAGAAGATTTTGCAAGAAACTGAAAAAATTGCAGGATACCAACAATGGATTCCTGGACCTGAAGACCCGTGGAAGTAGAGGAATGTGTCCAAGAAGCACTGACGAGTCCAGGGAGAACAGGAGCCCCTGCTAACCCGGATGAAGGTGCAAAAGAAGAACCACCTGTGAAGAAGAACAGTCACTACTGCACCCAAGAAGTCAGATGCAGGTTCCTGGTTGGTGCAGATGATGTCCCACGCCAGATGGATGATTGTACTCTGGTTTGCGTCACTGGATTCCGCCAACAAGCCTTGACACATGCAAAGTTCGCAGTTATTGGCAAATGATGCTGCCCGGGACCAGGAGGGACCTGGTGGCCTCTACCCAGGAGGGAGAGACAGAGGGGGCTCTCAGTAACTCAGAGAGCCTTCAGAAGACCAGGCAGCATACACAGGAGTCCCAGAGCATGCGGACAAAGAAGGTGCAAAAGGAGGCCCATGAAGCTCTACACAAAGGGATCCCACGCTGCCGGAGAACCACGCAGGAGGCTGTGCGTCTCAGGAAGAAGTGCTGGTGGTCTGGAGCTGCAAGGTGCATGAAGAACTTCATGGAAGAATGCCAAGAAGCCTTGGCAACTGAAAAACATGCAGTGCATGGGGGTACTGTCTGGTGGTGGGAGGCACCTCCACCAAAGTTGGACAGCTGGACTTCAGAACCATCAGGACCACTTCAGTCCACCACCCGTGGTGCTGGATCCACGCACTACTTACGGTGAGGGGACCCACACCACCTGCCATAGATGCAGAGGGGTGCATGCTGAAGCAGTGTAGTAACTCCTTCACTTCGAAGAAGAATCCTTTGTTCTTCTAGTGCAGGCTGAAGACCGGCTGTCCTCTGACGATGCACAACTGAGAAACAGTTGCAGTTGCTGGCAGGTGCTGAAGATACAATTTTGCAGAAGTAGTCTTTGCTTCTTTGTTGCATTGGTAGAGTTCCTGGGGGGTCCAAATGCAGTTTTTTCGGTAAGAAGGTGAAGTAAAGGATGCAGAGGATTCCTGCTGGAGTTTTGCAATCCGAATGTGAGGAAAAACCCAGGAGAGAGACCCTAAATAGCCCTGAAAGGGGGATTGGTCAGCTAACAGATAAACACCTATCAGGGGAGGGCCCCGACGTCACCTGCTGGCATTGGCCACTCAGATGCTTCCAGAGTGTCCTGACAACTTGGAATCCAAGATGTCAAAACCCAGGGATACCCTGGAGGAACTCTGAGCACCACCCCTGGGGAGGTGATGGGCAGGGGAGTGGTCACTTCCTTTCCTTTGTCCAGTTTCACACCAAACCAGGGACTGGCGGTCCCTGAACTGGTATAGACTAGATTATGCAAGGTGGGCACCGTCTGTGCCCTTCAATGCATTTCCAAAAGCTCTGGGAGGCTACCCCTCCCAATCAATGAATCAATCACAGATATTTGTATAGCGCGCTACTTACCCGTTAGGGTTCCAAGGCGCTTGGGGGGGGGGACTGCTACTGTTCGAAGAGCCAGGTCTTGAGGAGTCTTCGGAAGGCGAGTAGATCTTGGGTCTGTCGGAGGTAGGTAGGGAGCGTGTTCCAGGTCTTCGCGGCGAGGTAGGAGAAGGATCTGCCGCCGGAGGAGGTTCGTTGGATGCGAGGGACGGTGGCGAGGGCGAGGCTTGCGGATCGCAGTTGGCGGGTCGGGGTGTAGAAGTTGAGTCTGTCGTTGAGGTAGGAGGGGCTGGCGTTGTGGAGTGCTTTGTGTGCGTGGGTGAGGAGCTTGAAGGTGACCCTTTTGTTGACGGGGAGCCAGTGGAGTCCTTTGAGGTGAGGGGTGATGTGGCAGTGGCGGGGTGCGTTGGTGATGAGTCAGGCTGAGGCGTTTTGGATGCGTTGGAGTCGCTGTAGTTGTTTTGCTGGGATTCCTGCATAGAGTGCGTTGCCGTAGTCCAGTCTGCTGCTGACGAGGGCGTGGGTCACTGTCTTCCTGGTGTTGGTCGGGATCCACTTGTAGATCCTGCGGAGGGTGCGGAGGGTGTTGTAGCAGGAGGAGGTGACGGCGCTGACTTGTCTGTCCATGGAGAGTGCGGAGTCGAGGATGAATCCAAAGTTGCGGGCGTGGTCGGTGGGCGTCGGGGCAGTTCCGAGGGTGGTGGGCCACCACGAGTCGTCCCAGGCGGAGGGAGATGTCCCGAGGATGAGGATTTCTGTCTTGTCGGTGTTGAGTTTCAGGCGGCTGTTCCTCATCCAGTCGGCGACTGCTTTCATTCCCTCGTGGAGGTTGGCTTTGGCGGTGGCAGGGTCGTTGGTGAGGGTGAGGATGAGCTGGGTGTCGTTGGCGTAGGTGATGATGTTGAGGTCGAACCGGCGGGCCACTTGTGCGAGGGGGGCCATGTAAATGTTGAACAGCGTAGGGCTCAGGGAGGAGCCCTGTGGGACGCCGCAGATTATGTTGTTGGCTTCTGAGCGGAAGGGTGGGATGCGGACGGTCTGTGTTCTGCCGGAGAGGAAGGATGAGGTGGAGTCGCTGTAGTTGTTTTGCTGGGATTCCTGCATAGAGTGCGTTGCCGTAGTCCAGTCTGCTGCTGACGAGGGCGTGGGTCACTGTCTTCCTGGTGTTGGTCGGGATCCACTTGTAGATCCTGCGGAGGGTGCGGAGGGTGTTGTAGCAGGAGGAGGTGACGGCGCTGACTTGTCTGTCCATGGAGAGTGCGGAGTCGAGGATGAATCCAAAGTTGCGGGCGTGGTCGGTGGGCGTCGGGGCAGTTCCGAGGGTGGTGGGCCACCACGAGTCGTCCCAGGCGGAGGGAGATGTCCCGAGGATGAGGATTTCTGTCTTGTCGGTGTTGAGTTTCAGGCGGCTGTTCCTCATCCAGTCGGCGACTGCTTTCATTCCCTCGTGGAGGTTGGCTTTGGCGGTGGCAGGGTCGTTGGTGAGGGTGAGGATGAGCTGGGTGTCGTTGGCGTAGGTGATGATGTTGAGGTCGAACCGGCGGGCCACTTGTGCGAGGGGGGCCATGTAAATGTTGAACAGCGTAGGGCTCAGGGAGGAGCCCTGTGGGACGCCGCAGATTATGTTGTTGGCTTCTGAGCGGAAGGGTGGGATGCGGACGGTCTGTGTTCTGCCGGAGAGGAAGGATGAGGTCCAGGCTAGGGCTTTTTCCTGGATGCCGGCTTCTTGGAGGCGTGACAGTAGGGTGCGGTGGGAGGCGTGACAGTAGGGTGTGGTGGCAGACTGTGTCGAAGGCCGCGGAGAGGTCTAGGAGAATGAGGGCGGAGGTCTTGCCGCGGTCGAGTTGGCGTCTAATGTCATCTGTTGCGGCGATGAGGGCGGTCTCGGTACTGTGGTTGCGTCTAAATCCGGTTTGTGAGGGGTCAAGGACGTTGTTGTCTTCGATGTGGCGTGTCAGTTGAAGGTTGACGATTTTTTTCTGCGACTTTATCTGGGATGGGGAGGAGGGAGATGGGGCGGAAGTTCTTGAGGTCCTTGGGGTCGGCTTTTGGTTACTTGAGGAGGGCGTTGATGTCTGCGTGCTTCCAGTCTTCTGGGAAGGTGCCTGTTTCGAAGGAGGCATTGATGATCTTGCAGAGTTGGGGCGCGATGATGGAGTCGGCTTTGTTGAAGATGTGGTGGGGGCAAGGGTTGGTCGGAGATCCGGAGTGGATAGAGTTCATGATTTTGCGTGTTGTGTCGTCGTCGACGTTGGACCAGGCGGTGATGGGGTTGGTGATGCTAGGGTACGAGGTGGTGACGGAGGTGGGTGCGGTCGGGGTGTTGAAGCTGCTGTGGATGTCGGCGATCTTGCTGTGAAAAGAGGCGGCGAGGGAGTCGCAAAGTTCCTGAGAGGGCGGGATGTCGTTGACGTTGGTGTTGGGGGTGGATAGTTCCTTCACGATGCTGAAGAGCTCTTTGCTTTCATGTGCGCTGTTGTCTAGGCGGTCTATGAAGGAGGACCTCTTGGTGGTCCTGATGAGGTGGTGGTGTCGGCGGGTTGCGTCTTTGAGGACTGCATGGTTGTCCAGTGTGCGTTCTTGGAGCCATTTCTTTTCCAGTTTCCTGCAGGCGCGTTTGGAGGCCAGGAGTTCATCGGTGAACCAGGAGGCTTTCTTGCTGGCGGGGTTGTTGGGGGGTTTCTTCAGTGGGGCGAGGATGTTGGCGCAGTTGTTGATCCATTGTCTGAAGTTACAGGCCGCGGTGTCTGGGTCGGTGGGCTCGTTTGGAGGGTTCTGGTAGAGGGTGCTGAGAAGTTGTTCTTTGGTGACTTTGTCCCAGTTGCGGCGGGGGAGTTGGCGGCTGTGGTGGTGTGCGGTGTTTTTGTTGTAGGTGAAGTGGACGCAGTGGTGGTCGGTCCAATAGGGTTCGGTGGTGTTGTTGAAGGTAACGTGGTCGCTGGTGGAGAAGATCGCGTCCAGTGTGTGTCCGACGGCGTGAGTTGGTGACGTGACGAGTTGTCTGAGGCCGAGGTTCGTGAGGTAGCTGATCAGCTTGGAAGAGTTGTGGTCGTTGTTGTTTTTGAGGTGAAAATTAAGGGTCCCCGAGGAGGATGTAGTCCGTGGAGGCGAGTGCGTGGGTGCTTGCGAGGTCAGTGATGGTGTCGCAGAACTGGGCTCGTGGTCCGGGGGGTCTGTAGACGAGTGTTCCTCTGAGGGTGGTTTTGGGGTCGGTGTTGATCCGGAAGTGTAGAAGCTCTGCGGTGTTGAAGTGGTCGTCGGTGTGGGTAGTGATCTTGAGGGAGGATTTGTGGACGATGGCGAGTCCTCCTCCGTGGCCGTTGGTGCAGTCCCTGCGGGAGATCTTATATCCGTCTGGGATGGCGATCGTGATGTCTGGCGCGGATGATTCGTTCCACCATGTCTCGGTCAGGAAGGCTACGTCCGGGGCGGTGCTGTCGAGCAGGTCCCAGAGTTCTACGGCGTGTTTGCGTGCAGAGCGGGTGTTGAGGAGTATGCAGCGGAGGTGGTTCGGACTGGTGGTCGTTGGCTTGGGGGTTCGGTCACATGAGAAGAGGCCGTTGCGGCAGGCGAAAGGGCCGTGGGTGTGCTTCGGGGCGGCTTGGTAGCAGCGTTGGTTTCGGTCTTGGACGTAGTTGAGTGCATGGAGGCAGGCGGCGTCGTAGCTGAGCCTGGGTGGTGTGCGGTGCGCGGTGCGAGGTCCAGGGGTCCTGGCGCTGGGCGCGGGCCAGGCGCGGACCAGGCGCAGACGGGCGCAGACGGGCTTGCCTCTGGCGCGCCGGAGGCGCGCCATCAGCGCGGTCGCGCATCGACCTGCATTAAGAGGGGGTGGAGGGAGGAGGAGCTGGGGGCGGGAGGGGGGTGGGGCATGTAACACCTATTTCTAAGGGGAGAGGGTGTAACATCCCTCTCACAAAGGAAATATTTTGTTCTGCCTTCCTGGGCTTGAGCTGCTCAAGCAACAGGAGGGCAGAAACCTGTCTGTGAGGTGGTAGCAGCTGGGGCTGCCTGGAAAACCTCAGAAGGCAGTAATGGCAGTACTGGGCATCCTTTAAGGAGCCCCAGAGTGCATGGAATCATACAACTAATGCTTGCAAAAGCCTTGAGGTATGATTCCAGCATTTTTGATACCAAACATTTTTGGAGTTATCATTGTGAAGCTGTACATAGGTACTGACCTATGTATAGTGCACGTGTAACATGGTGTCTTCACACTCACGAAGTCCAGGAAAATGATCCTGGACAATGAGGGGACAATTCTGCTAGCGCAGGGTTGCCCTCACACACAGGTACTCTGAACCCATCCTTCAGGGTATATGGGTGACTTATAAGTGACCCTGGACAGTGTAAATGGCTGTGAAAGGGTGCATGCACCATTTCACACATGCTGCAATGGCAGTCCCGTAGAAGCCTTTGCATGGGCTCCCTATGGGTGGCAAAAGAAATGCTGCAGCACTTAGGGATCACCTGGAACCCCAATGCCCTGGGTACCTAGGTACCATATACTAGTGAAATATAAGGGGTAACCAGTATGCTAATTTGGGATGAAATACTGGGTTACCAGTATGCAGAGACAAAATTGAGAGGATAGGGAGCATAAGCATTGGGGTCCTGGTTAGCAGGATCCCAGTGACACAATCAACTACACTGACATCAGGCAGAAATTGGGGGTCACATGCCAAAAAGAGGGTACTTTCCTACACCCCCCACATAAGTAGCCTCTTAACCATGTGTTAGACCTGCCACTGCAAGGCCTGTGTGTGCTGTTCACTGCCACTTCAACTTGGCATTTAAAAATACTTGCCAAGCTCTAAACTTCCCTTTTTCTTCATATAAATCATCCCTAAAATAAGCCCTAGGTAATCCATAGGGCAGGGTGTTATGTAGTTAAAAGGCAGGACATGTACATGTTTGGTTTAATTGTCCTGGTAGTGGAAGTCTCCTAATTTGGTTTTCCACTATTGTGAGGCTTGCTCCTTTCTTAGGATAGCATTAAGGCTACTCTCACATACTGTTTGAGTGGCAGATTCTGATCAGAAAGGGTTAACCAGGTCATATTTAGTATGGCCAGAATGGTAATAGAAAATCCTGCTTATTGGTGAGGTTGTATTTTATATTACTATTTTAGAAATGCACTTTTAGAAAGTGAGCATTTCTCTGCACTTAAAATCGATCTGTGCCTCACAGCCTGTCTCCAATCAATGCCTGGGTTGGTCTGGTTGACAGCTCTCTTGTGCATTTCACTCAGACCATCACAAACACAAGATACTCAATCACACCTGCACTCATCTGCATACTGAATGGGTCTTCCTGGGCCGTAAGGGTGCCCGGCCTGACACTTAAATTTCAAAGGCTAGTAGCCTGCCCTCACACAATGGACTGCCAAACCCCCTGCTGGGACCCTGGCAGATTGGTCTGTACTGAAAGGGGACCCTGTGCACTTCAAAGCCACTCTTTGAAGTCTCCCCCAATTCAAAGGCATTTTTGGGGATATAAACTCGGTCTCTGACCCCACCAAATCAGACACGTCTGGACCTGAACCTGCAACCTATCAAGTGGAACTGCCTGGCTCCCCAAAGGACTCATCCGAACTGCTTTGCTGTGAAGAACTGCTGCCATCCTGTTGGCCTGCTACCCTGCTGCCGTCTGACTTTCCTGGGAAGTGCTCTCCAAGTGCTTGGATAGAGCAGGCCTCCTGTTTTATGAAGTCTCAGGGCCAAAAAGACTTTGGGAGTCATTACAACATTGGCAGTAAAAGCCGCTTACCGCCGTGCAGAGGACCGCCAACACACCGCCGCGGCCGTGGAATTCAGCCACGGTCATTATGACCCAAAGCCCGGAATCCGCCAAAATCCAGACACCCACACAAGTCCGCCACACCAAAGGTCAATGATAAACTGGCGATAACAAAAACTCCACCGTCACGCCAACAAGAATACACCCACACTATCACGACCCACGAATCCACGCAGCAGTCTTTCAACCGCAGTATTCCATTGGCGGTACACACCACTGCGCTCAAAATACACACACATTTACAAAGCACATCCACATTGGACAATTCAAAATACACACACCTGATACAGATACACACAGCACTCCCACACACCTAATACAATATAAAACACATGCACATCACCCACAAACCCCTACGACCACAATTGCGACTGGAGGCCAGAGAGACACCACCATCTACAAACTCGCATCCACAGGCACTCAACACCATCAGGGAACCCAGGGTAACCCACCACCCAACAACAGCAGGGACCAGGGGACAGTGGCAGTGGGCACACGGTTCAGGGGACAGAGGCCCAGGGAAACAGGGGAACTGGGAGGGTTGTTGTGCGACAGGGGGAGCAAGGCCCAGGGAACCCACTCTCCACAAGGCCCTGTCCAACATCATGGGAGCCTACCACCATTCCCAGGAGACAATGGCAACGGTACTGGCCAAGTTTCAGGAGACCCAGCGGCTGCAGGAGGAACAGTATTTGGGCTTCAGGGAGGAACTCAAATCAATTCCAAGTGGGCACCATTGTAGGGGTGCTGAAGTAACTCGTCAACACCAGGAAAGATACTGTGGCACACCAAGGGGCCCCTGACACTAGCCTGGACGATGAACTGCCCACCAACTCCGCCGGCGCTGGTGGACAGGAGGCACTGCCACACCAGCACCCCACCCCCTGCAGAGGGAGAACCACCACGCAAACGGTCCCTGAGATCCAGGACAAAGACAGAGAACGATGCCAAGACCCCGCCAAGAAATGAGACCACCCTGATTGTCATCTATTTGTCCCACCTTGTCACCCTGTCCATCCTTAAACTGCTCCAGCTCCACTTCCTATGCCCCTTTGGACAATGCACCTGTGAGACTAATAGACAGGACTCTGCCATGGACATTCCTCCACCATCACCCCTCACCATTTTACAACCCCCTCCAATAATGAGCACTTAAATAAACACCCTTAAAGCACAAAACAGTCTGGAGTCTGTCTGTGATTTCGAAATAGTGTATTAGCAATTACAGTGGCAAAATGCTCTTTCAAATGTAATGTCAACATACCTATGTCACACAGGTCTAGTCCCTGAGGAAACAAAGCAGATGTCACACAGTGGGACCCACATCTGTGAAATCGTAAGGGAAAGTGACAACTCAGTGACCATACACTGGGTGAAAAGGACAGACAGTAGAGCTGTAGTAGATTCAAATCAGATGTAGCAGGCAGTGTTGTCTTCTTACCTGTGTCTCACTGGAAGTATTGCAGGATCACTGTGTTCCTGTTGTCGATGTCCTCTTCTTCTGCTTCCTCGTCTTCACTGTCCAGAAGCTCCACAGCTGCCACAACACCTCCATCAGGACCATAGTCCTGCAGAAAAGGCACCTGTCGTCGCAAAGCCAAGTTGTGAAGCATACAGCAGGCCACGATGATATGGCATACCTTCTTTGGTGAGTAGAATAGGGAACCACCTTTCATATGGAGGCACTGGAATCTGGCCTTCAGGAGGCCGAAGGTCTGCTCTATAACCCTCCATGTTCGCCCATGGACCTCATTGTAGCGTTCCTCTGCCCTTGTCCTGGGATTCCTCACTGGGGTCAGTAGCCATGACAGGTTGGGGTAACCAGAGTCACCTGCAAATGTCGAGGGACAACTGTTAGACACACACTAACTCATAGGGACATCCGCAGACCCAGACAGCTATTCCCACTGTACTGGGTCCATGTGCTCACCTAATAGCCACACCCGGTGTCTCTGTAGTTGCCCCATCACATAAGGGATGCTGCTATTCCACAGGATGTAAGCGTCATGCACTGAGCCAGGGAATTTTGCATTAACATGGGAGATGTACTGGTCTGCCAAACATACCATCTGTACATTAATGGTATGGTAACTCTTCACTCCTGCGTGGGGGGACCAAGGCCACATGTGTCCCATCAATGGCACCTATGATGTTGGGGATATGTCCCAGGGCATAGAAATCACCTTTCACTGTAGCCAAATCCTCCACCTGAGGGAAAACGATGTAGCTCCACATGTGTTTCAGCAGGGCAGACAACACTCTGGACAACACGTTGGAAAACATAGGCTGGGACATCCCTGATGCAATGCCACTGTTGTTTGAAAAGACCCACTTGCTAGGAAATGGAGTACTGACAGGACCTGCACTTGAGGGGGGATTCCTGTGTGATGGCTGATAGCTGACATCAGGTCTGGCTCCAACTGGGCACACAGTTCCAGGACTGTGGCACGATCAAGCCTGTACGTGAAGATCACATGTCGCTCCTCCATTGTAGACAGGTCCACCAGCGGTCTGTACACCGGCGGATGCCGCCATTTCCTCACATGCCCCAGCGGACGGTGCTTATGGAGGAGAACAGCGAGCAGAGAGTCAACCAACTCTGAGTTACGAAAACACAGCTTACTCTGACAATAATAATAATTCAAATTTTGCCTCTATGAGTGTTTAGGCAAGGCCTAGGTATGTGTGACGCAGTAAAAAATAATGCCATGTGGCCCCCTGAAATGGCGGCTGCCTGACCTGTAAGGTGGGACAAGGGAATATGAGGTAACTGCGCTGGCGTTGTACACCGTCGCAGTAGGCAGTCGAAGACCATGGCGCAATTCTGCATTGGGTAACATTGGACCCTATGGGTCCCAGGAGCCAATGACGATGTACGCCGGCAGTGATGGTACCCACCGCTGCGGACGTGACCGCCATTTTCTCTCTCTTCAATCACTCGATACCTGATCTTCGACTGGAGAGGACATACACTGCAAGTGCTGCTGTCACCTCAGCTTGGAAGAGAGCTCGTGTGTCTGAGGAAAGGGCCCCTGCCTTCAGCACAGAGTAGTTGGAGAAACTCGTGGATGGGGTCCTCCCCCAGTACACGCTACTCTATGGTCCTCCAGACAAACAGGTAAGTTTACTGTGAGCATGCTGTATGGGCAATGCCTGTGTGGAGTGGGGTGGATGAAAGATAGGGGGGTTTGAGAATGAGGCGTGCATGAAACGACGGAGAGTGCATGTGCGTCATGGCAAGGGTAGGGATGCGGGCCAATGACTGTGATGGTGCAGTTGGTAATTACTTCTCTTTTTCCCCTGTACAATTCCTGTAGGTCAGCGCCCACGAGAAGAAGGACTTTTGGCGTGCTATCGCCAAGGAAGTCCGGACCCTTGGGGTCTACCACAGACTGAGCACCAACTGCCGGAAAAGATGGGAGGACATTCGCCGCTGGAGCAAGAAGACGGTGGAGGCCCAGCTGGGGATGGCCTCCCAACGTGGGAGGGGTGCCCATCGCACCATGACCCCTCTGATGTTCAGGATCCTGGCGGTGGCGTACCCGGAGTTGGATGGGCGCTTGAGGGCATCACAGCAGCAACAAGGGGGTGAGTACACTCTCATTCTGCTGATTCAGCGCGCATTGTAGGTGTCTGGGTGGGGGAGGTCGGTTGTGGGTTCTCCTAGGCCAGGGCGAGTTTAGTAGGCAAGGTCCCTTCGTCACGCAGGCCCTGTGGCACCCCACCCCACCTGTGTACAGTGCCAACTACACCTAGTCAGGCTCCTGTGACATCCATGTGTGCAGAAATCGGCCATAGCCTTGTAAAACATGTCCCAGGGATTGAATAGTGGACTTCTGTGTCTGTTGTGTCTGCCAATGGTAGCTGTATTGCATGCACTGAACATGTCTTTCTTCTGTTTTCCCCCCCTTTTTATGCTCTCCCTGTTCTTGTGTGCATTAGCATCATCAGGCAGAGGAGCAGTGGCACCGGAGCAGGAGGGAGCTGCATCCCACATGGCCCTGGAGGGCGACACTATGGAGTCTGAAGTCACCAGTGGGATGGATGACGAGGGGAGCTCCAAGGCGGGGACAGGAGCTGACACCAGCGATACGGACTCCTACTCTGATGGGAGCTCCATTGTGGTGGCGGCCCCATCAGTGCCCCCCACTTCTACAGATACAGCCGCCATCCCCCCTACCAGCACCGCCCTCCCAGCAGCTCCTCAGCTTTTGCCCCGTGCCCGCTCACCCAGGAGGGTGGGCATCACCTTCGCACCAGGCACCTCAGGCCCTGCACCAGTCACCCCTGCTGCCCTCAGTGAGGAGGCCATTGACCTCCTCAGGTCCCTCACTGTTCGGCAGTCTACCATTTTGAATACCATCCAGGGTGTAGAGAGGCAGTTGCAACAAACCAATGCATACCTGGAGGGCATTCACGCTGGTCAGGCAGCCCTTCAGTGAGCTTTTCAGACTCTGGCCTCAGCACTGATGTCAGCCATTGTCCCTGTCTCTAGCCTCCCCCCTCCAACTTCCTCCACCCAGACCCACACCCCTGTACCTCAGCCTATCCCAAGTACACCATCAGACCAGCATGCACACACCTCAACATACAAGGGAAGCTCTGGCAAACATAAGCACCACACATCCCACAGGCACTCACACAAGCATCAGACACAGCAACATCCACTGCATCCACTGTGTCCTCCTCCTCCTCGTCTCCCTCCTCCCTCCCTGTCTCGTCTCCACTCACACCTGCATGCACTACATCCTCAGCCACTACGTCCATCACCAGCACACCCACCACCACGCCCCGCTCACGTGCAGTCACCACCCCCACTACCATTCACACATCCCCTGTGTCCTCTCCCAGTGTGTCTTTAAGGCCACCTCCCAAGGTACACAAATGCAGCCACACACCCACCCAACAGCCATCCACCTCACGACAGCCTCCAGCCCATGCACCTTCACCCAAAGTCAGCAAACGTACACCTCCTACAACCACAACCTCTTCCTCCACTCCCAAACCCCCTCCAGCTACATGTCCCAGTGTTCCTAAGAAACTTTTCCTGGCCAGCCTTGACCTCTTTCCCTTACCTCCCCCACCCCTTCAGTCTCAGTAGCCTACGTATGTGAAACCTGACAAAGACACCCCTACACGCTTTGGGGACCATAAAGTAGACGGACACCAGTCAAAGTCCCTGCCTCTAAGCAGCATGAACCCTAATGCACACCAAGACATCCTTCCAGACTGAAGTATGTGAAATGAGTACTCACCCTCTTGTGACTGCTCTGCAGTCTTCAAGCGCCCATCTAGGTCTGGGTACGCCACCGCCAGGATCTGTCACGTGGGGGGGGGTCAGTGCCCGACGGGCACCCGTTCTACGTTGGGAGGACTTCCCCAGCTGGGCTTCAGTGATCTTACACACCCAGCGCCGCAGGTCCTCCCACCTCTTTCTACAGAGGTCAGCCACTTGCACAATAGGAACAGCTGGCTAATCGTCCACTATGGGACGGACAGTACTCTCAGACATACAGGACAGTCGCACGCAGCATGCCATGCACCATGGCCCCTGCAGGCTCAGAGGTGCACACATATGTGCAATCAACCTAATCCATTACACACACAGTGCCCCCAAAACCCAGACTCACCTGTACCTCTGGCCGTCCGTACAGTTTTGCGTACAGGGGCAGGACTCCATCAACTAGCTTCTCCAGTTCCTCCTGGGTGAAGGCCCGGGCCCTTTCCCCTGCAACATGAGGCACATCCATAGCCAGAGTCAGGCTACAGCAGTACACACAGTGGAGTACCTGTCCACATGAGATCAGGGAGTCAAGTGATAAAACGATGAACGCACGTACGTTCCGCGGCGGTGTCACTTTCACCTCCGGCGGCGATCATGATACGTCAGGATTCCCCATTAGCGTCCATGTTAACCAATGAGGGTGCGAACAGCAGTAAACACCGCCTTACGCTGTGACGTCTACCGCTAGCGGTATGAGGTCACTTCCACAATGAAAGGGCAGATTTACGGTGGGCAGACATTTTGCCATGACCTACGCATCTAGAATTAATTACTACTCACAATGCAGGCCCTACTAGCCACATGAAGCACGTAGGCCTCGGTCCATTCAGTAATGTAGCACACATGAAATACTCTGGGGGTCATTACAACCCTGGCGGATGGTGTTAAAGCAGTGGAAATACGCAAACAGTCCGGCGAACAAAAAAGGGAATTATGACCCTGGCGGAAACCGCCAACAAAGACAGCCACTTTAATACTTCACCCGCCACGGCGGTACAGACAAGCAGCGCGACGGTCACCGTCAACAGACAGGCAGAAGACAATGTACCGCCCAAACTATTACAACCCACCAATCCGCCACCTTTTCCGGGGCGGATTCACCGTGGATAAAAACATGGCGGAAACAGCTTTTGCTATGGGAAAACGCTCACCTTAACATATCCCACGAGGAATCCATGGAGCCGGAACTCCAAATACTCCCTGCCCTTGTGTTTCTGCTCTTCAACGACCAACAGCTACGTAGGCGCCGCAGACAACGGTGAGTACTGCACCTACGGCATGGGGGAGGGGGGAGGCAAAAGTTAGGGGGACACACACCAAACACCCCCACCCTCGCATATTATAACATACACACCAATGCATTCACAAAAATCACAGTAACAACCCACAATCCCCCCGTAAGAATGAATACACAAAGCAAAAATCGGTCAAACAATGTAATGTGCCAATATACATGTCATACAAAAATATACAGATATATAATTGAAAATCAGTCATAATTATATACAAGACGAGAAGTAGTGCAGATATGTACAAAACAATGTCCGTGCACCATCAGTCCAAAAATACATGGGCGAGGCCCACAAACGATACCTGACCACAATCGGAGAGAACACTGCAGGGGCATCAGATAGAAATTCTACAGGCACCTCAGGGGGAAGGGAAGGGGGGGCACCTCAGCCAGATGACTGCAAAGCCAGATCCACAACGGGGCTCCATGCCCATTCATGCCCTCCTGGGGAGTGCAAAGCCACAGTCTCTCAAATCTCTACAGTGGGTGGTTTGCCCACTGTGCCATCCTGGGGAGTTCAAAGCCACAGTCTCTCAAATCTATACAGTGGGTGGTTTGCCCACTGTGCCTTCCTGGGGAGTGCAAAGCCACAGTCTCTCAAGTCTACACAGTGGGTGGTTTTCCCACTGTGCCATCCTGGGGAGTGCAAAGCCACAGTCTCTCAAGTCTCTACAGTGGGTGGTTTGCCCACTGTGCCATCCTGGGGAGTGCAAAGCCACAGTCTCTCAAGTCTATACAGTGGGTGGTTTGCCCACTGTGCCATCCTGGGGAGTGCAAAGCCACAGTCTCTCAAGTTGATGCAGGTCTCTACTTGTACTGGGGGGGAGTGTTGCCCAGACTGGATGAGTCTCCCCGTGAAAGGTCGTGTCCTGTCACTGTCCCAGCTGCACATGGGATAAGGATGCCTGATGTGACGGGCCATTCATTCCTATCCGGTGCATTGCCCTGTTCAGCCGTGCTTTGCCATGGCGGTCTTTGCCCTGTTCAGCGGTGCTTTGACATGGCGGTCTTTGCCCTGTTCAGCGGTGCTTTGACATGGCGGTCTGTGCCCTGTTCAGCGGTGCATTGACATGGCGGTCTTTGCCCTGTTCAGCGGTGCTTTGACATGGCGGTCTGTGCCCTGTTCAGCGGTGCATTGACATGGCGGTCTTTGCCCTGTTCAGCGGTGCTTTGACATGGTGGTCTGTGCCCTGTTCAGCGGTGCTTTGACATGGCGGTCTGTGCCCTGTTCATCGGTGCATTGACATGGCGGTCTTTGCCCTGTTCAGCGGTGCTTTGACATGGCGTTCTGTGCCCTGTTCAGCGGTGCTTTGCCATGACGGTTCAGGACAGTTCAGCGGTGCTTTGCCATGGCGGTTCAGGACAGTTCAGCGGTGCTTTGCCATGGCTGTTCAGGACAGTTCAGTGGTGCTTTGCCATGGCTGTCTGGGCCCTGTTCAGCGGTGCTTTGACATGGAGGTCTGTGCCCTGTTCAGCGGTGCTTTGAGATGGCGGTCTGTGCCCTGTTCAGCGGTGCTTTGCCATGGCAGTTCAGGACAGTTCAGCGGTGCTTTGCCATGGCGGTTCAGGACAGTTCAGCGGTGCTTTGCCATGGCGGTTCAGGACAGTTCAGCAGTGCATTGCCATGGCGGTCTGTGCCCTGTTCAGCGGTGCTTTGACATGGCGGTCTGTGCCCTGTTCAGCGGTGCATTGACATGGCGGTCTTTGCCCTGTTCAGCGGTGCTTTGACATGGCGTTCTGTGCCCTGTTCAGCGGTGCTTTGCCATGGCGGTTCAGGACAGTTCAGCGGTGCTTTGCCATGGCGGTTCAGGACAGTTCAGCAGTGCTTTGCCATGGCGGTTCAGGACAGTTCAGCGGTGCATTGCCATGGCGGTCTGTGCCCTGTTCAGCGGTGCTTTGACATGGAGGTCTGTGCCCTGTTCAGCGGTGCATTGACATGGCGGTCTTTGCCCTGTTTAGCGGTGGTTTGACATGGCGGTCTGTGCCCTGTTCAGCGGTGCTCTGCCATGGCGGTTCAGGACAGTTCAGCGGTGCTTTGCCATGGCGGTTCAGGACAGTTCAGCGGTGCATTGCCATGGCAGTCTGTGCCCTGTTCAGCGGTTCTTTGACATGGCGGTTTGTGCCCTGTGCAGCGGTGCATTGACATGGCGGTCTTTGCCCTGTTCAGCGGTGCTTTGACATGGCGGTCTGTGCCCTGTTCAGTGGTTCTTTGCCATGGCGGTTCAGGACAGTTCAGCGGTGCTTTGCCATGGCGGTTCAGGGCAGTTCAGCAGTGCTTTGACATGGCGGTTCAGGACAGTTCAGCGGTGCATTGCCATGGCGGTCTGTGCCCTGTTCAGCGGTGCTTTGACATGGCGGTCTGTGCCCTGTTCAGCGGTGCATTGACATGGCGGTCTTTGCCCTGTTCAGCGGTGCTTTGACATGGCGGTCTATGCCCTGTTCAGCGGTGCTTTGCCATGGCGGTTCAGGACTGTTCAGCGGTGCTTTGCCATGGCGGTTCAGGACAGTTCAGCGGTGCTTTGCCATGGCGGTTCTGATAAGGACATTGGTGTGTGGCATGATGTTTCATCATTGCCCAGCGGGGCTGTGGCAGCCGGAGCCCTCCAGGGCACTGACTCCGGTGGTGGCGGTGGTCTCCTGACCAGTGACGATAGTGGGGCCCTCCTGGGCTTTGACTCTGGCGGTGGTCTCTGGACCAGTGAGGATACTTGGGCCCTCCTGGGCTGTGACTCCGGGGGTGGCGGTGGTCTCCTGACCAGTGACGATACTTGGGCCCTCATGGGCGGTGACTCTGGCGGTGGTCTCCTGACCAGTGATGATACTTGGGCCCTCCTGGGCTGTGACTCTGGCGGTGGTCTCCGGACCAGTGACAATAGTGGGGCCCTCCTGGGCTGTGACTCTGGCGGTGGTCTCCGGACCAGTGACGATACTTGGGCCCTCCTGGGCTGTGACTCTGGCGGTGGTCTCCTGACCAGTGACGATAGTGGGGCCCTCCTGGGCTGTGACTCTGGCAGTGGCGGTGGTCTCCTGACCAGTGACGATAGTGGGGCCCTGCTGGGCTGCGACTCTGGCGGTGGTCTCTGGACCAGTAACAACGGTGCTGGCGGTTGTGTCTCGACCGCCGGAAATGATGGCTCACTTCTCCGCCGTGACACTCACAACAGGCTGGGCTGACTTCCTCTGGCCCTTCTACACCTTTGGTGGAGTCACAGCTGACTCTCCAATCCCCTTGGAACCCATGTCAGTTGTTTTCCCACCTGGAGTCTTAACACGGTCCAGTCATCCACTCTCCAATTTTATTGCCTTTACAGGGGGTGGGCTGCCAGTGCCTTGGCTCCGGGTCCTACTGCCTGCCCTGGTGGCCGGTGCACTCCAAAAACATTGAACAGGCACCACTGGTATTGGAGGCTTTTTGGCTGAGGCGCTACAACGGGACTGATGAATTGGAGGGGGTGGGGTGGGGGCAAAAAGGTCAACTTTACAGAAGGACAGTTTCTGACGAACACTGGGATGGGTAGCTGGAGGGGGTCTGGGAGTGGAGGAAGAGGAGGTGGTTGTCGGAGGTGTCACTTTAGGTGTTTTGGGTGCAGGTGCAGGTACTGGAGGCTGTCGTGAGGTGGATGGGTGTTGGGTGAGTGATTGCTGGCGTTTGTGTACTTTGGGAGGGGGCGTCACAGACACACTGGGAGAGGACACAGGGGACGTGTAAATGGCAGTGGAGGTGGTGAGTGCAGGTGAGCGGGATGTGGTGCTGGGTGTACTGGTGCGAGTCCTAGTGGCTGTAGATGTAGTGCATGCAGGTGAGAGTGTAGATGACACTGGGAGGGAGGAGGGAGAAGAGGAGGAGGGGGACACAGTGGAGGCAGTGGATGTTGTTGTGTCTGTATGTGGGTGAGGCTTGCGTGAGTGCTTGTGGTGTGTGTGGTGCCTATGTTTGCTTGAGCTACTTGTGTGTGTTGACTTGTGTGCATGCTGGTCTGTAGGTGTGCTTGGGATGGGCTGGGGTACAGGAGATTGGGTCTGGGTGGAGGAAGTTGGAGGGGGGAGGCTAGACACAGGGACAATTGCTGCCATCAGTGCTGAGGCCAAAGATTGCAGGGTTCGCTGAAGGACAGCCTGACCAGAATGAATGCCCTCCAGGAATGCATTACCGTGTTGCAACTCTCGTTCTACACCCTGGATGGCATTCACAATGGTAGACTGCCCAACAGTGAGTGACCTGAGGAGGTCAATGGCCTGCTCACTGAGGGCAGCAGGGGTGACTGGGGCAGGGCCTGAGGTGCCTGGGGCGAAGGTGATGCCCACCCTCCTGGGTGAGCGGGCACGGGTGAACGCTGAGGGGCTGCTGGGAGGGCGGTGCTGGTAGGGGAGGTGGCGGCTGTACCTGTAGAGGTGGGGGGCACAGATGGTGCCGCCACCACAATGGAGCTCCCATCGTCGAACGAGTCTGTGTCGCTGCTTGGTGATCCGGTGGCCGACGTGAAGCTCCCCTCGCCCTCTGTCCCACTGGTGCATTCAGAGTCTGTGGTGTGGCCCTCCATGGCCATGTGGGATGCAGCTCCCTCGTGCTCCGGTGCCACTGTACCTCCGCCTGTTGATGCTGATGTACAAAAGGGCAGGGAGAGCAGACAAAGGGGGGGAGACAGAAGAAAGAGGGTTTTAGTGCAGAGCATACCGCTACCATTGGCGGACAAGACAAACGCAGATGCCCCCTGCATTACGCCGTGCTCCTGCCCTCTGCACATGCAATTTCTGGGATATGGCATATATGGCAATGGTGGACATCAGCGCACATGGATGCCACAAGGTCAACTATACCTCGACTTGGCACTCTGCTGAGGTGGGGTAGAGTGCCACATGGGCTACATTACGGAGGGGCCTTGCCTACCTAACTCACCCTGGCCTAGAAACACCCACAGCCCACCTCCCCCACCCAGACACCTCCACTGCACGCAAAGTCCGCAGAATGAGGTTGTACTCACCCCCTTGTGTCTGCTGTGATGCCCTCAAGTGCCCATCCAACTCCGGGTAGGCTACCGCCAGGATCTGGAACATCAGGGGGGTCATGGTGCGACGGGCACCCCTCCCACGTTGGGAGGCCATCCCCAGCTGAGCCTCCGCCGTCTTCTTGCTGCAGCGGCGAATGTCCTCCCATCTCTTACGGCAGTGGGTGCCCCGTCTCTGGTGGGCCCCCAGGGTCCGGCCTCCTTGGCGATGGCACGCCAAATGTCCCTCTTCTGGTGGGTGCTGACCTACATGACATGCACAAGGAAAGAGGAACAGTCATTACCAACTGCACCGTCGTTGTGAGTGACCCCCTCCCTACTCTGGGCATGTGGCCCATTCATTCCCATGCATTAATGTTCTATGGACTCTGCCCCCTTCCCTCTTCCAACCAGCCCTCTCCACCCAGGCCTAGCCCATACAATGTGCTCCCTGTGTACTAACCTGTTGATCTGGAGGACCGTAGAGTAGCGTGTACTGGGGGAGGACCCCGTCTACCAGTTTCTCCAACTCCTGTGCAGTGAAGGCAGGGGCCCTTTCCCCAGACGCAGCAGCCATCGTCGCTTCCAGACCGAGGTCACAGCAGCACTTGCAGTGTAGATCCTCTCCTGTCGAAGGTCAGGTATTTAGTGATTGAACAGATAGAAAATAGCGGTGAGGTCCGCGGCGGTGCGCATCATCACCGCCGGCGCACCTGTTCATTGGCTCCTGGGACCCATAGGGTCCAATGTTAACCAATGCAGCATTGCGCCGCGGTCTGCGACCGCCTACCGCGACGGTGTGTAACGCCAGCGCAGTTATCCCATTGTCCCAGTTTAGAGGTCAGGCAGCCGCCATTTCAGGGGCCCACATGGCTTAATTTCATACTGCGTCACACATAGCTAGGCCTACACTCAACACACAAACAGGAAGGGTTATGTGAGTGGTGTAGTCTTGTGTGTGACTGTGGGTACATACCTGGAGGACTAATGACTGGTTCTTCGCTGTTGTCCTTCGTAGGCACCGTCTGCTGGGACATATGAGAAGATGGCGGAATCCTCCGGTGTACCGACCGCTGGTGGACCTGTTGACAATGGAAGAGCGACATGTCATCGTAACCTACCGGTTTGACCGTGCCACAATCCAGGAACTATGTACCCAGTTGGAGCCAGACCTGATGTCACCAATCCGCCATCCGACTGGAATCCCCCCTGACGTGCAGGTGCTGTCAGTGCTCCATTTCCTAGCAAGTGGATCTTTTCAGACAACAGTGGCCATGGCATCAGGGATGTCCCAGCCTATGTTTTCCAACGTGTTGTCCAGAGTGTTGTCTGCCCTGCTGAAACACGTAAGGAGATACATCATTTTCCCTGAGGTGGAGGATTTGCCTACAGTGAAAGGTGACTTCTATGCCCTTGGACATATCCCCAACGTCATAGGTGCCATTGATGGGACCCATGTAACTCTGGTCCCCCCCCACAGGAGTGAACAGGTGAACAGGAACAGGAAGAGTTATCATTCTATGAATGTCCAGATGATCTGTTTGGCAGACCAGTACATCTCGCAGGTAAATGCTATATTCCCTGGCTCAGTGGATGACGCCTACATCCTGCAGAATAGCAGCATCCCTGATATGATGGGTCAACTCCAGAGGCACTGTGTATGGCTTTTGGGGGACTCTGGTTACCCCAACCTTTCCTGGCTATTGACCCCAGTGAGGAATCCCAGGACCAGGGCAGAGAAACGGTACAATGAGGCCCATGTGCGGACTAGGAGGGTGATCGAACGCACCTTCGGCCTCCTGAAGGCCAGGTTCAAGTGACTCCATATGACAGGTGGATCCCTATTCTACTCACCGAAGAAGGTGTGCGACATCATCATCGCCTGCTCCATGACACTCAGATTTACCTTAAGGTGGCCTCCAATCATGATCTCTCCTTCCTTAGCTCTACTCTCGACTCCATTCAAAACTGGATGTTAACTCATCAACTGATCCTGAATCCCTCCAAAACAGAATTCCTCCTCCTCTCCTCCTCACTTTCTCATCCCCCAGTGCAATCATGGATGGATCAGATCAATCTAATGAACAATAAGCCCATCATTGTCGAGAGCGCAAAATCCCTTGGTGTCATACTCGACAAAAAACTCAATCTACTCTCCCACATCGACTCCATTGCAAAGTCTGCTCGACACCAACTGCGCCTTCTTTGGGGAATTCGTCGCTTCTTCCCGGAGCACGACCTTAAAACCCTGGTCCAATCGCTGGTTCTCTCCAGATTGGACTACTGCAACTCTCTTCTTACTGGCCTTCCCAAATCCCACCTTTCCCCCCTGAAGTCTATTCTCCATTCAGCAGCTCGTTTCATATATGGGGCCAAAAGAAGCGACCACATTACACCCATTTTATCCACCCTCCGTTGGCTTCCCATAGAGGCAAGATCTATCTACAAAACTGCATGTATCACCCACAAAGCCTTGCACTCCTCCTCCCCTCGCTACCTGGTGAATAAACTGAAACTCTCTGGGGGCTCCAGACCATCACGTAATGCAGAAAAGTTATTGCTTGAACCTCCCATTTTCAAGAAGGAAAGATCGATGGCCCAATCCTTTTCAGGCAACGCGGTGAGAATCTGGAACTCACTTCCGCCTCAGCTTCGGACCACCACCTCTTCCCAGGCCTTCAAAACTGACCTCAAAGCTCTCCTCCTTCAAAGACACTTCCAAATTTAATTCAAGCCCTCTATTTTCTGAAGGAAGTCCTTCCATTATAGGAAATTCTGTTCTCCATGCCTATAGAAGTGCCTTCCCAAGGTGTTTTTGTGTTTTGAGTGTCTGCCATTTAGTGCAGTTTTATACCTCTACATGTATTTTGTACTCTTTTGTATCATGCACACGGCACCTTTCCTTTTACAACGTATCATTTGCTACCTCTTTTTCTTGTTTGCTTTTGATACATGCACAACGGCCACCACTACCTCATGTAACGTAACTATTGTTTTAGTGTTTTGAGTGTCTACCATTTATTGTAATTTTTTTCTTTTTTTTTTCCTCTACTCGTACTTTATTTGCTCTTGTAACCTGCACACGTCACTTTCTCCTTTCGTATTGCCTCATGTAATGTAACGTTTGTGTTTGTAACAGGCTCACTTGTAATTCCTCTCCTCTTGTATCTTTACTTTGCCTATTGTGAAGCGCTCTGACACCTTCGGGTAAAGTCCGCGCTATATAAAAACGCATTAAATAAAATAAAAATTAAATAAATGCTCCATAATTTGGCATTGCGACGCCAGGTGCCTTTTCTGCAGGAGGATGATCCAGATGACGGTGTTGTAGCAGCTGTGGAGCCTGTGGACAGTGATGAGGATGAAGCTGATGAAGAAGACAACGACAACAGCGAGTCAGTCATACAGCAATATTTACAGTGACACACAGGTGCGAACATTTTCATTTTTAGTATTACATTAACTTTCCCACGTCTACCTCTATCCTGTTTTTCGATTTAAGTCAACATTTGGTAACTGAGTTGTACCCTTCCATTACGGTTTCACAGGTGTGGTTACCTACGTGTCAACTGCTTGCATCCTTCAAGGGCTTGTGATGTGTGACACAGGTATGTTAGCTTTAGAATGGTACACCCATTATGGCACTGTCATTGATAATACATTTTTACTAAATCACAGACTGACTCCAGATTGTTTTGTGTTTCAAGGGTGTTTATTGAAGTGCTCAGAAATGGGAGGGGGTTGTAAAATGAGGATGGGTGATGGTGGAGGAATGTCCATGGCAGAGTCCAGTCTATTAGTCTCACAGGTCCACTGCCCATCTGGGCAGAGGAAGAGGAGCTGGGGCAGTTAAAGTATGGACAGGGTAACAAAGTGGGACAGTGGGTGGACAATCAGGGTGGTGTCATTTCCTGGCGGGGGTCTTGCCATCCTGCTCTGTCCTGTTCCTGGATCTCAGGGACTGCTTGCGTGGTGGTTGTCCGTCTGCAGGGGGTGGGGTGCTGGTGTGTTGGTCCTGTGGCGGGGCGTCCTGTCCACTAGCGCCGGCTGAGTTGGTGGGCATTTCATCGTCCTGGCTAGTGTCAGGGGCCCTTTGGAATGCCACGGTGTCCCTCAAGGTCTGCTGTATGTCCTTCAGCACCCCTACGATGGTGCCCAGGGCGGAGCTGATGGTCCTGAGCTCCTCCCTGAACCCCAAATACAGTTGGTCCTGCAGGCGCAGGGTCTCCTGCAACTTGTCCAGAACCGTCGTCATCGTCTCCTGGGATTGGTGCTATGCTCCCATGATGGAGGAGAGGGCATCATGGAGAGTGGGTTCCCTTGGCCTGTCCGCCCCCTGTCTCACAGCAGCCCTCCCAGTTCCCCTGTGTTCCTGTGCCTCCGTCCCCTGGACCGTGTGCCCACTACCAATGCCCCCAGGTCCCTGTTGTTGTTGGGGTGGTGGGTTACCCTGGGTGCCCTGTAGTGGTGGACACACCGCTGATTGACCTGTCCTGGGTAGGGAGGTTTGGGCCCGCTGGGTGGGTGCTGTGCTGGTGTTACCAGACGGTGGAAGGTCGGTGTTGGGCTGTGCCTGTGCAAGGGGAACCGACTGACCCGAGGCCCATGATGGTCCGGGCTGGTCATCAGGATCCAGTAGGGCAGAGCTGCTCTTGTCACTGTCGGCCTCTTCTGGCGGTGGAGTGGTGTTGTCTGGACCCTCTGGTGTGGTGATGGTCCTTCGGGTTCCTGCAGGGGCATAAGAGCATGATTCTTGCATGTGCGTGTGTAATGGTGTGCAATGGGTGGGTGTTTGTGTACCCCAGTGCATGCATTCCTGTGTGTGAGTTTGTGTGGTGATGGTTGGGGGGGTGTTCTGGGTATGTGCAGTGGGCATGCTTTAGTGAGGGGTGTCCATGCTTAGTTGTGTCATGCAGGGCTTGGTGTTGGGATGGGTGGTTTGTGTCATGGGTAGATTAGTGAGGAGTTGTAGTGATAGGGGAGGGGGTGAGGGAGGGGGTGTGTGATAGCATGCAGGTAGGGTGGGGGATATGATAGTTAAGATTTGACTTACCAGTGTCCCATCCTCCACCAACTCCTGCGGGGCCCTCAGGATGCAAGATGGTCAAGACTTGCTCCTCCCATGTTGTTAGTTGTGGGGGAGGAGGTGGGGGTCCGTCGCCAGTCCGCTGTACCGCGATGTTGTGCCTGGAGACCGTTGAACGCACCTTCCCCCGTAGGTCGTTCCACCTCTTCCTGATGTCCTCCCTATTTCTTGGGTGCTGTCCCACGGCGTTGACCCTGTCCACTATTCTGCGCCATAACTCCATCTTCCTGGCTATTGATGTGTGCTGTACCTGTGAGCCAAATAGCTGTGGCTCTACCTGGACGATTTCCTCCACCATGACCCTGAGCTCCTCCTCGGAGAAGCAGGGGTGTCTTTGGCGTGCCATGGGGTGGTGTGGGTGATGTGTGGGGTGGTGTATGTGGTGATGAGTATGGTGAGTGTAGTGGTGTGTGGTGTTTTGTGCGTGGATGTTGTGTGGGTGCTGGTGTTGTGTGCCTCTGTGTAGTGGGGTTGTCTATTCTGTGCTCTCTCTCTGTCGCCTTCGTGTCTAATTTTTGGGCGTAGAGGTTTGTGGGTGATGTGGGTGTGTGTTTTATATTGTGTTTGGTGTGTGGGAGTGTTGTTTGTATGTGTATCAGGTGAGTGTATTTTGAATTGTCCAATGTGGCGGTGTTTTGGAGATGTGTGTGTATTTTGAGAGCGGCGGTGTGTACCACCAATGGAATACCGCAGTTGAAAGACCGCCGCGTGGATTCGTGGGTCATAATAGCATGGGCATGTTTCTGTTGGCGTGGAGGTTTTGTTTCCGCCAGTTTATCACTGACCTTTGGTGTGGCGGTGTTGTGTGGGTGTCTGAATTTCAGCGGATTCCAAGATGTGTGTCATAATAGCTGTGGCGGAATGCCGCCGCCACTGCGGTGTATTGGCGGTCTTCTGCACGGCGGTAAGCGCCTTTTACCGCCAATGTTGTAATGACCCCCTCTGTTCCCTCTTTGTGATGTACATGTGTTTCTGTCAGGTAGCAGTTATTGTAGAGACACTACAATGAACAATGCAGTGCACAAATGATGACAAGTGTGCCTATGTATGTGTCTTCATCACACCTTTTCGTAACCCCTCGTAGGTACCGACCCTTGTGGCGAGGAAGGGCACCATTGGTGTACAGACCACTTGTGGATATGAGGACCATGGTGGAGCGTCAGATCATAATCACTTACAGACTCACATGTGCAACAATTCAGGACCTTTGTGCATCACTGGATCCTGCACTAACTCCGGGAAACCACAATCAGCATGCCATTCCAACTGAGGTGTAAGTGCTCTCCGCACTCCATTTCCTGGCCACGGGCTCATTTCAAGTGACAGTGGGCATAGGTGCAGGTTTTTCACAGCCAATGTTCAGCATGGTACTGACAAGATTTCTGAATGCATTTGTACGACATCTGCAGTCCTATGTGAGGTTTCCCCAAAGTACTGACCTACCTGCCATCAAGACTGAATTCTATGCCTTGGCCAACATACCCCATGTCATAGGTGCCATCAATGGCACCCACATAGCTATTATCCCCCCAAGAGTGAGTGAACAGGTGTAAAGAAACAGAAAGAACTTTCACTCCATGAACATCCAATTGGTATGTACTGCAGACCAGTACATCTCACATGTGAATGCCATGTTTCAAGGTTCAGTCCATGATTCCTTTGTGTGGAGGAGCAGTAGTGTGCAACTGAAGATGGAACAACTACAAGAGGATAGAGGGTGGATCATAGGTAAGGGTGCCTGTCACTAACTGACACATTGCATAAAACCAGCCTGTCTGACTAAGGGGCATAACAATGATGTCTCTGTATTGCACCATTTTCTAGGTGATTGTGGCTGTCCAAACTTGCGTTGGCTCCTGACACCAGTGAGGAATCCCAGGACGGATGCAGAGAGGAATTACAATGAGGACCATGTATGTACTAGGAGTGCAATAGAGCGAACTATAGGTCTCCTGAAGGCTAGATTTCGTTGTCTATATATCTCTGGGGGTTTCTCTGGCCTATGGGCCTGAAAAGGTGTGTAAAATAGTGGTGGCCTGCTGCATGCTGCACAACGTTGCAGTGAGACATTCTATCCCCCTCTTGGAGGTGGAGGGTGCTGTAGGTCCTGATCAGCTACCTCAGAGAGGTGAGGATAGTGATGGTGATGATGAGGAAGGGGAAGATGTCAATTCCAGGAACCAACTGATACAACTCTACTTCCAGTAACTGTGTGGGACTTGGGCCTGACATTGGGGTTTGTGACTAATACTCTCAGTGTGCTCAGTCATATGAGGGTTTGGTAATGATAGGCAAAACAAGGACCACTTCTACATGGTACAGACTGAAGATATATGCATTTCCTCCTTGCCACCATTTAGGCACACAGGACTCCCTTTATACACAGATTTGACAATAAAGTTGTACTCTGCCAGTTGCATCCATACTTCACTTTGTTCACAATTTAAGGGGACAGTGTTACAGGTGTGAAATGTGTTTTATTGGTTGAAGTGAGTGAATAGTGCTATTTACAGTGATGGCAAGTCATAAGGGGGGTATCTTCAAGACCAACATGGTGGCAGCCTTGTTGGTACTATTGATGGGTCCATCTTGTCCAACAGTACTTCATATTGCCTCTTAGCAATGTGTGGTTGGTGACTGGGCGAGATGTTGCTGTGCATATTGTTGCAGAGTTACTTATTGGAGGGGGCCTTGTTCTTAGCTGGGGTTCCAGTGCCATATCTTGGCCTGAGGGTCCGTTTGGGGTTCTGCTGTTGACCTTCAGGGGATGACATGGTAGGCCCTTGTGTTTCCTGTAAGGGTAGTTCCTGGGATGTTTCTGCTGCTGGAGTCATCTGATGATGGTTGTCGGGTGCTGTTGTGGTGGTCTCTTGTCCGGTGTGGGTGTCAGACTGGTTTTTGACCAGCTGCAGCAGTGCTCCTGCTATGGTGGCCATTGTGGCATTGTTCTCTTTCCGCTTCTCCATGGCCTGTTGGTGGTGTTCCTGCTGCATCCCCTGACTGTGCTCCAGGGTGGACAAAATCTGTGCCAACCTGTCATGGGTACGTTGATAGGCCCCCAATACCTATGATATCACGTCCTGGGCTGCTGCATCCATCCTGTGGCCTCCCCCCGGGCCACTGCCACCCTTGCACTTGCCCTAGCCCCCTGTGCCTGTGTCCCCTGCACAGTTCTGGTAGTACCACTTGTACTGGGGCCCTCGCCTTCCTGCATGTTGGGAGTGGGAGACTGTGGCCTCTGTACCTGTGCTCCACCAGTCTGTGGCCTGGGCACAATGGGGTGGGGACGCCTGCACTGGGCTGTTGGTCTTGACTGGGCGGTAGGGGTGACAGTGGTTTCCTGGGTGGGGCTGCTGCATGGTGAGAGTCCAGGACTGTGTGAGGGGCCTGCGGATCATCAGTGTCCAGGGATCCTTCACCAGTGACCTGTGAGGTGCCTCTGTCTCCCTGGGGGGTACTGGCACTCCTTGTCCAGTCCGTTAGGGTTGCATGGGTGGTGGTGCCTGTTGAGGGACATAGACATGTCTGTTACATCTGCATGAATGTTTGAGGTAAACAGGGCTGGGCTCATTTGTGCTGGTGTTACTTTCAGTGGCCTTCCAGGGTGCCTTTGTGAGGTTGACATTGCATTTTGCGCCAGTGTGGGGTTGCATTGTGGTGGGTGGTGTTGTTCCATTGTGGGTACGTGCACTGGTGGGTGACTGTGCACAGCGGTAGGGATGTGAGCCTGTTAGTGGGTTTGTGGTCATGCAGGGGAGTGGATGTAGTGGCTGATGCCTGGGTGGGGTATTGGTCCTGGTGGGTGTGGCTGGGGTGGGGTGGTGCATGCATTACAGGTGTGGTGGATATGGGGTATGTGTTGATGTCTTACCCGAGTCCATTCCTTCAGTGAGTCCAGTAAGTCCCTCTGGGTGCAGGATGGCCAGTACCTTTTCCTCTCAGTCAGTGTAGTCGGGGTGTTGGTTGAGGTCCTCCCACAGTCTTCTGCACTGCGATGTGGTGCCTTGATGCCATGCCCCTGACCTTCCCCCGCAGGTCATTCCATCTCTTGCGGATGTAGTTTCTGGTGCGTGGATGGTGTCCCACTGCATTGACCCTGTTCACAAGGGTCTGCCACAGCTCCATCTTCTTTGCAATGTGTGTGTGCTGCACCTCGGCCCGAATATTTGTGGCTCCACCTTCAAGATCTCGTCCACCATGGTCCTTAACTCCCTTTCGGTGAAGCCTGGATGTTTGGGGGGGACATGGTGAGTGTGGTGAATGGTGTCGGTGCTGGGAACGTGGTGAGGGTGCTCTTCTGTGGGTCGGTGTGTGTCTCCTATATGCTGGCATTCGCTGTCTGCCTCTGGTGCTCTCTGTCTTCTTGTCCTGGTTTTGTTGCAAAGGATTGTGGGGTGTGTCTGGGGGTGTTTTATGGGGTTCTGGATGTGTGTCAGGTGTGTGGGTCACACGCCCATCCAATGTGTGCACTTCTTGCTGTTGAGTCCACTTGCCACCCGTGGCGGTCGCAGCCGCCAATGGTCGTCCGGCCTCCACTGTCTGCCAAGGTGATTTGTGCATCAGTATTTGGAATGTGTTATGTGGGTGTGCTTGGCGGTGGCGGGGTGGGGAGGTCCGGGATTCCCATCAACAGGGTCATGGCGGGGAGTGGTGGTCTGGTGATTTTTGGCGGGGTTGGGATTTACGTTCATTATATGGCGGGTTTCCATTCACCGCCAACGGTGGAATTCTGTTCATCGCCACCACGGCGGTCGGCAGTGTTTCCCGCCGTGTTCATGATCACCCCCTATTTCTTTTATTTCCCACCTCATAAATGCCTACACGAGAATAGACTGTGGCCCTCATAACGACCCTGGCGGTCCGAAGACCGCCAGGGCTGCTGTGGTGGTCTCAGGAGTTTGGCGGTTTGGCCGAAGCCAAACTGCAGAGCCTCCACAAGTCCCTCCATATTACCGCATTCGGGCCGGAGATGAGCACGTCCGAACACGGAGGAAGGCATCATACCGCTAGTGGTATCATGATGGGGGAGACCACCAGCATTTTCTGCTGATGGCAGCGCAAGAAAAAGCTGGCGGTCTTGCACCCTGGTGACAGAAATAATCATCCCTGTCACCAAGATACACTCACACACACGTTCACATACTCGCACACATGCATTCATATACTCCCACAAACAAACAAACACCCCCCACTCACCCACACACTTGCCTCATACTCCCCCATTCACACTAAAATACATATACAAACACCGCACTCACGCACGCATTCACTCCCTCCTCCCCAGCACATTTTTACATTCACACCCCCAGGCGCATGCATACATTCTCAACCACCTCCCCCTGTACTGCATACACACACTCACCCACTCTCTCTGCTCACTCACACAGACACTCACCCACCTACCCATCCACACTCATTCACCCCCAACCCCATCCAGAAACACTCACTCACTCTCCAACCCATCTACAAACACTCACTCACCCCCACCCACAAACACCCTCTTCTGTTGGATGATCCACTGACTTCATCCGTCAAGGAGGTCGTCAGGGAGAATACTGGTCCTGGCGCTTCCACCGCCGGCAGCATTCACCATCTGGACACCACCACACCATATTACAGGTTGTAATACAGTGTGTGGTCTCTTTTTGGTGTGGTGGTACCAGTGGTGGTACCGCTTCTGCACTACCGGCCCCCAGTTTGACTGGTCTCGGAATTCCACCTGATTTCTGGCAGAATTCAAAGATCAGTTGTATTAGGGCAGTCTTAATACCACCAGCACTGGTGATATTTTGGCGCTGGCAGCTTCGGCAGTCTTTGGAAAAGACCGCCAAAGTCATGATGAGGGCCTATATCCTTATTTTTAGCTCCTATACTTACCTAATTGACCAAACAAATATTTCATCAAGATTAATCCTTGATCACTCCTGTATTATTACACCACTAACTGGGACTAAATCTAGAGCCTGTTTTAAAAGTAGTGTTTTAATAATGAGATCTTGAATGACCAAGAAAATATAAAATAGATTGAAACATCTCTGACTTCCTCACAGATAACTCCTCCCCTGACATACAAATACAAACTCTTTAGGATGGACTTAAAGTAACTTTAAGAGCTACACTAACAAAAATGTAAACAAGGATTAACAAATTGAAAAACATGTCCCTCCTGAATAGAACATTAGACAAAAAAATCCACACCACACTGACTACAAAGAAATACAAATATAACAGAAATCTCAGCATAAGAGCGGGAATATGGATCAACAGATTCAAAGGACTCAAGCTTTGTGAAGTAAACAAATCTGGGAAAATGCTTGCATCATACCTTAAACACAAACAGAATCAAAGGAACATAACCGCAATCAAAGGTAACATGAATATCACACATACCAATACTCAAAAAATTCTACACACTTTCAGACAATATTATTAAGAACTATATTCTGAGGATAATCAAGTTAAGACAGAACAATGTCTAGAGTATTTAAATAAGCTACAAATCCCTCAACTATTGGAAGCAAATAAAATTTTCTTAACCAAACCAATATCCATAATCGAAATTACAAAAGCAACACACTAAAAGATAACAAATCTCCTGGCCCCGATGGCTTCAATGCCAAATTCTATAAAACATTTGTCCACTCTCTCCACCTCACTCTAATAAATGTATACAACAACTATGACTCTTCAGGAAAAATCAATGGTACGACCGCTGAAGGAAATATAGTAGTAAGCTCTAAAGAAGGAAAAGATTTACTACTTCCAAAAAATTTTAGACCAATTTCACTACTAAATCTAGATTGCAAAATTTACAGAACATCATAGCCAAACAACTCAACCTATTCCTGCTGAAACTAATCAATAACTCTCAAGGTAGGATTGCTAAAAAAAATAGGATGTCCAATGATAACACCTGCCTCCTGTGCCATGTCATTGAGAGAGACAAAAACTGATTATTTGCTTCTGAAGTAATAGCTTTGGATGCAGAAAAAGCATTCAACAGAGTTTCATGGACATTCCTGGAACAGTTTCTCAGACTTTTTAACCTTAGAGAAGGTTTTATAAAAATGGTCATGGTCATGTATAGCAACCCCAAAGCATGTATCTACATAAATGGTCTTTTATCCCTCCCATTTGGCCCTGCAAAAGGCCCTAGACAAGGATGTCCACTTTCTCACTAGCTCTCCAGCCCCTACTTCTAGACAAATACAGTAACCCTGAAATTTTAGGAATTGACTTCCATGAAAAAACAATTAAATGATTGGCCTATGCAGACGACATCTTAAAGCTCTTTCACAACCCCCACTCATCTATAGAGGCCCTCATGAGTACAATCGACCAATACCAAGAGTTTCAGGCTATACATTAAATAAAGGCAAATCTGAAGTGAAATCTCTGAACCTGATAGGCTCAAAAATCCTCCTAGGTGACTCAGGCCTTACTTTGCTTCCTAAATACATCAAATATGTAGGTATCAAATTTTGCTCAGATTTAATTGATACCCTAATTGGCAATGAACAGGTAACCCTTCAAAAAATTAAATGGTTACTAGACTGCTGGTCCCCAAAATTCATTACCTGGTGGGGCCGCATCAAAGCGATAAAGATGATGATGTCCTCCATTGTTAACTATTAAGTAGCATGCTACCCCTACTTGGTCAAAATGATTAACAATTTCATTTGGCAATGTAAAAGAGCTAGAATAGTGTTACATAAATTAAGATTGCCTAAAAATCTAGGAGGCCTCAACCTGACTAACTTTAGACATTGACAAACAGCTTTCCTAGCCGAACAAGAGGCCTACTGCTTCTCTCCCTCAAAAAACTATGCCCTGTTGTGGCTAGAAGTGGAAGAAGCTATAACCTTGACCCGGCTACCCTCCTTACCTCTACTAACATGCATCTACCATACTCTAAATATATGTATAAGAACACCAGAAATGCCTTACTCCAAATTGACAAAAATGCAGTCTAAAATTAAATCCTCAAACCTTGAATCTCTGGCACAACCCAAACATCAAATATAAGGGCAAGATAATATACTGGCCACCTTCGATAGGAAAAGGTATATACTATCCCAAACAACTCGGCACCACCTCCAACCCTTTAACCTTTGCAGATCTTCAAACAATATACCATATTGAGGATTGGGAATTCTAAAATTTTCTTAAAATCAAAGCTGTGCTATCTAAATCTAAATCTCAACAAGAAGAACCTTCTCTCCCCTCGCCGATCTCAAAATTCACCAAACTAGGCACCCAAGTATTTAAATTCTAACATTTCCTTCAACCACACATATCCCAAAATCTTTGGAATATTCTAGACTTTTGGAATGGTCATTCTCACTCTAAAAGTTCACAACCTGAATGGAAAGAAATCTGGAGATCAGTTACTTCACATAAAATTACTCCCATGGTTTCACAAACCAAGTTTTGGTTACTGCATAATATCTAATGGACACCATCCTGCCTACACAGGTTTAAATGAGTAAACACACCTACATACTGGAACTGCTGAGAAGAAAAAGGTCACCTGCTTCATTTGATGTTTTGCTGCAGGCATGTTAAAAACTTCTGGAATTAAGTTTTATCTTTTATATCCAAACTCTTCCATATTAAACGCAAAGGTAATTTCTCATATTTACTCAGATTTCCTAGATCTCAGCATCAAAAATCAATTGGATCACTTTCTTCTTGACCGCTTATTAACAGCTGCAATCGAATTGGTTACTGTTAATTGGAAATCTACACATAGGCCCTCATTTTGAGACTGGTGGTAAAAAACCGCCTACCTCTGCGGCGATGGGCGCCAAAAGACCATCATTGTGGCTACCAGGATTCCACTGTATTATGACCACAGCCATGCCGGCAGATGGCGGTAAGGTGGCGCTGCTGCCACTAGCAGTGCCATGCCAGAAGACCGCCACCAGCAGTATTTTGACTCATATTATGGCCTGGTGGTGATCTGCTGGTGGACGCTGCTGGTGGCAGCAGTGCCCCATCCCGTCTCCTGCTGAAGGACCCCCTGAACACAGGTAAGTCAGGGAGTGGAGTGGGGGGTCTTGTGTGTGGGGTGTGTGTGTGTGAATGATTGTGTGTGCATGGATGAGGGCGTGTGTTGCGTGTTGGATGCAAGTGTGCATGTATGGAGGTGTGAGTACGTGTATGTTGTGTTTTGTGACTGCGTGTCTGTGTGTATGTTTGAAAGTGTGTGCGGGTGTGTGTGAGTGGATGTGTGCATGCGTGTATGTTTGTAGGAAAGGGTGTGTGTATGTGTGTGTGTGTGTGAAGGGGACGTGAATGTAGGCGGTGATGGGGCTTTGGAGAGACAAGGGAAGTGGGGGGTAACTGGAGAGGGAGAGGGGAGACCCCTATCACTGACAGGGAAGGAATTCCCTGTCACTGATAGTGCTTACCACCATGGTTTTCATGGCGGTAAGGAAGCCATGAAAACCATGGCGGTAGGCGGGATTATAATCGCGCAAGTGGAACAGTGATGGCCACCAGGCAGGAGATGGATATCGCAAGCCCAGTGACTGTTACCACTGTGGCGGTCGGAGTAGTACATTGGGGGGTTGGCTTCAGCCAGCCCGCCAAAGTCATAATATGGCAGTAAGTACCGCCGGCCTGTTGGCAGTACTTCCCACCATATTCCCACCAACCGCCAGGGTGGTAATGACCCCCATATTACTACTTTTGCATCCTGGTTAAACTGGAAAACTCAAATCTGGGGAGCAGACAATATTGCCCCCCTCGAACTCTCTGTGGAAATCGCATTCATATCACATATAGGAGTCCTTGGACAAATACTTTGCTTCCAATAAACCACATTGAACAAACACCTTGCTTCAGCTTTGTAGGAAATTCACAAATAGATAACTCTCAATCCTTAATCATCCCAACAATCAGATATACATCAACCCATATTTTCCAGCAGATTTCTGATTCAGCCTACTCCACTTATCAATATGAGAAACACTTTTCCCCTCTCCCTTCCCATTAACTCTATTATCTTTTTCATTTCCTCTGTGTACCATTAAGATAAATATAACACTTGCTTCATATATACAGCCACACTTTAATTTTCTCAACACATATGCCCTGCCGAAGTACTGTTTGTATTTGTGTACTTATTTCCTCTGGTTTTGAAAATAATAAATAAATAAAAACCTTTTTGAACAAAAAAGAGGATATCCTAAATGCTTATTTACGGGAGACTTTTTAAAATGGATTAATTAGGCCATCTTCATCATTATCTCGGGCACCTTTTTTTGTACCTTAAAATTACAAAGATGTATGAACTTGTATTGATTATAGAGGCTTGAATAGGATCAAAATCAAAGACAGAAATATTTTGTCTCTTATAAAGAATATATTTGAGTCTTTCCCTGAATCACAAGTCTTTAGTAAACCTGTTTTATTAGAGATGTATCATCTTTTCTGCATAAAAGAAGGTGATGAAAGAAAAGAGCTTCCCACATTCCTTTCAGGTACTTTGCATTTTGTGCAATAACACTGTGCTGATCAGTGCTCTTGTCATCTTTCAGAGCTTCAAGCAGTCAGTATTTTCTGATGTCTGGAATCAGTTTGCATTGTTGTAATTGGATGATATTTCTGTGTTTTCAAAGACTCATGTGCAAGACAAACCACATATCAGTTTCATACTGTCACTACTTGTCAGATCAGACAGCACAGACTCTTACCTTTGTATGTCCACAATGCAACTTCACCAAAGTGATAGAGACCAACTCCTTTTTCCCTGCATCACTCACTTGTAGATCAAGACAATAAGGCAGATTGATCAAGACTAGGGAAGAGGGTCTTATTTTCTAAAAGAGTAGCACATTTCTTCTGGGATGTTTCTGTTGTACGTTAAATATATAAAAGGAATTTTTATGAGTTAAATGAATCTCTTGAAGGTTTTTGAATTGCACACCCAAATCTTTACTAGTAGTGCTATTGTTGTCGACTTGCGAACAGCTTGTTTTTGTCCTGGATTCACAATGGTTTAGCAAAGGTTTTTATTTTTATTTTCAGGATGGATTGCCTTTCTGAGTGATCATTCCATCTAGGTGGCATACTCTCTTCGAAGGTTACCTTCTTGATTATCTCTCTGGTTGTTTTCCAATTGCTTGTAACACTTGTCTTTCTATCTATAGGTTCTGTGGATCCCTCGCAAGTAATGAGTTTCTAGGTGAAAACCCGGATCTTTATTCAAGAATAACTAGAAGACTCCAGGTGGTGTTGGCATTGCGACAATTAAGATTTAAGATTGTCACAGAGATCCTTATTCAATTGAAGTCTAGAGGCAATGCATTGATTTAGTCTTGGGTACAGTTTAAATACCTGTTGTGCTGACGATTGCCGCAACAAGTTGCTGAAATTCAGCATGATCTTGGTAACTGTTAGTGGTTGAAAATCAAAACTTCACTGTGAACAAAGACATTAATACAACTTACTCTCGAAACCAATGACTAATGTCAAAGGCAAAAATATTAACAGCACTAATTCAAGCACTTATACAGCAATTTGCTCAGGGGACTGCGGTGTCTATTGTACAGAGACATGTCAGAGATTGTGATAGCTGGCTGAGATACTAAATAGAACAAGAGCACTCAGAGGGTAAGATATATTAATGGCTAACTGCACTAAGGCAACATGTCATTGGGCTACAGTCAACATCTTTAATGGTGGCTCTGTGAAGATCTTATGGAACATCATGACAATAGTTCAGCAGCATAATGTGCTCATTTAAATCAGAGAAGTGTGAACTTGAGTGGGAGGATGATGGATATGGACATCCTGATTTTTTTGTTTCATGTTCTGTCAGAATGGAATTATGTAGCTGGAATGTACGGAATGGAGAATTTATTTAGCTGGAATGTACTCAATGGAATCATTTTTGATGTGCACCAGAGAACTATTTGAAAATTATACTGATCACTGGATTTTTTGACTTTAATAATTCTTCAATGTAGCTATAGCCATCAAGCTAGATGGGTATTTTTCTTTGCATACTTTTTATCATCAGTTATATTCCTGTTTTAAAGAATTTATTATCGGATGCCTTTTCCCATTACTATCCTGAGTTTTTGTATTGTTGGAATAGTTTGGCTTTATAGATATGAATACGATGGCATAAGAACAATTGGATTAAAAGACGTGAGAAAACCTGCATCACAAATGTGATTAGTTTGACAAAATGGACTATATTTCATCTAACAATATATTTGCATTCTTAGTGAGGAAATGTATTTGTATGTTTTGAAGATGCATCATGATTCATCTATTTCTAGTCATAGAGAATTACTGGGTACTTTGAATTTGGTTCAATTATGTTTTTGGTGACCAACTGCTCATTCTCTGTTCTGTCTTGCTCTTTCCAATCTTTATCATTAGCTTCTGTGTGAATTCCACCAGTTATGTTACAATGACAAGCAGAATACGATGTTCACGAAATGTTAGATTCATGGAATTTTAGAGGTTGCCTTAAATTTCTGATCCATTGGAAGAATTATCTTTCTGCTGAATGTGATTAGGAAGATGTTTCTTCAGTTCACAATTTTTATCAATGGCACCATGATAAACAGAGAACTTCAAAAAGAGAATACTGTTACATCGTACCAAGATCTGAATGGAAGGCAGTAGCAAGAAATTACCATACAAAACTTGGGAGAAGGAGAATTGCATCCACCTTTCAACAGTGTGTTATTAGATGCCACACTCAGGGGCCACTCGTTTGGCTCAGATTTAATTGATATCCTAATTGGCAATGAACACCTAACCCTTCAAAAAATTAAATGGTTACTAGACTGCTGGTCCCCAAAATTCATTACCTGGTGGGGCCGCATCAAAGCGATAAAGATGATGATGTCCCCCATTGTTAACTACTTAAGTAGCATGCTACCCCTACCTGGTCAAAATGATTAACAATTTCATTTGGCAAGGTAAAATAGCTAGAATGGTGTTACATAAATTAAGATTGCCTAAAAATCTAGGAAGCCTCAACCTGCCTAATTTTAGACATTGACAAACAGCTTTCCTAGCCGAACAAGGGGCCTACTGGTTCTCTCCCTCAAAAAACTATGCCCTGTTGTGGCTAGAAGTGGAAGAAGCTATAACCTTGACCCGACTACCCTCCTTACCTCTGCTAACATGCATCTACCATACTCTAAATATATGTTTAAGAACACCAGAAATGCCATACTCCAAATTGACAAAAATGCAGTCTAAAATGAAATCCTCAAACCTTGAATCTCTGGCACAACTCAAACATCAAATATAAGGGCAGGATAATATACTGGCCACCTTCGATAAGTAAAGGCATATACTATCCCAAACAACTTGGCACCACCTCCAACCCTTCAACCTTTGCAAATCTTCAAACAATATACCATATTGAGGATCGGGAATTCTACAATTTTCTTAAAATCAAAGCTGCGCTATCTAAATCTAAATCTCACCAAGAGGAACCTTCTCTCCCCTCCCCGATCTCAAAATTCACCAAACTAGGCACCCAAGTATTTAAATTCTAACATTTCCGTCAACCACACATATCCAACAATCTTTGGAATATTCTAGACTTTTGAAATGGTCATTCTCACTCTAAAGGTTCACAACCTGAATGGAAAGAAATCTGGAGATCAGTTACTTCACATAAAATAACTCCCATGGTTTCACAAACCAAGTTTTGGTTACTGTATAATATCTAATGGACTCCATCCTGCCTACACAGGTTTAAATGAGTAAACACACCTACATGTTGGAACTGCTGAGAAGAAAAAGGTCACCTGCTTCATTTGATTTTTTGCTGCAGGCATGTTAAAAACTTCAGGAATTAAGTTTTATCTTTTATATCCAAACTCTTCCACATTAAACCCAAAGGTAATTTCTCATATTTACTCAGATTTCCTAGATCTCAGCATCAAAAATCAATTGGATCGCTTTCTTCTTGACCTCTTATTAACAGCTGCATTCTAATTGGTTACTGTTAATTGGAAATCTACACATAGGCCGTAATTTTGAAACTGGTGGTAAAAACCTGCCTACCGCTGCGGCGATGGCCGCCAAAAGACCGTCATTGTGGCTACCAGGATTCCGCTGTATTATGACCACAGCCGAATTCCTGCCAGAAGGTTCGCGGATATCCGGCTGCGGCCATTCCGTCAGATGGCGGTAAGGTGGCGCTGCTGCCACCAGCAGCGCCATGCCAGTATACCGCCACCAGCAGTATTATGACTCATATTATGGCCTGGCGGTGATCTGCTGGCGCACACTTCTGGTGTCAGTAGTGTCCCATCCCGTCTCCTGCTGAAGGACCCCCTGAACACAGATAAGTCAGGTCTCTGACAGGGGAGCGGAGTGGGGGGTCTTGTGTATGGGTGTGTGTGTGTGAATGTTTGTGTGTGCATGGATGAGGGTGTGTGTTGCGTATTGGATGCAAGTGTGCATGTATGGAGATGTGAGTACGTGTATGTTGTCTTTTGTGACTGCATGTCTGGGTGTATGTTTGAAAGTGTGTACGGGTGTGTGTGAGTGGATGTGTGCATGCATGTATTGTTGTGGGAAAGGGTGTGTGTATGTGTGTGTGTGTGAAGGGGGCATGAATGTAGGGGGTGATGGGGCTTTGGAGAGACAGGGGAAGTGGGGGTAACTGGAGAGAAAGGGGGGGAGACCCCTATCAGTGATAGGGAAGGAATTCCCTGTCACTGATAGTGCCTACCACCATGGTTTTCATGGCGGTAAGGAAGCCATGAAAACCATGGCGGTAGGCGGGGTTATAATCCCGCAGGTGGAACAGTGATGGCCACCGGGCTGGAGATGGATATAGTCGGAGTAGTACATTGGGGGGTTGGCTTCAGCCAACCCGCCAATGTCTTAATATGGCAGTAAGTACCGCCGGCCTGTTGGCAGTACTTCCCACCATATTCCCACCAACTGCCAGGGTGGTAATGACCCCCATATTACTACTTTTGCATCCTGGTTAAACTGGAAAACTCAAATCTGGGGAGCAGACAATATTGCCCCCCTCGAACTCTCTGTGGAAATCGCATTCATATCACATATGGGAGTCCTTGGACAAATACTTTGCTTCCAATAAACCACATTGAACTAACACCTTGCTTCAGCTTTATAGGAAATTCACAAATAGATAACTCTCAATCCTTAACCACCCCAACAATCAGATATACATCAACCCATATTTTCCTGCAGATTCCTGATTCAGCCTACTCCACTTATCAATATGAGAAACACTTTTCCCCTCTCCCTTCCCATTAATTGTATTATCTTTTTCATTTTCATTTCCTCTGTGTACCTTTCAGATAAATATAACACTGGCTTCATATATACAGCCACACTTTAATTTTCTCAACGCATATGCCCTGCCGAAGTACTGTTTGTATTTGTGTACTTATTTCCTCTGGTTTTGAAAATAATAAATAAATAAAAATCTTTTTGAACAAAAAAGAGGATATCCTAAATCCTTATTTACAGGAGACTTTGTAAAATGGATTAATTAGGCCATCTTCATCATTATCTCGGGCACCTTTTTTTGTACCTTAAAATGACAATAATTTATGAATTTGTATTGATTATAGAGGCTTGAAGAAGATCAAAATCAAAGACAGAAATATTTTGTCTCTTATAAAGGATATATTTGAGTCTTTCCATGAATCACAAGTCTTTAGTAAAACTGTTTTATTAGAGATGTATCATCTTTTGTGCATGAAAGAAGGTGATGAAAGAAAAGAGCTTTCCACATTCCTTTCAGGTACTTTGCAATTTGTGCAATAACACTGTGCTGATCAGTGCTCTTGTCATCTTTCAGAGCTTCAAGCAGTCAGTATTTTCTGATGTCTGGAATCAGTTTGCATTGTTGTAACTGAATGATATTTCTGTGTTTTCAAAGACTCATGTGCAAGACCAACCACATGTCAGTTTTGTACTGTCACTACTTGTCAGATCAGACAGCACAGACTCTTACCTTTGTATGTCCACAATGCAACTTCACCAAAGTGATAGAGACCAACTCCTTTTTCCCTGCATCACTCACTTGTGGATCAAGACAATAAGGCAGATTGATCAAGACTAGGGAAGAGGGTCTTATTTTCTAAAAGAGTAGCACATTTTTTCTGGGATGTTTCTGTTGTACCTTAAATATATAAAAGGATTTTTTATGAGTTAAATGAACCTCTTGAAGGTTTTTGAATTGCACACCCAAAACTTTACTGGTGGTGCTATTGTTGTCGACTTGCGAACAGCTTGTTTTTGTCCTGGATTCACAATGGTTTAGCAAAGGTTTTTATTTTTATTTTCAGGATGGATTGCCTTTCTGAGTGATCATTCCATCTAGGTGGCATACTCTCTTCAAAGGTTACCTTCTTGATTATCTCTCTGGTTGTTTTCCAATTGCTTGTAACACTTGTCTTTCTATCTATAGGTTCTGTGGATCCCTCGCAAGTAATGAGTTTCTAGGTGAAAACCAGGATCTTTATTCAAGAATAACTAGAAGACTCCAGGTGGTCTTGGCATTGCGACAATTAAGATTTAAGATTGTCACAGAGATCCTTATTCAATTGAAGTCTAGAGGCAATGCATTGATTTAGTCTTGGGTAGAGTTTAAGTACCTGTCGTGCCGACGATTGCCGCAACAAGTTGCTGAAATTTAGCATGATTTGGTAACTGTTAGTGGTTGAAAATCAAACCTTCACTGTGAACAAAGGCATTAATACAACTTACTCTCAGGGGAACCAATGACTAATGTCAAAGGCAAAAATATTAACGGTACTAATTCAAGCACTTATATAGCAATTTGCTCAGGGGACTGCGGTGTCTATTATACAGAGACATGTCAGAGATTGAGATAGCTGGCTGAGATACTAAATAGAACAAGAGCACTCAGAGGGTAAGATATATTAATGGCTAACTGCACTAAGTCAACATGTCATTGGGATACAGTCAACATCTTTAATGGTGGCTCTGTGAAGATCTTATGGAACATCATGACAATAGTGCAGCAGCATAATGTGCTCATGTAAATCAGAGAAGTGTGAACTTGAGTGGGAGGATGATGGATATGGACATCCTGATTTTTTTGTTTCATGTTCTGTCAGAATGGAATTATGTAGCTGGAATGTACTGAATAGAGAATTTATTTAGCTTGAATGTACTCAATGGAGTCATTTTTGATGTGCACAAGAGAACTATTTGAAAATTAAACTGATCACTGGATTTTTAGACTTTAATAATTCTTCAATGTAGCTATAGCCATCAAGCTAGAGGGGTATTTTTCTTTGCATACTTTTTATCATCAGCTATATTCCTGTTTTAAAGAATTTGTTATTGGATACCTTTTCCCATTACTATCCTGAGTTTTTGTATTGTTGGAATAGTTTAGCTTTATAGATATGAATAAGATGGCATAAGAACAATTGGAATAAAATGCGTGAGAAAACCTGCGTCACAAATGTGATTAGCTTGACAAAATTGACTATATTTCATCTAACAATATGTTTACATTCTTAGTGAGGAAGTACATTTGTATGTTTTGAAGATGCATCATGATTCATCTATTTCTAGTCATAGAGGATCACTGGGTACTTTGAGTTTGGTTTAATGATGTTTTTGGTGACCAACTGCTCATTCTGTGTTCTGTCTTGCTCTTTCCAATTTTTATCATTAGCTTCTGTGTGAATTCCACCAGCTATGTTACAATGACAAGCAGAATATGATGTTCACGAAATGTGAGATTCATGGAAATTTAGAGGTTGCCTTAAATTTCTGATCCATTGGAAGAATTATCTTTATGCTGAATGTAATTAGGAAGATGTTTCTTCAGTTCACAATTTCTATCAATGGCACCATGATAAACAGAGAACTTCAAAAAAGGGCATACTGTTACATCGTACCAAGATATGTATGGAAGGCAGTAGCAAGAAATTACCATACAAAACTTGGGAGAAGGAGAATTGCATCCACTTTTCAACAGTGCATTATTAGATGCCACACTCAGGGGCCACTTACGAGTTTGGCGGACGGGAAGACACATTCGCCAAACTTCCAATGGGGAGGTTGTTGCCTTAATGACATCCTCCCTGCCGGACACATTACAACTTTCCCACTGGGCTGATGGGCAGAAACTAGGTATCGAGCCAGCGTCAATGTTGCCCCCTGCAGGGGGCACCACAGCAGACAGTGCGCTTTACCAGAGTGCTGGGCAGGGGGATCCCTGTACTGACCATGCCACGGTATGCAAACTATACACCTTGCTACGATATTTATGTGAGGAAATTCCTCTTTTTGCATGATCACTCCTAAAGATTTTAACTGATGCTGCTGGATTTTTGCATTGAGGGCTGCTAACCAGACTTTTGTGGCAGTGTTTTTTAACCTTTAAAAGCTTCCGTTTGAATGGCTACAACCAAATGGCACACCTCAACTTACTTATAAATCCCTAGTGTATGGTACCAGGTGCACCTAGAACCTGAAAGTTAAAATGTCACACCAGAGCTGCAGCACATATTGTACAACCCTGGGTACAATGTGAAAATATGCCACCTATGCCTGCCACTGCAGACCGGTAGACAAGTTTTAGACTGCTAATTGCCATCTAAACCAATGGCAAATACCAAAACTGCATTTTAATATATATAAATAAGTCTCCCCTACAGCAGGCATAATCATTTGTAAGGCAGGGTGATGTATATTAAAAAGAAGGGCATGAACTTTTATATGCAAAAAAAACATATTTTAATTATTGCAGAAAAGCTGGTAGCCCCATTGACAAGTACAGATTTCATACTGACAACTCAGCTGTGCTTACCTCTGAATGGAACTACTAAAGTGGGTTTTCAAGGTATTAAATAATTGTCATATCAAACCCAACTTGATGCACAATTTCAGTTTATTGTAACTATTGAGCAAAAAACAATTTATAGCAAATAGGCACTCTATTGCCCATGTTTTCAAGTGGCAACACCTAAATTCTGGCCACAAGACAGCCTTTTGCCCTACTTTGGAGAAGTACTAGCAGTTCCCAGGAGTAAGCGAAATAGAGGTTTGCCAATGGAAGAGATGTCACCTCTCCCTGGCAGGAAGCCACACAGGGTGTGAGCCCAAAAGGCAAGCTTGAAAGGGGAAGCAGCCTTTGGAGGACAAATGGTGGTCAAACACAAGAGGGGATGTTCTTTTGTTGAGGAAGACAGGTTGGCATCAGGGACATAGGAAGAAGACTAGTTATGAAACCAATTTTCCGTGGGCATGTAGCCTCGGGTAGCCACACCTCTAGGGTGAGCTACCCATCTCCACACACCGAGAGAGGATTTGGGAGTGGGAGTGGGCTGAATAGTGCACTGTGGGATAGATAGATGCCTCACTTCACCAGAAATTGACATCAGGTGGGAAATATCCTAATAACTCATTAGCTAGTGACTTTAATATCCAAAGGGCATTTTCTGGACATAAATATGACACTCTTTGTGTTTAGAACTCAGAGTACATCTAGACTGGAGAAAGGCCCAAAAAAGGACTGCTGTCTCTGGACCTCCTGGCAAGAGATGCTGCACCAACTGCTAGACTGCCCCTGCTGATCCTTGGGCTAGCAAAGAGAGGACTGTGTCTGTGGTGCCTATCATGGAACCATTGATCCAGAACCCCAGACAGAGAATGTGAACCTCAAGGCTCAGTTGATGGTCTTCCTGTTACATCACCAGGGCCACAAAAGCTGAAGTGACCTGTTCCAGCCAGTCAGTAGCCAAATTGATTGATCACCACTGACCACAGATGAGTAGCCGGGGCAACCAAGCCTGACACTCAAAATTGCAAAGGAGTCTGCCAGAATGGGGAGAGTTGTTGAAGTGTGATTTGATCACCCACGATAGACTCTAGCATTCACCAAAAGGAACCGCTGTTTCCACTGTACTGGTGGACCATGGGGTAGCCCCAGGAAGACCCCCATTGCCAACACAGCATCCATAGCATCTTACATCATCTTTACCATCCAGAAGCCCTTGCATTACAACCAGTCCACTGAAGTCTATGGCGGCTCACCCATAGTGCCTGGAACTGGAGTTGCGACTGATTTGATGCAAAAGTAATTGACCTACTAATCCCAAAACTCCAATCATCTTCCACATACTGGATTAGGTTGCCCAATGCAAGTTGGAGTAGCTTTAAAAGTTTCTTAACCTTGGGGTTACCAATACTTTTGAGTAAAAAACTAAGGCCCATATCTTTACTTTTTTAGTGCCGCATTTGCGTCTTTTATGATGCAAAAGCGATGCAAACTTACAAAACACAACTGTATTTTGTAAGTTTGCACCACATTTGCGTAACAAAATGATGCCAATGAGGCACTAAAAAAGTATAAATATGGGCAAAAGATTTATGTTTTGTTTAAAAATATATGTCACTGTAACCCTCTAGTGGATTTTGTTCATTTTGATGTCTAAAAATAAAATAAAAAAATTATCTATTTTTATAAATTAGCATAGGATTTTTTTGGGTGTCATGCAACTTTCTTATTCTGTTGTTTTCATACTACTAAATTCTTTAAACTTGTTCCTCTGTTTAAGACTGACTGCTTGAAGCCACAGCTACCCAGAGTTGAGCTAAGGTTAAGCAAACAAGCTTGACTGGACCCAAGTTGGTTTCATGGGTGTATTTCACAGTGAGGTCCCACAACTACACTATATAATCCTCCACAAATCCTCACAGTTTATTTTTGATATTTGCATCTAGTAACTTGGATCATTTTCAAGCAGTAACCAAGTCTTGTTCATGCTTTTGAGTGAAAAGCTGAGATTTATGTTTTAAAAAAAACCTGTGGTCCTCATTACACGTTTGGCAGTTGAACTGCCAGACCGTCATAGTGCCAGCTCCCAAATGACTGCCATGTTGCCAGTCACACAAATCACCGTATTACGAGTTATACAGGTAGGACCTCCAAAAGTCTGTAAAAAAAAACAACCCAGCCAGGACTCTAGTGGACAGGAAATAGGTGGTCCCATCACTGACAACGCCAGCCCATCAACCAACCCCAACTGTATTACAAGTCAAAGGTTGCAATGGCAGTCCTGCTATGGCAGCCTACCAATGGCGGTCTAACAGACAACTGTCAGGGCACTCATGAATATAGAATTCGAAGTTAGTGATGTATCGAATCTTCAGTGTGGAAAGGCAATCACACCATCAATAATTCAAAATAAATGTATTTCTTGAAGCACATAGTTCATCATAATAATTGAAAATCATCCTTGAATTTCATATACATCTAGCCACCACAGCCAACACGTGTTTTGTCCTATGAGAGATCCCTCTCACGGACTTCATCAGGGCTGCAAAAAACGAGAACACAACTGTATCTGAGAATCTGTATCCAAAAGAGACTGTTAAGAGCAGAACATACCGTGATGTTTGTGCAAGTCAAACCATGCCATATGTGACTTAGTGTGCAAAAAAGAATAGAAAATATTCTGAAATCAATTTATCGGACAGAGAGTTAACACCTTAAATACTACCCACATTATTACTAGCGAATCAAGCATTCAAAAATAACACAATGTGATACTACGTGAGGAAAGTCACAAAATAAATATGCACGTCACCAATATGAGAAAAGAAAGAATAGAAGAATAAGAGAGAAAACCGTAGCCCCATAGCCAAAATCTAAAAGAGTACCTGGGAAACCGATAATAGTAGATAACAGCCAATAGCTGATTCGTCCCACAACCGAGTGTTAGATAAGAAACCTATAGAAAAAATCAACACTAGAACTCCCATCATAAACGGGACATACCTTGAATCAGGTACGTATTATGTAAGCAGTACTCTTTTCCAAGACTTGTACAATCTGCGAAAACAATCATAGGTACACCTTTATATTCACTAATACTAATGTGAAGCCCAAAACACCCAATACCACAACGTAAGAATAATCCTTGGTCTTAAAACTGACCTCGTTAGGTGAAACACATTTTTTTTTTTTACTTCTCAGACCAAATCAACTAATTAAGAATTTCTTTGACGCTATCTGAAAGTGAGATATAGAGAAACATGTAATCATTAAAATAAATGAAAAACCGGTGACACTAGAAAAGAACCCGTAATTTAGATACGCTTCCCGATGCTAACCCAGAGTACGATTATGTACTATAAAATCCCTGCAGGATCACTCACCTTTAATCTGATGTGCCAATATCTAATATGGAAAAAACAAACCGTGGTCAGATAATCTCACGGCGTTCTAAGTATCCGAGAACCATTTCCGAAAATCGAGCGTCTGAAGCAGACGTGTCTATTTATAATCATGTAATCCTTAGAGACATGGAAAACAGACTTTGAAAGCGGACTGGACCAAAAGACGGGCGCCATCTTGGAAAGGAGTATTTCCGAATCTCAAGGCAAAAAAACTAATAAACCCGACCAGCGATCGGAATGGTGAACCCATATCTATCCATAATAGTAGTAAAGCGACAAATAGCCATAATCAACAGAAAATATTAAAGACATGACCCTACATTACAACGGGTATTGACCGCATGGGAAATAACAATAACTAAAGCACACTATAAGAATGAACAGCAACTGAGTTCCCTAGATCTAGACAAAGTTGTTGATGCCCTCAACCAACTTAACGTCAAAATGTACAAATACACTGATGTAATGCCAGCTACCTAAGTTAAAACGAGGATAATACCACAATACCTAAAGGTGATTGAGAAGATATATAGTGAAAAATAGAGAGAAAGAATATAAAGTAAGTACATGTGACGTGCTCCAATCATTATGTGTATAGAACCCACATTAACAGGACTCCAAATGTATAGATCAATGAAGAACAGATCTAAGAATATGCATTTCTAGTAATAAATTTAAAACATTACTACTAATGATCTGCTATAATAAGTAACAGTTAGTACATCGAGAGAGAGGTTTGTATATTGCCCATAAATCAATAGTGTACCTATGTAAAGCATCATACATAAAATAAGTACAACTTAACAGAGTAAATAGTATCATCATATAGCTTAGACACAGTACAGAATGGGAAATAATTTGCAAAGGACTAAACACGAAAGTAAATACAAGTGGAGAACCTCATACACAAGACAATGAGTATGCATGTTGAGTAACCTGAGTTATTATCCTATTCTCCCAAAAGGTATTCCATTTCGAAATTGGTGTTAAGCCCATCTTCTACCGCTCTGAGTTTTAAGATCCAATAGCATTCTCTTCTTCTGAGGGCTAACTCTCTGTTGCCTCCTCTACGATCTTTATTTATACGGTCAAAGCCAAAAAATTCAAAGCCACAGATGTTATTTTGTTTGGGGCAATGCCGGATATGGTTTACTATAGGGAATAAACCAATGGCGGTCTAAACTGCAGCAGATGGCAGTCACCACAGTAATACACTACACCACATTGGATGCATTTAAAAAAACACAGCTGACACACATTCACACACATGACAAACCTGCAAAGCACACTTTAAAACATACCCCTTCACAAACCACAATCTGTTGCATCTTAAACGCCACATACAGCAAGATAGCAAAAAGAAATTCCAAACCATAGTTTAGGCAGCCCTCCAACTTTCACAACCACATTTCCCACATCCACAACACACACCCATGACTGCTAGTTACACCTCACCACTCTATACACTCCCCGTCACCTGTTCAGCACCCAGCACCCATCAAGACAGGTTTTGTCCAACACCTCCATGCTGCCCAGAAAAGTGCCCATTTCACGGATGACGAGTTAAGAGTCATGATGGATGAACTCATAAGAGTGGAGACACATTTTTCCAGATCCCAAGTCCAGCTAACTACTATTGCAAGGAAAATGGAAATGTGGCAAAGGATAATCGAGTGAATTCTGTAGGCACCCATCCATGCACAAGGGATGACATCAGATAGAGGTAGAATGACCTCAGAGGCAAGGTCCGTTCCATGGCATCCAGGCACCAGCTTTTGGTCCTAAAGACAAGGGACGGTCCCCCAACTCGTCCCTACAGCTCACATCATGGAAAGAGAAGGTCTTGGCCATCTTGCATCCTGAGGGTTTGACATGAATATCTGGGGGAGTAGATTCTGGTAAGTCACAACAAAAAAAATCATCAAAATGTATTGCCATGCAGGTTCACTGATCACCTTTTGCCACCTTCACTGTCGCACCACACATCAGCCCAGTCACTACTATCCAAAGACCACTATCTGCCATATCACATGGAAACTAGAGTCACGTGGGGGAACCACATTTGTGTATACTGTATGTAGCACTGGGAATGACAGCACCACAATTCCCAGTAGGCACTGTTCTATTATTAAACAAAACCATCACAGTGTACCACACTCAAAATTACCTTGTTCTAATAATGCCTAGTTAATGGTACTGACCTGAGAGGAGGACAACTATACAGTGTATGGGAGAAGAACAGGCACTGACAGGAATGCCATGGCAAGGGGTCAACAGTAGTGTTGCCCCCCCATCCAAGCCAACACAGTGTTCCCTGCTACAAAACACTCTTCTCCCTCTACTTACCCATGAAACTCTACTCACCTGAGAGGAGGATAACTGCACAGTGTGTGGGAGTAGGACAGGCACTGACAGGAATGCCACTGCCAGGGGGAAACAGTAGTGTTACCCCTACCAGGCAACAGAGTTTTCGCTGCTACAAAATAACCTTCTCCCTCTACTCACCCTTGGAACTAAACTCACCTGAGAGGACACCTGTACAGTGTGTGTATGGTACATGGAGTAAAATGGCTAGATCTCACTGGAGGATACTTACTCCCACTCCAAGCAACAGTCCACAGTATACTTATAAAAAAACATTTCTTGTTAAATGTACACATGAAGTGCACATGCCTAGGGGAATTACACCAAAAAACTGCATGACTGCTAATGCCAGGAGGCTCTATCTAACCAGTCCAATAATCCAGCCCACTCTGCACATGTTCAAATATCCTTGTTGGTATACTTGCAATGGAAGTCTACTCACCTCAGAGGTTTAACAATGTAAACTGTGAGTTGTGTTTTGAGCAATAGCACTGTAAATCCCAGGAGGGCCAGATCATACAAATTCAAACACCAGACCAGTGTTCATATGATATTATGCCACTGTATGTGAACTTACATATAAAGTTAACACACCTGAGACGGATAAGAATACAGGTCATGGTACACCCTGTGATGTAGCAACACACCCAGATCCATCTCGAGCAGCTCAGCCAAGATGAACATAGTGTGTACAGGAAAGACAGCTCAAAATGTTTGGAAAGAACATCTAAGACATATCATCCAAGGATCTGCCACTGCCTGCATAACAAACAACTAGGTCTCAAGATGACCCAGAAAACATCTTGCCCAGCCACTGTTTTGCATGCACTGCTGACACAATATGAATCCATGACCATCCCTCCAACAGCCAAAAATTCCAGAAGTCTGAAGTTAGTTTACTGAAATGAAACTGGTAAGTAACTCCAATATCAGGGCAAAACAAATGATAATATGTGCACCTGTCACATAAGGCAAATCTGCAAATCCAATGTGAATATGGCCCTAGCCCAATGTCATTATCAACTATTGGAGGTAGATGTCACAATACACCCTGTAACATTGTACCTCTCACATCAACAGGTGGAGCTACTGCAAATAGCAAATCCTCTGAAGAGACTGCGAGTATCCCCATACATAAAGCCCTCAGTGAGGATACCTCTCCTGGACTGGTAGATGTTGAGGACGGTTCTGGCTCATCCTGGCAACCTGGTCAGATGACACATGTCAACCTCAGCTTGACCACATCAACTCTTCCAAGCCCCCTGGCCTCTACATCTCAAGCAGCCAATCAGACCCAAACCTGTGTCCCAAGAATAGTCCCAAACATCTTGTGCCCCCCAGGCCTTGTTCCCGAGTCACATCTAGCCAACTCCAACAATAAAGGATATGGAACCAATGGAAGGGGGCAGGCTGCACCAAGGGCACAAGCATGTGGGGGTAGAGTGTATGGGAGGGATGGTGTGGCCTACTGGCAAGAGGCTACTGGTGATGCACCTGGCCAGGACACTATCAGCCAGGTCTTTTGAGCCTATCAACATTCCAAAAGTATGACGGGCGACGTACTAACTGAACTCAGGAAAATCAAGGAGCTGCAGAGGGACTTCCGTCAGGAAATGCAAGAACAGTGGGAGGCCCAAAATGCCAACATGGCCTCCCTAACAGGGCTGCTAAAGGACATCAACACTACCCTAGGATCGACAACAACACTGTACCCCTTCCTTTGGAGCATCTACACCAGGCCCTGTAGTGAATCCTAGCTTATGTTAATGGTATAACAGGAGTTAGCTTAGTCTTCGGCTTGCAGACTAGTGCCCCCATCACCTAGTGACTTTTAACCTACTTAGCTTGCTCTGTCTTAGCCCATTTAATTATTTAATTCTTCTAAGATGGCTGCCTTGTTTATAGTTAGGCCACTTGTTATGCTTTGCATTATCAGTGCCTCCGCGTTAAGGCGTCAAGATCAAGTGACAAAGACAAACAAACAGTAGGTGTTCACACTTAGGGACTTTCCCTCTCTATACTTTCGAGGGAATTGTTTATATTAATTGCCGCCCAAAGCATGTCTGTTATCTATTGTTTGGGAACACACCTACATCAGGGGTCCAAGTAGATCTGTATAAATACATCACACTTTAGACAGATAATCAGAGGGATTCCGACCAGAGGGCATCGCCGCCATTGCTGATAGCGATGCTGCACGTTGTCTTGACACTGACCCAGTCTTGCTGTCCCTGCAGAGTCTGAGATAGAGACCTCATTCCAAGGTAACAAGGGTTGGGGGCTCCTCTCATGGACATGGCATTGGAAGATTAGGTTTAATAAACCCAGCTCTCCTTTAGGTAGGAGGTTAGGCCTATCATATTAGGGTATTAGGACATATTACATACCTTATGTCTTTTCATGCTATTGCAAGATGGTGGGGGTCTTTGTAATAATGACTCTTGTCTTCACAATTCTGTTTCTTGCACTGCTCATTATCCTAATCATTGCAGCCCATACAACTTATCACAGATTGCAGTTGTGTTAAATAAATACTATTGAAACTTTACTGCATCTTCGTTATTGCCTGTGTTTGGATGAGACATGATGTATCTGTGAGAAGGGGGTAATCTCCGTTTAACCACGACACTCCCTGAGATATCTTACTCTCGAGTCCATGTGTAAAGGCTGCCACAAATCACCTTTTACTATTTGGGCTTTTGGTGAGGTGCTGCTAGTGAGCCGGAAGGGTTGGGACAGCAGCTGCGACTTGTTGTCGGATAGGCATAGTCGCCTACAAACATAAGTACTGTCATCCTTAAACCAGCAGTCTTGCCTAGAGCAAGAGTCCAAACTACGACATGGCACCACCAACGATGGTGTTTAGGCACTAATTTATGGATACCCCGACTATCACTATCTTACAGACAACAGGTACCCTAAGTGCCATTAAACGGAGACGTCCGTGGTCTTTGGGAAATTCCTCCTCAGCTGAAAAAGTAACACCTGATTAAGCTGAAGGTTGTTTGAGCTCAAATTGATAAAAGGACTTATTCTCCCCATTGTTGGTGTTCCATTTGCTAAACAAAATGGCAGATGCCATTGACATTCCTGAAAATGCTAGACAAGCTCTAACTCAACATTTTTTAACGCATGGCCTTACAGATGAGGGCGGGGATGTTACTCTTATAATAGAGGCTAATGAAGCATACCAAACAGAAACATTTTACTGTTGGGTCACCTTTCCTGAGGTGGACCAAGGAACACATACATTTCACACATATGAAATTGCACACGTACCTCCACGGTATCGAGCATACCAGTATCATGAAATATGGCTCACATACCAAGAGCATCAGAACTGGTTTGAAGGCACCCTACCACATGTATTACAAAGAGTGAGGCTAGGTCTCTTAAGTAATGATGGACCAACGTGGCCTATGTTTGCCACAAACACACCTCACCCAGACATACCAAATATGCAAATAGCAGATCTGCAAAATTTATATAATGAATTAGTGACATTATATAGATGACTAGTTCAGTTCGTAATGCGAACTTTGAACACAACACCAGCACGTCCAGCTCCACCAGCATCTGGTGGATACCAATTGGCTACTGGGATTAATCCACAAACAGTACATACTATCATGGGTAAAATATCCACAGAACGAGAGAACATACCTTTGTGGATAGCCTTGAAAACAAACCAGCTGGAAGCTGTGTTTCCCCATACGTGACCACAGGAAAAACATAGGGGCATATTTATACTCTGTTTGCACCGAATTAGTGTCTTTTTTTTTTACTCTCATTCGGTGCAAAACTAACTCCATATTTATACTTTGGTGCTAGACCCCTCTAGCACCAAATTTATGGAGTTAAAGTCATATTTTGAAAGTGGAGACCTACTTTGCCTTAATGAGATGCAAGGTAGGCGTTCCCGTGCAAAAAATGACTCTATGGCCTTAACGCCATATTTAGGGGCATATTTATACTCTGCGGCATATTTATACTCTGTTTGCAACGAATTAGTGTCATTTTTTTTAACTCTAATTCGGTGCAAAACTAACTCCATATTTATATTTTGGTGCTAGACCCATCTAGCACCAAGGCCCTGATTGAAACTTTTTTTGCACTGCATTAACGTCATTTTATGACGCAAAAGTGGCGCAAACTTACAAAATATTGGCCCTTATTTATACTTTTTGCTGCAAAACTGCACTAACTCAGTTTTGCACCAAAAAGTTTAGCACCGGCTTGCACCATGTCTGTGCACCAGCCGGGCACCATATTTATGGAATGGTGCAAGCCGGTGCAAAGGGTAGGCTAGAGTTTAAAAAAATGACTTTAGTCGGTGGGGCTGGCAGTATAGAAGAAGAGGGTTTAGCACCAAAAAATGGCTTTAGGCAGGTTAGAGTAAAAAAAAAATGACTCTAACCAGATTAGCGTCATTTTATGGTGCTAAACCTACCATGCCACATGACTCCTGCCTTAGAAAAGGCAGGAGTCATGCCCACCACCCCAGTGGCCAGCACAGAGGACATGGGTCCCCTGGGCATGGCCATTGCACCCTGTGCCATGTATGGGGGCCCATTTCAGGGCCCCCTATGGCACTTTCAAAAATAAAATGCACTTACCTGTACTTACCTGGGATGGGGTCCCCCATCTTCGCAGTCCCTCTAGTGTGGGTGGGGGTGCCCCTAGGGCCTAGGGAGGGCACCTCTGGGCTTATTCCATGGTGTTCCACCATGGAAATAGGGCCACAGGTCCCCTAACGCCTGCCCTGACCCAGGTCTAATAAATGGGGCAAAGCAAGCTTTGCCCCATTTTTTGACCCCTCCTCCCTCCCTTGCACCATTTTTACATGGGAGTATAAATATGGTGTTAAGGCCATAGAGTAATTTTTTTGCACGGGAACGCCTACCTTGCATCTAACGTAGGCAAGGTAGGTTTCAACTTCCAAAAAATGACTTTAACTCCATAACTTTGGTGCTAGACGGGTCTAGCACCAAAGTATAAATATGGAGTTCGTTTTGCACTGAATTAGAGTTTTAAAAAAATTAAGCTAATTCAGTGCAAACAGAGTATAAATATGCTAAATTATGTGTCAAAAAATGATGCTAATCTGGTCAGAATCATTTATTTTGACTCAAAACTGCCTAACTTCATTTTTTTTTAAGCTAGCCTACCCTTTGCACCGGCTTGCACCATTCCATAAATATGGTGCCCAACTGGTGATAAAAAATGGTGCAAGCCGGTGCAAAACTTTTTGGGGCAAAATTGCCTTAGTGCAGTTTTGCACCAAAAAGTATAAATAAGGCCCATAGACTCCTCACTATGTGCTTGCCCTTTGGGATGGTTCCTTCGGTGGATGACTGAGCCACATGGTGTACAGTCTTCGCTGCTAAATATACTACCACACATGGTACCCCGACACTTGCCAATTTACCGGAAGTGTTGAAACAAATACAGAATGAGCACGGGCTGCACCAGCCTTAGATTTGGGGATGAAGTTAATGCGTAACTTTGACGCAGTTTCCTCAATAATTCTCAGTAACATTAAAGGGGAAGCAGTAGCACTGGCAATACACCAGCGTCTCCGAGAAACTTCACAATTGGAACAGGAGAGACAGCTACCAAAAATAATTTCCGACATCTATACTAGTATGGGGTGGGATAGTTTGGGAGCCAAGCCAAAGAAAATAGAATTACAAATACCACCCTTAAGGAAGGTACGAAGCAGGCACAAGAGGGCTCTAAAAAGCGCTGGGAAAAACAAAAAGAATTTAAAGATAGAAGAAATAAGAGAGCTGATTCTCCACACCCGGAGAACTCCGAAAGGAGATACAATCTCAGAAATAGGGAGAATATTAAAACTCCAGACAGATATACTGATTCATGTCCCTCTCGTTCCTTTCAGGACGCACTGGATAGACGTAGCGAGAGAGGGGGTCGTCCTGATCGGCGTCCTGAATAGGTGAAACAAAAGAAAGACTCGCTGCAGTCTACAATTAAAAAAGAAGAAAAGACTCCTCAGTAAAAGCCACAGTTTAAAAAGAAAAAGGTGGCAGCACTGTCAGCTAAAAATGCCAGTAAACTTGAGAACACTGTTGAGGAACAAGACGTGGGCAGTGACTCTGTTAGACAGAGCAGCAGAGGTCACGATATGTCACCAGAGTCTGAAAGATCATCTGGATGCGACAGCAACTAGTGATTTTATTGCAGTTGAGACTGCGAACGGCCGCGTTCTCCAACCCGACATGGTTTATGACTTAAAAATTCAAATAGAGGGAGACGTGGAGCGATATTCTGGTATGAACTCCCAAGTGACATCCTACTGGCCGAAAGAGACTGGCCACCTGAGCACAGCCGTAAGCTCCCACATAGGGAAGATGTCATTTTGCCTTCCTTCTCTAATCTTGTTTCGGAAGCAGAAAAACAAGCCTATGCTGTTGAATGGGCTTTAGCGCAGACACCTGCATTATACCGCAATCATGTAGGTTGGGACAAGGTGTCTCCTTGTCATGTTATTCCCATTAGGTTTATACCCCAACCGCAGACACAAAATTCTGTTAAAAATGAAGCAAAAGCTCCAGTGAGGAAGATCCTCACTCAGCACGAGTATCAGGGAGTAATTGATCCCTGTACATCTGCAATGAATAACCCGTTATTCCCCGTTGCAAAGCCAGACCATTCCTACAGAATAGTCATTGATTACAGACATTTAAATAGTCATACACGTACATATTCTATACAAATACATAGCACAGCACTAATAAACAATATAGTGCGTAAAAAATATAAAACAACATTTTATATTTCTAATGGATTTTTCAGCCACAATTTAGCACATGAAAGTCGGGACCTGAGTGCATTCTCATTTGGCTCACAGAAACGCTTCTGTTGTTTACCCCAAGGCTATAAAAACAGCCCAGGGCTGTTTTCAGCCCGTGTAACATCTATATTACATGATATTGATCCCAAGGCATTATCCTACGTGGATGACACATATCTCACGGACTACGACCTCAACATTCATCTTGTAAGGGTCGATGGGATCATTTTGGGATTTGCAGACCTCGATTACAAATTTATCTTTAAGAAAAGTAAGATTGCCTTTCTCAGTGTATTGTTCCTGGGATACGAGCTATCGAATGAGGGGAAGAGCCTGGCCCTACACTTTTTAGAGAAATGTGCACAATTGCACCCACCTAACACTCTTAAGAAACTACAGTCTTTACTAGGTTTCTTCAATTTCGGCAGAACGTATATTCCAGACCATGTACAAAGTATCATGCCACTTTATGACTTGGTTCAGCCCAATTTTTCTAGCAGACACTGGACAGTTGAACACACATGCATCTTTAGGGAATTGCAACAGGACATGCTAGAAGCTAACCACTTGCACACACGTGACAATGAAACAAATTTGGTCATCAGAATAATTGCTGGGGCCATTGGATTTACTTATGTCACCTTCAATGAAGGCGACACAGTACCCATAGCATATAAATCACATTTATACTCAAACGCAGAACAAAGTTTTGCACCTACAGAAAAGATTCGGACGGCAGTTCAGATGGCTTTCATAAAGGAGAGGTCACTTGCCCAGGGGAAACGCATTATTGTCAGTTCCCTGGTGCCGGCCTTAGAGGCTGTCACCAAAGCAAGAGTTCCCAACATTGGATACAGTGGGCAACGTCTCTGACCGCCACTGATGTCGATTACATCTTTGATCCAAAACTTCAGACACAAGAGTTTCTCCAATAGGAACAGGAGTACCCCGCTCCTCTAAATATCATGCCACTTGACAGATACCATACTGCCATTTATACTGATGGTTCAGCACAACCCACTGTAGGCACTAAACATCAGTACTCAGCCGCTTGCACAGTCGTGAGCAGAGTGATGGAAGATGGAGTCTTCCACCCACACAACACCTACACACAGACCCTAGGGGACTGCACAGCTCAGTTGGCTGTACTAAAAGCTCTTATATTAGCGCTAGAACACACAGAGCCAGGATGCCTGACTTTAATAGTCTGTGACTCATATTACTGCGTTTAGTCATACAATGATTATCTTAATCATTGGAAGCTGAACGGGTTTAGAGATTTAAAAGGGAACACCATTAAACACAAGACATTGTGGGGGAGGGTGGCTGATCTTAAGGATAAGCTACTGTGTGTCCATGTAGTGCATACATTGGGCCACCAACGTGTAGGATTACACGTTACCGGCAACACTTTGGCTGATGAGGCAGACAAATCTGCAGTGGCTACGGCTTCTGTGGCTGCAGTGACTCATTCACAGACGAGATTGGATAATGAAATACTGACTGCGGTGAAAGCTTCTGCTGCAGGCAAGCCCCTCCAGAAAGGATACACTACAAATTATTCTTACCATATCAGTGCACAGAATGTTGCCTATGCAACGATTCCTGGCGTTGGAGATCGAGTGATCCCCAATGAAGACGAGAGATTAGACCTAGTAAAAGCAGCGCATGAGGGTGTCGCTTCTGCACATGCTGGTATTTCGGCCACGATAACACTCTTACAGAAACATTTCTGGTGGCCTGGTCTCTGCAGATGGACAAAGAAATATGTCCTTTGTTGTGACATTTGCCAGCAAATAAAGGGCTCCAACATCAAACGCCCACCACAGACATACCTCCTAGTGTCCAGCAGGCCACTACAGTGTGTGTACCTGGACAATTGCGGTCCACTCCAACCTGATGGTGCATACAAATACATCTTAGTAGCTGTAAATTCCTGTTTTAGATTCCTGTGGGTATGGCCGCAGTGGTCGGCTGACGCTCGAACTGTTATAAAAGACTTGCTGATCTTTATCGGTACATAAGTGGTTGCAGCATTCCATTCGGACCAGGGCACTGCATTTGCCTCTACGGCATTCAGGAACACCATGGGGATGATAGGTGTTGAACTCCAATACTCCTCACCATACCATCCTGAGGGAAATTCGGTCATGGAGAGGCGAAACTGTGATCTAAAGCAGTCCTTAACAGCTCGAGTATTAGGTTCAGGCCGCAGTTGGCTTCATCACCTAAATGGGGTCAAGAGAGCACTGAATAATCTGTCAAGATGGTCCTTGGGGGGACGCAATCCTTATGAGGTTCTCTTTGGGATACCTATGTATGTCCCAGATCTCGATGCCTCTGGTTTGGTGGCAGCAGACACACCATTTGACATAAATGAATGTCTCACTGTCTTACAGGAGCTTCAGCAATTTTGTGATGATAAATCATCTACTAGTGCTGCCACCTTAGGAATAAGGGATTTAGCGAAAACTTCGACTGGCTGGATTCCTAAAGTTGGGGATCTGGTTCGTGAGAAGATTGCTGTGAAGAAGGAATTCGGTCCAACACACAGAGCACCTGTACCGGTCTTGGGAATTCAAGTTACCAGGACTATCATCTTACCACCACTACCTGGTTCACAAACAAACAGATTCATTTCAATTGATGATATCAAACTACACCATGTGGCCAATCCATCACAGTAGACCAAGAGGTCCCTTGCGTGGTTCCCGATCCCCTCTCACTACCCAACAGGACATACCTCTACATAGTAGAATGAACAACACTACTAAGGACTATGCAACAATGTCCAATGCTGTTACAGATACCTCCTCGACCATGGGGAGGGCGGAAAACAAACTCTTGCTAGTTCCAGTTACCACTTCAATGACAACACCTTTCTAAGATTTGGCTGCTTTCTACACGAATACTACACAGACTGATGACACCGTCGACCATGAGCCTCCACGCGAAGTGGACCAAAGTACAAGTAATGCACCGGCTCCAGTATTTGCAGAGACTGCCTCTGGCTATTTCGTAGACATTGATGACTTTTCCTCAGACTCATCCACTATTGTGATTGACAATGTTCCAAAAATATGTAAGCTGTATCAATGGCTTGAAAATAACTATTTAAAATACCCATGGAACTATTTATGGCTCTGTTTGACATTTTCAGCATTATATTTTTGGGTTGGTTTTGTGACTGTTTTCTTTTTACTTATAAATGGTCACTATATTCCTGAACGCTCCTCTGTTGAGCCTGTGGATGAAGTCTTAACTCCATATCATTCCTCACATAAGGTCCAAAGAGACTTGGCCCTTGTGAATATTACAGCAATACCAATTTCTGATGGGATTGAGTGGGACAATGTTCCCTTTGATATATACGGGCCTACTGAGGTTATTCAAATACCATACGTGCTGAAAATATCTATGACAGATGTGATTACACCTGATGTTGTATCTGATGATTGGGATGTCCAAACAGTTGATTTCATGCTAGCTGAAATGAAGGACTATTCCGTATTTGAAAGTGATGATGTATATGAACGTACAATGAATTATGGGGATATGTTCTGTTATAACAATTGGGGACATTCCTACCTACACTGTGCCACTAGACACAGGCCAGTATTGAACTATACACAGTGGTAACACTGTTCAACACCACCATTACCTCAGTCACGGATTAGGAAAATGTTGCTAACTAACACAAAACTGATCTATTCAGATCCCTTTGTTTCATGGCTTGTAGTTGAAGGTTACGAATACTGGAAGAGCACTATTGACTTAAAAAGTGTATGGGAAACACAAGATTGGCAGATACAGGGTAAGGAGGCTTTATTTCGAGCATGCCTGATTCCTGTGCACATTTAATTTTTAAATGACACCATTTAACAGACATCCTGTCTGGGGTTAGCAAGAATTAAAGACATGAACACGCCTAGTATCACCACTCCGGCAAAGTTTAATGATTGGCAATATTTCCTTAATATCAGCGGGGAAACGCTAGATGCAATGCTTGATGCTGGTACCTATAATTCTTCACTTTCCAGTCCCGGCGGGTGGTTAATATGGCGAACTGACACCAATAGGTGTCAAGCTAGTTTTATTTTTAACTCTTCAGGGGTTTTTTCAATTAACATGTATCGGGTCAACATACAGGTATAATTACAACATACATTGTTATCACATCACTCCAGCCCTTATCGCAGATTGCAGTTGTGTTAAATAAAAACTATTGAAACTTTACTGCATCTTCGTTATTGCCTGTGTTTGGATGAGACATGATGTATCTGTGAGAAAGGGGTAATCTCTGTGTAACGACGACACTCCCTGAGCTGTCTTACTCTTGAGTCCATGTGTGAAGGCTACCACAAATCACTTTTTACTATTTTAGTCTTTGGTGAGGTGCTGCTAGTGAGCCGGGAGGGTTGGGAGGACAGCTGCGACTTGTTGTAGGATAGGCATAGTCGCCTACAAACATAAGTACTGTCATCCTTAAAACAGCAGTCTTGCCTAGAGCAAGAGTCCAAACTACGACAGCCCTTCATCATTGCCAACCACTGGAAGGAGGCCCTGCCAGTGGAAGCACCAGCCTCAGACACCCCTGCTTCTGTAGTTACTAACCCCCCACCGCAAGCGGGAACATCCACCCAAGACTTCAGGAGCTGTGGATGGCAAGACACCAACCACTGGCAGCAAGTGACTACTTCCTGATGTCACTCCTTTTTGTGCCACATATTTGCCTTGTTGACTGTTCCCCAACCACTTCCCATTTCCATGATAGTAGGACACCAGACTTTGAGCTTCAAATGTTGTGGCCCCTACTCCATTGATTACGTACACCATGACTGATCCCTTCACATTACTTCTTGGTTTACAGAACCACTATCATTTTATGTATATATGTAAATAAACATACCTATCACCAAAACACTGCCTACTATTTCTTCTTTTAACTTTTGAAAATGTTGAATGGTAATCCTATGTGAAGCACATGAAAAAGACATAAGAAGGCATTAGAAGGAGGGGGATGTCTGAGGTAGTGTCATACTGAGGATGACTAGCAACACAATGTCACAAGTGTCTGGTCACACTGAGGGGCATATTTATGAGCCCCCAATGCCACCGGAGTGTCACCCACCGAAGTGTCACTTTTCGTGACGCTCCAGTGGTACAATGCCCTGCGCAGTATTTACAAGGTGGCGTTAATGCACCTTTTGTGGCTTAACCCCATTTTGGAAACATGACCCCTTCAAGTGCATCCCTTTGTGTGGAAGGGGCATGCAGTGGGTGTTGCTGTGGATGTGTGCCACAACAACACCCATTGCATTTTGTCACTGCCTCAGAATTATGAGTTTTTGTAAACCTGAGGCAGCGCCAAAATATAACGCCATCCCAGGGGTGGCATTAGCAAGGAGCAATGAGGAGGAATACTTTTATTCCTCCTAATTTTTTGCTTTTTCTATGTGTTCTGCATTTTGCTTTATTTTTGTATGTGCAGGAAGGTGTCCCAGGCACAGGCACACTGGCCTGCAATGGGGAAATACATCAACAGCCACAAAAAAATCTTAGAGGATCAATGTCAACACAATATGAAGGTAGAATGCATGGATTGCACAGGACGACATGTTGCATGGCCACATGATCACATACATTAGACCATTGGACCAACACACCACAGCAAACAAGTGTATTGTGTATATCAGCTTCCTACCCACACACTGTCCAGGCTGCCTAGGCACAGGACTCATACACCCCAAATCTGTGAACAACATTACTTGAATCAATCCATGCCCACTTCACATGTAAGACCAACAACAGCTACCTGCCAATGTCACAACTCTGAAATGCCCACACGAGGATGGCATAATAAAGACACCTGGAAGAAGAAATAGAATACATGGAGTTCAGGCAGGTAAAGGCATACATACGACCCAATTACCACTTCAAACATCAGTTGATCCACTGACGATGCATTGAGACTGAGCCAAACAAAGCAGATCGTCTAGGTAGTCATATATTAAAGTCTGAATTAGCTAGAAAACCTTGCCTATATAATGCATAGCATGAGATGCCCCGAGACCCTACTCAACACATCCTGACCCCTACAGTTCCCCATACAGTCAGAGTAACAGCATACCATCACATACTTACACTCAAGTGAAGTAGTAATGATGAGATCTGCCCACATGTCTCCACCTTCAGTGGTGGTACTGCTAGCTCCCTCTCATCTGGAATAAATTATGGAGCATACAGCAGGTCATAATAATCTTACACATTTTTCTGGGTGAGTAGAGGAGGGCTCCACCTGTCTTGTCCATGCAAACAAATCTGGCTTTCAGGAGTACAAAAGCTCGCTCCACGACCTGCTGTCTCCTTCCATGAGCCTCGTTGAAGCGGGCTTCCCCAGGTGTAGCTGGGTTCCTCACTATTGTCATCAACCATGGATGGTTTGGGTATGCAGAGTCACCTGTAAGGAAATGTAACATACGTGCAACCAGCAGTCCCAAGCATCGTCTCTCTAGCAGCAAACACTGTATACAAACAAACAGGACGGACCAACTATCCAGGCCCTCCATGGGTACAGTTGAGTCATCAGCTATGGAATAGCATTGTTCCACATAATGAAGGCATCATGGACTGAACCCGGATAACAGGCATAGACGTGGGAAATGTAGAGGTCCGTCAAACAAACAACTTGGACATTGATGGAATGGATGTTCTTCCTCTTGGGAAAGACTTGTTCATTGTCATGCAGTGGAACCAATTCTACATGTGTACCATGAATGGCTCCCACTCCATGTGGGATGTGTGCCAAACCATAGAAATCAGCCTTCACATGGGCAAAATCCTCTTGCCAAGGAAACCGGATGTAGCTGGCCAGGTGTTTCAACATTGCTGGGAGTATATCCTTCAAGACCAGACTGAACTTAGGCTGGGACAACCCAGCAGATAGATCCACTGTACTTTGGAAGGACCCTGTGGCCAAGAAGTGCAACACTGCAATGACTTGAGTGATGGGTCGTATGCTATTTGGATGACTGATGGCAGGCTTTAGATATGACTTCACCTGACAACAAAGATCCACGATTGTATGCCTATCCAGGCCATATAGCTGGATGATGTGTCTGTGCTCCATTGCATGAAGATCTGCCATTGGACAGTAAAGAGGAGGTTGCCTGATCCTTCCTCTCCCAGGATAACTATATAGGACAAAAGGAGAGTATAACAGTCATTCAATTTGTCCCTTGCAAGATTCATAATGCATGTTATAGATGAACAGTGACATGGAATGTGAGTAGCAGAGGACATGAGACACAGTACTCATCACCACTTTCAATTACACATAAGTGACATGTTTCCCATTTGTATTGTCACAAATGTGTACATATCATCTGGACAGCAACAATATGAGCACGTGACTTGACATTCGATTTGTGAGTTAATGCCCCAAAACTTACTTTGCCCTGGGGGTAGGGGCTGGGGGCCTGTGCCCCTCCTCATGTTGTCACATATGCTTGGTGACATACCTAGATGATGTAAAATATGATTGACATACATGACAAGATGATGCCAGCACCATCAGAACAACATTCATCTGAATACCATGTTCAGATTAGTGACACATCTATAACAGCTAAAAATGGCATAGTATGCATCTAAAATGGCAGCTGCCTGACCTACTTCACTGGACATTAGGAACAGACGGATGCTACCGCGGGGGACGCAGCAATAGGTTAACCTTGTTGCCCATGGTGTTATTGGGCCAATGGCTGTGTCTGCTGGCGGTGACAGCCATGTAAGTGGCATACGTGACTGCCATGTTCTGGAAATCCCGCACTTGACTCCTGACACAGCTGCCAGCAAAACCTCCTCTACCCGAACTGCTGTGTACCACCTCTGGGAGCAATCATGCCTTGTCCAACAAGTGATAGGGCCCCTGCCTTTTCCCCTGAGGAGCTTTAGAAGCTTGTGGAGGAGGTCCTACCCCAGTATGGATAGGTCTATGGTGCAGCAGAGGACCAGGGTAGAACCCTATGTGCACAGTTTTCTCTGTACTTCAACATATTTTACCTTTAGACAGCCTGGAGTTTGGCCCAGTTTGTCAGAATGTGTAGTCATAGCCCTTTAGGTGCTATCAGTGTGCATAAATGGGTGAGTAATTGGGCATGTTTCTGTATCAAGTGACAGGTATTGAGTTCTGAAACATTGTAGTGAGTTTGTATTGAATGCTCCCTGACCCAGCTTGTGTTGGATGCACATAACTATCTGAGGTGTCATGACAGACATCCCCAGGCATCTCTTAGCAAAAGATGTTATCAATGTGCAATCATATGATTGCATGACAGCAGGAGCATAGAATGCATGTTGTGTGTCTTTGTTGAATGTAAGTTGAGCTCTGTGTATGGTGACACAGCAATCTCAAACTACATCTGGCCTTGTTAGACTGTTGTTTGGAAGCCATTTCATGACTTACTATGGCCCTCAGCTCTGTACATAGGCACCACATGCCTAATTGGCTGTTGACTACATATTGTACTTTAATGCATGTAAATATTCAATATGGTATTTCATGTAGGTACCATCGACACAGAGGGACCCGGTGGCCCAGGGATGAGGGGAGTGCTATGGGGGAGACCGGATCAGCCTCTAAATCCTCAGATTCCTCCTCCAGTGGCCACTATCTAGTGGTGGCCCACCCATCAGGGAACCTCAGCACCATCTTTGTATGCCACCACTGTTCTATCACTGCCCTCCCTGTTGCTCCCCACCTAGTTGGCCGTGCCTGTTCACCCAAGATGATGGGTGTCTCCTTTACCACAGGCACCTCCGCCCCAGCCCCTGTTCCCCCTGCTGCCATCAGTGAGGAGGCTATTGACCTCCTGAGAAACAACTCTGTGGGTCAATCCACCATTGTGAATGCCATCCAGGGACTGGCAACCCAACTCTAGCAGGAAAACGTGTTCCTGGAGGGCATTCCCAGTGCAATGGCTGGTATACAGAGATCTTATCAGGCTCTGGCCTCCACACTGACGGCAGCCAGTCTCCCTCCTTGTCATCCGTCCCCCGCCATCCCCCACTTCCCAGTCCAAATCCCCCTTCTCCGACCTACTCAAAGCACACAAACAGATTCCCATGCATCCACCTCAATGAACACACTCACAAAAACATGCACTACAAGACACACCAGCACACACACAAATAACATCCACCCACAGACACAGCAACAGTCACTACTTTCCCTTACACCCCTCCAACCCCAGCATCACACACACAACATCTGGCAAATCTACAGACACCACCACAACAGTCACCGACACAGCCAACACACCCACCCACTGGCAGACACCTCCACAACATCCATGCACACGTCCTCTGTGTCCTCTCCCACTGTGTCTGTCCCCCCCAAAGTACACAAATGCAAGCACTCAGACACCCAACAGCCATCCACCTCACAACAGCATACAGCCCATGTACCTGCACCCAAATGCAGCAGACAGACACCTCCAACAACCACTCCCTCATCCTCGACTCCCAGTCCTTCTCCCTCTTCCCACCCCAATGTCCATAAGATACTTTTCCTATCCACCATTGACCTCTTCCCTACCCCAACACCCATCCGGCACATATGGCATGGGTATCACGAACCCAGCAGTGTACCTCAGCCACACAGTCCACAGGCCCAATTCCATCCACACCTACTTGTGGTGGAATGGATTCCAGGCCACATATACAGAAGGGGAAGGAGCCTGCACCAGCTAGCCAAAAGACAAAGGAAAGGAGCCTGCACCAGCAGGCAAGAAGGGCAAGGAGCCTGCACCAGCAGGCAAGAAGGGCAAGGAGCCTACACCAGCAGGCAAGAAGTGTAAGGAGCCTGCACCTGCCACCCAAAATGGCAAGGAGCCTGCACCAGCAGGCAAGAAGGGCCAGTAGCCTGCACCAGCAGTTGTCATGTAGCCCCCACCACCAACCATGGTTGTGCATCCATCCAACGGTGCTGTGTCTGTGCAGGAGCCTCCCACCACCACCACCACCAGCACCACCACAGAGCATCCACCCGAGGGTGCAGGGGATGTGCAGGAGCCTCCAACCACCATAACCAGCACCACCACAGTGAATCCATCTGAGGGTCCAGGACTATACATATTACACTGTTACACTCCACGTTGTGAAATGCATCCCAATGTGCATCCAAATGTACAATATCTGGAGGTGTTTGATTCCCCTTTACAGCATGGAATGAGATTTGCTACATACTTTAGCTCAAGAGAAACTCTGATCATGTACATGGAGTATTATGGTCAGATCAGAATTTGTCAGTGCTAACAATTGCACAAGTGTGTAGTTCAAGGCAAACCACACCTTGATACACCCACTCCCCACCCTTTGTTTGGTGTTAACTACTGCAGATTTCTCTGCACTGACGGTGGATAAAACTACAATAGGAAAATCAGTTATGCCTGTCAGGAATCCTTCTGTGAAATACTTCTAGGCATAAATTATGCAATTTTCATCTGTAAACCCACATTAATGGCTGAAAATAGCTTTGTGTATCTGGACCTGAAGCTGTAAAGTACTTGCAGATGATGAATGCTGGTTAGATGAGCAGCCCATGGCTTTTTACTTTCTTGACTTTGTATTGTTCATTTTTGTAAAGAGACTGGGCAGTCATGTTCAGGATCGTTTATAGATTTTGTATATTTAGTTTTTTTAGCAGCTAGGTACAAGGTCAATTCAGAAAGGAATTTCTGAGTACTTTATGCAGTTGTCCTGAAAGGTGCTCTTTAGTGTAAATAAATTGATTCTAAACCCTGTAATTCTCTGCTATGACATAATACCACTGATAAAGGATCTTGATAACTAAGGTAGCTACATCATAAAAGAATTACAGGCTGCCCTACCTGAGCTCCCTGCGAGCCCGTCCAAGCTAAGCAACTCTGGAAAGCAGGCAGCACAGCTTATTGGGGAGAGGGAATAGAAGGCAGAGAGAGTGGTGAGGGTTTGTGGCAGGAGGCCTTGTATTTTTTTATTTGTGACAGGAAGGAGAGAACCTTATCTATGGCTTCCACGTTACTCCATTGCCTCAGTCTAGCAGTTGTAAGTGGGTGTAGATGATTTATGGGGGCCATACAAAACCTAATATTATAGATGGGTAACTGAATTAAGGGAATATATTTTCACCTGAGGGTTTTGATTGGCATAATAGACAACTAGAGCTTCACGCTTGTTGTCCATTTGTCACTAAGAGTCCCTTAGTGGAAAACATTCCAGTAACTCATCTAAAATAATATATGTAATCTTCAAAATAACCCTAAATTGCTGTTCATTTTTGGTGGTGTCCTTTACTACTAATCACTCGTTTGGCATACTTGAAAACTATTTTGAGTACTCATCTATATTCAAATTGTGGGCCTATTCACAATGGCATTTATGAGTAAGTGAATTAGTACTACAATTACATACCCGTACATGCCTTTGTGAATTTTCCACTTACTGTGTAGGCACTTTTAGGCATGAGTATTGTTATATTATCAAGCACTTTACCAATAATAAAAACAGAAAAAATAATCTTCATCCATTGAAAATTCTTAATCTTTTAGATTTCCTTCATATTACATATATTCTTTTTATATGGTATTGATGTGCAGTTATTTAGACATCAACCCTAATAAGTAGCCTTATATATATTCTACTGAGCACATATTTGTATATAACCTAATAACCTATTTTTGTTCTTACTTTTCTAAGATAGTGTATCCATTGAGAGGATGTTCTCTGTCAACAGTTGCATTTGTAGGTTAAATTGTGCAAGATTGAACCTGAAACAGAGCACTTTGTCACTGTTTCTTTTTTTTAACAGGATTGACACGAGCCACGATTGGTGACCGGTGCACCTGGGTTATGAAATTCATTTCAGAACTGCCTTACCAGCAAACAGCTTCATTACCAATTGCAAACATTTTAAATGCTGGGAGGTGTGTCACAAAGGGCATATTTACTAAAACCATGGGGGTCATTATGACTTCGGAGGACGGCTTACATTGTCTGCCAAAGTCCCGACGGTCAGGTTGCCACCAGTGCGGCCACCTTCCAATTGGCCCCATTGAGTTCCCCGCTGGGTCAGCGGGCGGAAACAGTGTTTCCACCTGCAGGCCCAGCATGGAACGGCCTACAACATTGACACCGGCTAATAATAGAGCCGGAGGCAATGCTGTAGTGCATAGGGTACACCAGCACCCATTGCGATATTCACTGTCTGCAGAGCAGAAAGTGAACATCACAAAAGCGCTGGCCAGTGGAGCCCCTGCACTGCCCGTGCAGAGGCCCTCTGCATCCCATCTCCACCAGCAGTTACATGACGGTGCTACCACCATGTAACCTTTGGCAGAAAAGGGGGTAGTAATCCCAAAGGCGGTGGTGCTGGTGGCCCAACCGTGGCACTCTGGCCACAGTCGTAATGTGGCAGTCAGACCTCCACATTGGCACTGGTCTGACCGCCACCATGACCCTGGCTGTCTTAAGATGACCAGGGCCATAATGAGGCCCTTTGTGTGGATTTGCATCTCCGGTGCAAGTATTGTATGGGTATCAGGCCCAGCTTTTTGGCGCTACTACCAGTCCAATGCACCTGGCACTGAGCTCAGGAGATGCTGTATTTGGAATAACATATTATCTGCTGCAGAGTTATTTGAATGTCGAGCAGTTTTAGGGCAATTTTTTTTTCAAGATAACCCTAATGAATAATGTTCCTGCTGGCGAGAGTTTGGAGTTTTGCCTAGGGGCAGTTTTTACTCATCGTAAAGTAGCATAGAGGGTTAATATGCTTGCTGCAATGAACATGTACCATGTAAATCACAGAACAGTATTCTATGCGGATAGCTAAATGGGTTACTGCTCTTCTCAAAGAGATAATTTTGTTACTTCCGGTTCATTAGTTATAATCCTAATATAGCACAGTGACCTACGAAATGTCATCAAAGAGCAGAATGTAACGTAAAATGTTTGTCTAGAAATAAATTCTTAGTAGAAAAATCCAATCCCAACCACTGTTATAAGTTTTAAATCTCCAGACAAGATGGTGTCTTAAAATATGTTGCCTAGTATACTCATTATGTTATGTAACATTTCCTATTGACTTATTTACCTACATATCATTCATTGGCTTTGTATAATGTACAGTGGTGTAAAGTGCACTGCCACCCTCCAATGGTATGAGTAGCATTAAAAAACAAATGAAAAGCATTTGAGAGAGGGGCTATGGAGAGATGCAGGTTTCTGTTGGAGGGTGGTAGTGAGGGAATTTATGGAGAAGAATGTAATTGGGGGAGCATCAAAACAAATTGTCAAATTGGGCGCTACCAGCTCTAAAGTCGGCCCTGATTGGTATTACCTTTCCAGTGCTGTTTTTTGCTGGAAAGTAGCACCACAAGTAATAAAAAGTAGCGCTATGTTTTACTTTGCATCGAGGGTCCAGTGTACCATGGATGGTATGTTGGCATTCCTATGCAACCATCACTAGATTTTGATGGAAATCCCCATATTCTAACATTGGGAGACAGGGATCTCCATTAAATTTCCAAGAATCCTAGAGGCCGAAGTAAGGTTGGAGAAAAGTTCTCTTTTCTCCACTTATCCAAGTTTGCATGTGTGCTGTATTGTACAGCCCACATTAAATGGGGGAACATAGTATTTTGTACTGGAATTTTACTCTTTCAGTACAGAACGTATGCTTGACCATGGTGCAGCAGAGGTTCAACCATAGGAGCAGATGAATGTTGCCTCCCCCGCCCCAGAAAGAGTGAAAAATAAAATGGTAATAAAATTATTTCACTATCATTTAATTTTGCACTCTCTGCCTTATGGAGTGTGGCGGCGGGGCATGTGCATCATTGCTGCTGATTGGCAGCAATGAGGAGTTGCCACTTCAGTTTGAAGTGCACTTGTAGGTTTGTCAGTCTATCTTACTACGGCCAGCCCGACATGCGCAAATCACAGCTGGGTTGAAGATCAGGGACAGGGCTCCAGTGCCTTTCGGAGCGTGGAGACAGCCTGCTCCAGTCAATCCAGATGCTTCACTCATGGTACTCAAAACCATGAGAGCTGCATCTGGATTGAAGAAGGTAGTTGACTGTGTGACGTTACCTCACGCTCCGAGGAGTTTGGAGCAAGGGACTGGAGAGCATTGAGAACATGCTACATGACAAGGTAAGTGAAATTTTATTTTTCTCTTTCGTAAATGTATGTAGCGCCTCCCATTTTTTAATATCGCCAACTGCCACTTTTATGGTGCAAGAGTGTTTGCAGTGCAGCGCAATGGCTTTGTAGGTTTTGCTGTGTTGCATGAAAGCTTAGTAAATATGTCTTTTAGTTTTTTGCTCTTCCAGCACCAGATTCTCTAACACTTCATCAAAAACATCCACCACAACAGCTTAGTTCTGTCACGTTTGATTACATATTGTTTGGGTAGAATTTTATTTAGTCTACTGCTTGGACAAACAGTTTTTATTTAGTAGTTTAAATTCATAGAGGACCCATATTTATGATGCAGTGTGATCTGTTCAAGTAAGGTATATATTTATAAGATAATACCTAATACATGTTTAGAGGCAATAGGAGTTGTGGTAAACACGTTTGCTCATCTATAATTCATGTCAACTATAAAATGCACCGCTGCAACTCAATGTTATCTGATACTGCTCTGTTTATGTCTAAACGAATTAAATGTATGAAAACCTGACACTAACATTTGCGTCAGATGCACAGAAACTCTGCAAAAAAAATAAAAAATGTGGCAAATATCACACAGCCAGAATAATGTATTTTGTTGACTATTTACAAATTAATGCAATGTTTCATTTTTTTTTTAATTTGCAACCGTTTTCCAACCTGTATCTCCCCCTTACCTTGCCATTTCATTAAATGTTTTGATCAATCAAACAGTACAGAGATGTGGTGCAGTTTTAATACTGTTGTTCAAGAAATTGGAATATCAATATTTATGAACAAAATTCTGCCGACATATCTTCCAGCTAGATGAAATACCGATGCACCAGCAGGAAAGCATTTTTTGTTGGCTTTTGAAAGTCGTTCGCCATGAACAATCATTTTATTGATTATACAAAGAGACCGAAAAGATGGAGAGAAGAGCAGGTACTTTTAGCATTGCATTTTGAGTTTAGTAAACAACTAAATACTACTCAAGCTAAGGATCCCTGTTCATGCATTCGATAGTATTATTATGACTTTTGTAGACTGAATATTAAAATTAACTTGAGCAGACTTGTCCATTTCCTCACTGTGCTATTAGAAAATTACAGTGTTGGAAATGGTCTTTCTGCAGGGTCACCACCAAGTTTTTTTGCATTTCTCCTTCTCTTTTTCTGTTCTCCTTTTTTATAGCTTTAGGACTCTGCGCACTTTACCACCGCTAACCAGTGCTAAAGTGCATATGCTCTCTCCTTAAAACATGATTACGTTAGCTCATGCCCAATTGGCTAAGTACTTTCCAAGCCTTAAACTCCACTTTTTCTACATATGTCACCCCTTAGGTAGGCCCTAGGTAGCCTACAGGGCAGGGTGCTATGTAGCTAAAAGGCAGGACATGAACATGTGTGTTCTATATGTCCTAGTAGTGTAAAACTCTGAAATTCGTTTTACACTGCTGTGAGGCCTGCTCTTTTCATAGGATAGAATTAGGGCTACCGTCATATACTGTTTGAGTGGTAGATCCTGATCTGAAAGGAGTAGCCAGGTCATATTTAGTATGGCCAGAATGGTGATACAAAATCATGCTTAATGGTGAAGTTGGATTTTATATTACTATTTTAGTAATGCTACTTTTAGAAAGTGAGCATTTCTCTACACTTAAATCCTTCTCTGCCTCCAAATCCACGTCTAACTAGGTTTAGTTGACAGCTGCCTTGTGCATTCACTCATACAACCCCAAACACAGGATGCTCAGTCACACTTGCACACATCTGCATATTGAATGGGTCTTCCTGGACTGGGAGGGTGGAGGGCCTGCCACTTACATGTCAAAGGACAGTAGCCTGCCCTCACTCAAAGGACTGCCACCCCCCCCTGGCAGACAGGATGGAACTGAAAGGGGACCTTGTGCACTTCTAAGCCACTCGTTGAAGTGTTCCCGACTTATTTAAGCAGGGTCTCTGGCCCTACCAACATAGACACTGCTGAGGTAGACACTTCTACCTCACAGACACTTCCTGGAGAAGAGAACCAGAACCTGCTAAGAATAACTGCCTGGCTGCCCAAAGGACTCACCTGACTGCTTTTCTGAGAGGGACTTCTGCCTTGCTGTTTCCCTGCTGCCTTGCTGCTCTCTAGCTGTGCTGAGAAGTGCTTTACAAGGGCTTGGATAGAGCTTGCCTCCTGTTCGCGGAAGTCTCAGGACCAAAAATACTTCATTCCTGCAAGAGAACTCCCTGTGCGGCGGAAATCAACGAACAGCCTGCAAGAAATGACGCACAGCCTGCATCGCGGTAAGAAAATCACTGCACGCCGAACTGGAATTACTCAGTCTGACTTCGCAAGGAGAAGATTGACGCAGAGCCAGCATAGAGACCAGAAAATCAACGCACGGCCCACTGGATCGAGGCAAAGCCGAGCCAGAACGACGCAGCCCGGCTTCCTGAGAGGAATCGATGCAGTGCCTGCCGTGTGGTAGAAATTTCCACGCAATGCCCACTGGATCAACGCAGCCCCTGTGACTTCACCCTGTAAGCATCGGATTTCAACGCATCATCCCTGGGGCATCCGACAACCGCGCAACCCGATGAGGATTCCAGTCTAGGTGCCAGAAATCGATGCAAAGCCTGCCCTACGTGGAAACTCAAGACGCATCCTCTGCGTGGGCCGCAAAAATCGATGCACTTCTCCCTGTTTTTCACACACCTCCTCCTCTGTGGTCCCTTGCTGATAATTTGAACACAAACCAGGTACTTTGTTCTTGCAAGAGACACTTGTGTTTTAAGAGACTAAAGACCCTTTATATCATTTTTACAGTGATATTTTAACATATAATTATTGCATCTTAATCGTTTTGACCAGCATCATACCAGATAACTATTATAAATTTTTCTAAACACTGTGTGGTGTATTTTTGTGGTGTTCTACTGTGTTATTGCATGATTTATTGCACAAATACTTTACACATTGCCTTTTAAGTTAAGCCGGATTGCTCAGTGCCAAGCTATCAGAGCCTACCCACACAAGTGAGGTACCATTTTTATCAGGAGACTTGGGGGAACACTGGGTAGAAGGACATTTGTGGCTCCTCTCAGATTCCAGAACTTTCTGTCACCGAAATGTGAGGAAAAAGTGTTTTTTTGGCCAAATTTTGAGGTTTGCAGAGGATTCTGGGTAACAGAACCTGGTGAGAGCCCCACAAGTCACCCCATCTTGGATTTCCCTAGGTGTCTAGTTTAAAAAAATGCACAGGTTTGCTAGGTTTCTCTAGGTGCTGGCTGAGCTAGAGGCCAAAATCCTCAGCTAGGCACTTTGCAAAAAGCAGCTCTGTTTTCTTTGCGAAAATGTGATGTGTCCATGTTGTGTTTTGGGGCATTTCCTGTCGCGGGCGCTAGGCACAGGATCATTTGGATTGTGTGTGACTTACTCTGACTAGAGTGAGGGTCCTTGCTTGGACAGGGGGTAACCTGACTGCCAACCAAAGACCCCATTTCTAACAGACAACATTAATTAATGTACCCAAAAGGTTACCCAAAAGGCCCTCCAAAAACATCCTTATAATAAAGAGGCCATTGTACAAAATGTGTTCATAGCATCTCTTGTGCTTGTAAAATAATTTTGGGATAGATAGCCATAACGATTTCCTAATTACAATTGTCTGTGCATCACAATCGGGAAATCGCTAGTCCTAACGTACAAAACTTATTGAGTTTCAATTAGCCGTTCCTAGTGGGTCACAAAATGACCTTCCCCCTGGATATTAATGAGATAGCTTTAATATACAGTGCACCATGGTGGTAGTTAGGGAACTAGCATTATAATTGTTTACGCTAGTTCGGAGCTTTGCAGGATTGATGCTAATCCTGCAAAGCCCATTGAGACCCATTGTAAACAATGGTGTGCCTCCTTTGAACGCCTGCTTTGAGCAGGTGTTAAAAGTGCCAAAAAAATGAAGCAAAGAAATCTTTTAGATTTCTTTGCACCATTTCCCCCCCAAAAGGGGAAACGCCCCCTTTGCATACATTATGCCTGGTGCAGGCATAATGTAGCACAATGGAATACAAAGTTTTGTGTTTTGCAATGCACCACTTTGTAAATTTGTCGCTGTGAATACGCTGCACTAATGTGGCACAAGTAGGTGGTAGGGACTCACATTTGCCTCTTAAAATGTTATTTGAAGGTTATGCAGTGGTCGGTGTGACAGCTGGCTCATAATTATTTTATTTTACATTCTCAAAGGGAAAGGGTCCTATGAGGGCCGCATCCCATTTGCGATTGAGTTACCACTATCTTTGAATTAGTAGTAAAAAAATTAATAATTTGTAACTAGAATTCAGTTGTTAAGCATTAATACATATCACATGAATCAGTATTTGGAAGTGGCATGCTAAACTTGCCCCTTCCAAACATTGAATCACAAAGACAAACTGTGTTTCTGTAACAACTTTCCAAATCACAGTTTGTCTTTTGTACATTTTTCCAAACAATTTGCAGTTGCAAGTGGCCCAAGTCTGTGAATCGGGCTGTTTGCAAACTCAAAAATCATTTGTACGTCTGGTTCTTAGCAGTAGCAAATGAAAGTTGAGGTGCCCCCTTGCAAAGAACCTGGAGGAGGCCCTCTTCCTCCTGGACCCAGCGAGGGCCTGTTGCTTGTGCACAGTGTAGTGTGCTGAGGGAGCCCCCTGGAGATTGGGGGCCTTTGTTACGCCACTGGCTATTAGTCCCAGATGCCCAATCTGAGTTCTTGGCCTCACTGTCATTGTGATTGAGATGAGTTGTAGAATACCCTTTGAAGGGTACCTAAAAACAAACAAATACAGTGAAAGATCATTGACTGAAGAGGAGTAGGTCTTCACATGGTCCTATGGCCCCCCCAGAACCTTTCTGTATCTCTGCCCTCTCATAAACACTTCAGACAAAGTGGTATGTTCAAGACACAATTGTGAACAACCCAAACAGTACATAGATGGAAGTCCAGTATCAAACCAAAAGCAGTGTACATCAAGGTTGTTAGACCTGGCATCCTTGGCGTGGTCTCTCATGGCTTTTTTTGCCTCTGCTTTCCATGTTTTGACTGTGTGGTGGACTCTGTTTGTGCTGTTTTTGGTACTCTGGACACTTTAACACTGTTGACCAGTGCTAAAGTGCAAGTGCTCCTGTGTAAAGTGTAAAGGGTAATTGGCTTTTCCATGATTGGCATATTTGATTTACTGGTAAGTACCTAGTAAAGTGCACTAGCGGTGCCCAGGGTCTGTAGATCAAATGCTACTAGTGGGCCTGCTGCACTGGTTTTGCCACCCACATTAGTAGCCCTGTAAACATGTCTCAGACCTGCCACTGCAGTGTCTCGATGTGCAGTTTTGCACTGCCAATTCGCCCTGGCAAGTATACCCAATTTCCAGGACTAAACGTTCCATTTTTATACATGCAAGGCAACCCTAAGGTAGCCTCATGGGCAGGGTGCAGTGTATGTTAAAGGTGGGGCATGTACTGATGTGTTCTACATGTCCTAACAGTGAACTATTGCTAAATTTGGTTCTCACTGTTTCAAGGCATATCTTTCTCATAGGTTAACATGGGGGCTGCCTTTAAATATCCTTAAAGTGCAGTTTCCCTTTGAGAGCAGATAGAAATCAGGTGTTTGGGGTCTCTGAACTCAAAATTTAAAATACATTTGTTAGTGAAGTTGGTTTTTAGATTGTTAGTTTGAAATTGCCACTTTTAGAAGGTAGTCATTTTCTTGCTTTAACCATTAGGTGACTGCCTGTTTGTGGATTCCCTGTTTGGGTCAGACTGAAAGTTGGGCTATTTGTGAATCTCCTCTACATAGTGACACAAAATGAGCTGGGGTGTTGCCTGCATATCCTGATGCGCCATCAGGGCTGGAGTGTAGGGAGGAGTGGTCACTTACACCTGAATGAGCTGTGCCTGCCCTCACACAATGAAGTCTCCAACCCCCTGGCGTGTGTCTAGGGACTGGCTTGGGCAAGGCGGGGTCTTGTGACAACAGAGACTTTCCTTTGAAGATTGCCTACTTCAAAGGCAGAAAGGGATATAAGAAGTGAACCCAAAACCCCAGACTTTAGATCACTTCTGGATTCAAGAGGAACCTCTTCCAAGGAGAAGTGCTGAGGAGAAGTGCTGCCCCTGCCTGTGATTGTGTTTTGTTGGGCTGTCCTGCAGTTGCTGCTTCTACCTGTGAAAGCGGACAAAGACTGGACTTTGTTGTGCATTCCTGCTTAAGAAGAATCTCCAAGGGCTTGAACGGATCTTGCCTTCTGTTTTGAAGTCTCAGGGCTATCAAAGACTTCCTCTGTCGACACCTGGACTCCCTGCTGAGACTCCTGCCCTGCCAAGTGGTGTCCTATCCAGTCCCTTGGCCCTTGAAAGGAGAAGTTGGCAGAACAAGGACTGAAATCCAAGCTCAGAATGCTGTGGGGGGAAATTTGTGATGCACCATTTGCAACATGGCTGATAAACGATGTGCCACCTGCTTCGTGGCTGAAGTCGATGCTCCACCTGCATCGCCGGTGGGAGAGTGACTCATTGCAGCAGGAGAAACAATGCAACACCAGCTCGCAAACCCCATGCAGTGTGGTTTTTTAACGCCATGCAACTGGATTTCTCATGCATTGTAGCTGGGCATAAAAGTAATTGTGAACCTGCGCAAATCTGAGGTGCCTCGCCCCCAAATCAACTCATCACTCTCTTGCGAGGGAGAAAAATGACACATTGACAGCCCGACCGGAGAAGAAAATGATGCGCGGCCTCTCTTGCGAGTAAGGGATCGATGCATCACTGACTTTTCTGATGCAGAAGCTGCCGTGCAGCTTTATTTTTGAAGCAAACCAGTTTTTTTGTGCAAAGTCAATGTTTCCATTGTTTTCTATGGAGTAAGACTCTTGTTCTTTTGAAAATTCATATCTTGACTTGTGTATGTTGTTTTTTTGTCATTTTGGTTTTGTGTGATTTAGATAAATATTGCCTATTTCTCTAAACTGGTCCGGTGTCCATTTTGTTGAGTTTTCACTGTGTTACTGTGTGTGTGTCAATACAAATACTTCACACATTGCTTTTGGGAGAAGCCTTCCTGCTCATGCAAAGCTACCAAAGGAGTGAGAGGGGGTTAACCAAGTGTGTTTCTCCTTTGCCCGGAGTAAGGGTCCTTGCTTAGACAGGGGATAACCTGACTGCCAACCAAAGACCCCATTTCTAACATTGGTGATCAGCGGTGAGGATTGACTTGTATTTGTACTTGACAAATAGTGATTTAGTGTACACTACTGTTTTTTTTAGTGCAGACCATTACGTGACCACATTCTACTTGTTTTTCTCTTTTTCTCTTTTTCAGACTTGTTTTTCTTGCTTCCATATTTTTGGTGATATTTTTGTTGATTTATCGAACTTTTTATTGGGAAAACATTTTCCTGCCTTGGAACTCTGCACTTTTGACTTGCCATCATGTCTCAATCTGGAGATAAACCAGGTGGAGCTGTTTTTGAGTTATGGAAACTGGGAATTTACACAGTTGCTCAGCTGAAACAGTTCTGTAAGGATCTTGCCTGTCCCATGAGAAGTTCCACAAGGAAGGAGGAGCTGCAAAAGGGACTGAGGGCCTGGATGGCAGCCAACGAGACTGGGGGGCACACAGAGGAGGATGATAAGAATGAGGAGGTACAGAGTGTTCACAGTGGTGTAGTGGATGTACCTGTTATGCCTGGGGGAAGGGTCTCCAGGACAGGCAGCAGTGTGTCATCCAAGGGTCTGACTCCTAAAGAGTTGCAGGACAGCCAGGCAGAGAGGATGCACCTGTTTGAATTAGAGAAGCTTAAGATGGAAGAGTGGAGGCTGGCCATTGAAGTGAGAAAGATTCTCTTGGCTCATGATCTCAGTTTAAGGGAGCTGGACCAGAGGAGCCAGTATAGCAAAGATGGTGGCAGCAGTACCGCAGTGCAGCCTGAGAGGAGGGTACACATTCCTAAAGACCTAGTGAAGGATTATAAGAGGGAGGATGACATCTACTTGTGGTTTAAGGGGTATGAGTCTGGTCTCCACATGAACATGGTCGCTGAAGCCCATTGGGGGATGGGTGTGTGGAAGGACTGTGATGTACAATGGAGGGATAATCTGACATCGTTAGGTGATCCTCAGGAGCTCACTTCTCTATCATGAAAGACACTATTCTCACCAGGTATGGTCTCACCCCTAAGTAGTACAAGGACAAATTGAGGTCCTACAAAAAGAAGGAAATGCCAAACATGTTTGGAATGTGACTGGCCCAAGGAAGCTTGCACAGGAAGCGGACCATTGGGAGAGCACCAGGGTCCGGAGGAGGTATAGGGGAAACCACACCAAGGGTGGGGAGGGTCACTCTCAGAAGAATAAGGGGTATAACGGTAGACTGTGGAGTTATCTAAAGGGCCCCAAACTAGTTCCCAGGGTAAGGATTTCCAGCCCCCAGTGGAAAAGAAGCCTTGGGTTTCTAAAGGGAAACCTGCAGAGTGGGGTTCCCGCAAATGTTATGCACGTTACCAGGTGGGTCATGTGAGGTGGGACCCCAAATGTCCCAAGTGGACACCGGCACCCACTGGTGCTTAGTCACAGGGTTTGGCCAGTGTAGCACTTGGGGAGGAGTTAGTTCCAGAAGGTTGGTAGCCAGCTGAGATGACCCTTGTCTCACTAGGGGACAGTGAGATGGTCAAGAGAACCCTTGTGCCTGAAAACACTAAAAAGTGCAGGCAGTGGGTGACCATCAATGGACAGAGGATGGATGCTCTGAGAGACACAGGAGCCAGTGTGACTACTGTGAGAAGTCACCTGGTGTCTGAAGAGCAGGTAGATCACCATGTACTTCATCAAGTAGTTGCAGTAGACAACTTAGAGTGCCTGTGCAGAGTGGCGCAGGTTCCCTTTAAATTGGGGGTGTCTCAGGTGTCTTTAGAGTAGCTGTGGGTCCAACCATGCCTGTCGATTGTCTGCTTGGCATTGACCTGGAAGATTCCCCTTGGAAGGAGGTGGAACGCAGGTCTCACTTGGAAATGTTGAGTGGGTGTGTGTGTCCACCTGGTCAATGGCAGCCAATCAGTGTGATCTGTAGACCCTGGAGCCTGAACGAATGGCCCAGGTGTCTGTCAGAAGGAGGAAGGGTAAGGGGTAGGCCTCTACAGAAGTTCCCACAGTCCAGGAGGAGGCTGAACCTGAGGGGGATGACCTGGAGCCTACAGGGGAACCAGTGGCTGAATAGGGTGAGGTCCCTGAGCTGACTCAGTGGCAGCAGGAAGGGGGACCCACAAGGGAAGCATTCTGTGAGGCACAGAAAATATGTCATATTCTGGAGGGTTAGTGGCAGCAGGCTGTGACCAGGTGTCTGGCAAAGTGTCTCAATGTGGTCTCAGTGCTGGGGTTGGAACGAGAACTTGATTAGGAGGTATCCAGTAGGTTATTTCTTCCAGGTAGGTTTTGAGCTGCTGATTGATGGCCTTCTGAAGTACTTTGGCTGGGTAGGGGAGTAGAGAGATGGTTTGTAATTCTGGAGTTTGTTGAAGTCGGTGGAGGTTTTTTAGAAGGGGTTTGATTTCCGCATGTTTCCATTTGTCCAGAAAAACTGGATGTAGGTGTTGAAGATGCTGGTGAGTTCTGTGTTGATGATGTTGGTACAGAGGTTGAACAGGTCGTGAGAGCATGCGTAGGCTGTGACCCAGAGTGAATGATTGACATGATGGCTGAAGTGGATTGAATGGTGAGCAGTACCCATGTGGAAATAGTGCTACTGGTGTGTGCTAGGAGGTCGAGGGAACTTAGTTTGGAGACTGTGGGCTGGGGATTGAAGTTGCTGTAGATGGTGGTGGTCTTGCTGTGGAAGTAGTCTGAGAGGGTATTGCAGAGATCCTGGGAGGGATGGATGGTGTTCTCTGTGGTTGCTAAGTTATTTTGTGTGATTGGATGATGAGTCGATGCGGGTTGTGATGGCTGCTGTCTTGGCGTCCCTAAGTTGTCAGTGGAAGTTGCTGGAGGCTGCTTTGTGGGCTGCTTTATAGGAGGGATTCCTAGTGGATCGCCATTGTGTCTAACCTTGTGTGTGGGTATGTTAACCAGTTGTGTGTTCCATATGTTGCTCAAGTTCTTGAGGATGGTGGTTGAGTTGCCATGATTGGGTTTGTTAATGTAGAAATTGAGGCCACCGAGTACAATGTAGTGGTTGGAGTGGTGCAATGATGTTGGGGTTGGAGTTGCAGAAGGCCAGTCGAGGTCCTGGTGGTCTTTGTGTGAGGGTGCTTTAAAGGTAGTTTTGGCGTCAGTTTGTAGTTGGAAATTGAGGTATTCCATGAGGGGTGAGGTGTTACAATTGGTGGAGATGCATCAAATGGTGTTCTTGAGTATGATGATGATATTTCAAATGTGTTTATTGGAGAGGTATCAGAGCATGACTTTATAGCAATTGGGTTTTGCAGGGGTGATGTTGGGGTTCAAGGAGGGATTTAGCCAGGTTTCAGTGATGAATGCTACATCTGGTGATTGTGTCCCAGATTTCTGTGGCATGTTTGCAGAGGGATTGGGCATTGAACAGGAAATATCAGAGAGGTTGCAGGTTGACTGTGGCCTTCTAGGTGGGTGTGGCATGGGGTCCTGTGTGGGCTGGCATCTCGGTGCTTTAGGGGAAGTAGCAGTTTTGGTAGGTGAAATTCCTTTCGTAGCACAAGGTGATGTGGCGCAACACTTGTTGTGACACCCAGGATTCATGGCTCTGAGCTCCTTGTGGAGTAGAGGTGAGTGGCTGAGAGCCACTGTTCCTGGTGCTGGGCACAGTTCAGGTGCATTATGACTTCAGCATGCCAGTAGTGCAACAACTGCATGCCCACACTGCGGCCTCCATTAGGTAGGTCCTGGGGGAGGGTGGGGCACTGGGTGGCAGGAGTCAGGAAATGGTGGGAGGAGGGAAATGGGAAAGAGAAGAGTGCTAACCAAAACAAAAATATACAGAATACAGAGGGAAAAGGTGCAGAAATCAAGCAGGAAAGAGAGGGAAAAGGTGGAGGAAATGGAGAGCTCCGAAGGGAATAGGGAGAGATATCCATGCACCCACAAAAGAGTAAGTCCACTGCTATTAACAAACTACACTTCTAAAGTTAAAACAGCCAAAAGGACAAAAAACAGTTATAAATGTACACCAGCACAAACCTACATTAATCCCAGTAATATATATGGTATACACTAACTCCCTCTCATAGAAAATAATGTTGAGTTAAATTATTTAAAATAGTTACAAATATTATTTTGATTTAATTTAATGTGGAAAAGTAAGCATAAGAGTAAAATATACTATATATTCTAATTTAAGAGATTCTAATAACCATTTTTCAATTAAGAAAGAAGAAAACATTACATTTTATTAAAATATAATTACATTGCTTTTCATTTATTCAATTCAGCATTTTTAATAATAAATATTACACAATAACCACTGAGGGCCTCAGCCTGACAAACTCGCGGTGGCGGTCAGGTCCTTTGCCAGTTTGGTGGTCGGACTGCCAAATTAAGAGTTTGATGGTCAGAGTGCCAAACGACCGCCATCTCCACCGAGAGCAATGTTTCCGCCAGGCTGACAGTGGTGCAGGTTGTTATCAGCCAGGGTGGCACTGAAGTCAGTGACACCCTGCTGATTACGATCCGGTTCTCTGCCAGCCATTTCATGGCGGTTTTACTGGAGAACAGGAGCAGGGGGCCACAGAGGGGCCCATGCTGATGACAGGGTCAGTGCAGGGGTCCCCCTGCCCGGCACCCTTATAATGTGCGCTGTCTGCTGTTCAGATAGTACACATTATGAGGGGCTGGTGAATGTGAGCCGGTGACAAAGCTGCCGCCACTTTCCCTTTGGGCTGACAGGGGGAAACCTTAGTTTCCACCAGTCAACCCAGCGGGAAAGTTGTAACAGGTCTGGCTGGGAGGTCTGCAGTAAGGTGGCAACCTCCCCGTCGGTAGTTCAGAGGACGGGCCTTCTAACCCACTGAACTTTTAATGAAGCCCTAAATTCTTTAAGACAATTTTTAAATTGAAACATTAGAAAATTTTTATTTAATATATTTTAAATATTTAGGCCCTCATTAGGACAATGGCGGTAAATGCCACATACCGCCGCGGCGCCGGCCGCCAAAAAAGACTGTCGCCGCGGTTAACATCTGTGAGAAAGTAGCCTCTTTCTAGCCTTGTTACCCCCACTTTTGGCCTGTTTGTGAGTGTATGTCAGGGTATTTTCACTGTCTCACTGGTATCCTGCTAGCCAGGACCCAGTGCTCATAGTGAAAACCCTATGTTTTCAGTATGTTTGTTATGTGTCACTGGGACCCTGCTAGCCAGGACCCCAGTGCTCATAAGTTTGTGACCTATATGTATGTGTTCCCTGTGTGATGCCTAACTGTCTCACTGAGGCTCTGCTAACCAGAACCTCAGTGGTTATGCTCTCTCTTTACAAATTGGCACTAACAGGCTAGTGACCAATTTCACCAATTTACATTGGCATACTGGAACACCCTTATAATTCCCTAGTATATGGTACTGAGGTACACAGGGTATTGGAGTTCCAGGAGATCCCTATGGGCTGCAGCATTTCTTTTGCCACCCATAGGAAGCTCTGACAATTCTTACACAGGCCTGCCACTGCAGCCTGAGTGAAATAACGTCCACGTTATTTCACAGCCATTTTACACTGCACTTAAGTAACTTATAAGTCACCTATATCTCTAACCTTTACCTGGTAAAGGTTGGGTGCTAAGTTACTTAGTGTGTGGGCACCCTGGCACTAGCCAAGGTGCCCCCACATTGTTCAGGGCCAATTCCCCGGACTTTGTGAGTGCGGGGACACCATTACACGCGTGCACTACATATAGGTCACTACCTGTGTGTAGCTTCACAATGGTAACTCCGAATATGGCCATGTAACATGTCTAAGATCATGGAATTGCCCCACCAATGCCATCCTGGTATTGGGGAGACAATCCCATGATTCCCCGGGTCTCTAGCGCAGACCCGGGTACTGCCAAACTGCCTTTCCCGGGGTTTCACTGCAGCTGCTGCTGCTGCCAACCCCTCAGACAGGTTTCTGCCCTCCTGGGGTCCAGCCAGGCTTGGCCCAGGAAGGCAGAACAAAGGACTTCCTCAGAGAGAGGGTGTTACACCCTCTCCCTTTGGAAAATGGTGTTAAGGCAGGGGAGGCGTAGCCTCCCCCAGCCTCTGGAAATGCTTTCATGGGCACACATGGTGCCCATTTCTGCATAAGCCAGTCTACACCAGTTCAGGGATCCCCCAGCCCTGTTCTGGCGCGAAACTGGACAAAGGAAAGGGGAGTGACCACTCCCCTGACCTGCACCTCCCCTGGGAGGTGCCCAGAGCTCCTCCAGTGTGCTCCAGACCTCTGCCATCTTGGAAACAGAGGTGCTGGTGGCACACTGGACTGCTCTGAGTGGCCAGAGCCAGCAGGTGATGTCAGAGACTCCTTCTGATAGGCTCTTACCTGTGTTGCTAGCCTATCCTCTCACCTAGGTAGCCAAACCTCCTTTTCTGGCTATTTAGGGTCTCTGCTTTGGGGAATTCTTTAGATAACGAATGCAAGAGCTCATCAGAATTCCTCTGCATCTCTCTCTTCACCTTCTGCCAAGGAATAGACTGCTGACCGCGCTGGAAGCCTGCAAAACTGCAACAAAGTAGCAACGACGACTACTGCGACACTGTAACGCTGATCCAGCCGCCTTCTCGACTGTTTTCCTGGTGGTGCATGCTGTGGGGGTAGTCTGCCTCCTTTCTGCACTAGAAGCTCCGAAGAAATCTCCCGTGGGTTGACGGAATCTTCCCCCTGCAACCGCAGGCACCAAAGAACTGCTTCACCGGTCCTCTGGGTCTCCTCTCAGCACAACGAGCAAGGTCCCTTGAACTCAGAAACTCTGTCCAAATGACTCCCACAGTCCAGTGACTCTTCAGTCCAAGTTTGGTGGAGGGAAGTCCTTGCCTCCCCACGCCAGACTGCATTGCTGGGAACCGCGTGTTTTGTAGCTACTCCGCCTCCTGTGCACTCCATGAAGATTTCCTTTGTGCACAGCCAAGCCTGGGTCCACAGCACTCTAACCTGCATTGCACGACCTCCTGAGTTGTCCTCCGGAGGCGTGGGACTCTCTTGTGCAACTTCGGGTGAGCACCGTTTCACTCTAATTTGTAGTGCCTGTTCTGGCACTTCTGCGGGTGCTGCCTGCTTCTGAGAGGGCTCCTTGTCTTTCTGGGTGCCCCCTCTGTCCCCTGACGCAATTGGTGACATCCTGGTCCCTCCTGGGCCACAGCAGCATCCAAAAACTCTTATCGCAAGCTTTGCAGCTAGCAAGGCTTGTTTGCGGTCTTTCTGTGGGAAAACACTTCTGCACGACTCTTCACGACGTGGGACATCCATCCTCCAAAGGGGAAGTTTCTAGCCCTCGTCGTTCATGCAGAATCCTCAGCTTCTACCATCCAGTGGCAGCTTCTTTGCATCCACAGCTGGCATTTCCTGGGCATCTGCCCACCCCCGACTTGATCGTGACTTTTGGACTTGGTCCCCTTGTTCCACAGGTACCCTCGTCTGGAAATCCATCGTTGTTGCATTGCTGGTGTTGGTCTTTCCTGCAGAATTCCCCTATCACGACTTCTGTGCTCTTTGGGAAACTTAGGTGCACTTGGCACCCACTTTTCAGGGTCATGGGGTGGGCTATTTTTCTAACACTCACTGTTTTCTTACAGTCCCAGCGACCCTCTAC